>NC_135437.1:25377272-25726099 GCF_051991255.1 Vanacampus margaritifer | reverse complement strand
CACCCAAAATAAATGGGAGGCAGAATTAAAAAAATATTTGACTAAAAATTGACTGCTAGATCTAGCTGTCTCATTTGTTCTTAACTCATTTGCTCCCAAAAACCTATAAAATCTATTTTAAATGTTTTAAGTGTCCCAAAGACGCCTTTATACATTTTTTATGTTTTTTTTTTTTATGCTGGAGCATACAGAAGGCTTTGATGCAGCCTCTCAACTGCAAAGAACAGTTGAATAAATTGTAGTTATTACACAAATGGCCAGCAGGTGGCAGCAGAGCAAAATAAGATCAACCAGGGGCCATGTTGGAAAAAAAAAGCTCATTGCTCACATTTCTAAATAGATTTGTGAGTAATGATGAAACTTAACTATATGCTAATGCTAATTGCTGCAAAACGGAAACAGATAGAAATGTACTTTTTTTTCCCCCTGATGAAAGAAGAGAGTCTAATCTTTATTTTGGTAGGTTCCATGTTTTTATAGCAACACAATACTCTGTGGGCCTTGCAAAATCAGTCAAAATCCATTAAAACAGCCGGGAGCGAAGGGGATTGCTTCTGCGAAAATGTCTGGCAGTGAATGAGTTAAGAGACGAGCGCAGCGTGTAATGTGTGTGTGCTCGGCACCTCCCGCTGCTGACACTGTGCGCGTTTTTTTTGTGTCCCTGCAGATCAGAGAGTAGAAGATGTCCGACTGATCCGGGAGCAGCATCCTAACAAGATCCCCGTGAGTGTCCTGTTAACTAGCATGCGTTCACATGGGACATTCAAGTCCAATCCTGTCGTAAATACAAGTCACGTGACTCGCATGAGTGAGCAATAAGGGGCAGCAAGTTCGATTTGAACAAAAAGTCAGTGCAGCTCTGCTCATTCTTTGGCTTTAATTAACATGGCACCCACCCGCGCGCGCTTCCTGCAGGTGATCATCGAGAGGTACAAAGGAGAGAAGCAGCTCCCCATCCTGGACAAGACAAAGTTCTTAGTGCCGGACCACGTCAACATGAGTGAGCTCATCAAGATTATCAGGTAGTTTCCCCCCCCCACATCTCCTTCCTGCCTTTCCTCCTTTGCTTCTGATCTTGCCACCAATGAATGCCGTTCTCCTCACGACCACCAGGAGGCGCCTGCAGCTGAATTCCAACCAGGCGTTCTTCCTGCTGGTCAACGGCCACAGCATGGTGTCGGTGTCTGCCGCCATCTCAGAGGTGTACGAGCGGGAGCGCGACCAAGACGGCTTCCTCTACATGGTGTACGCCTCCCAGGAAACCTTCGGCGCCGGCCCATTTCCCCAGTGATCACCTTTCCTCTTCTTCTTCTTCTTGGCCAGCCATCGGACAATTGTAGTTTTTCTTGTTGTTGTTGCTCCTTTCCATGTTATTTCCAGTAATTACACCACGTTAGTCTTGACTGTACTAAGTAAAAAAACAATCCGCTAAACGTAATCACCAAGTAGCGGCTTTTCTTTTTTGTGGGTTCTGACTGCAAAGAGAATAACTCAATTTGTGTGCGACACAGGCGCGACCACGGCTTCTTTATTCTTTTTCCTGTCGGTTGCCATGGCAACGTAGCAGCTCTTCTCGTGTTGTGGCTAGATGAATCTTAGACCTCCTGTTTATCTTTATCCACATTTCAGCTTGCGATTTTACAAAAAAAAAAAAGGTGGTGCGGACGGACGCCCCTGCTTTTTATAGATTTATATTTACAATAGCAACTGAACAAAGCTAACATTGATTTGAAGCTTTACGGAGATGAGTGCAAGTTATGTCGAATCAACAACAGGCATTGAGGCATTGCTAAAGTCGACAATGTGAAAGAAGTGGACGTAGCCTCCTGGCCCGATGCAGGGCAGACGTGCCTTAAAGCAGCATCAAGGGGCAAAAAGATTCTACACTTGAGCTTTTTGTGTTCATTTTGTAAATAATATCACATTCAGTCAAATCCACCATAATGCAACTTTGTCACTGGCCAACCCGTCAGTCATAGTAACGACATAGTGATGCACCTCGATATTGCGTGTTAGCAGTTGGGTCTGAATTTCGGCTCCAAAAACGAGGCTATGTCCACTTTTTATCTTTGTGTGTTACGTGTGATGACCCTCCCCCTTTAGTTTTATTTACTTGCCGTTTACGGCTTCAAGTCATTCAACATTTACATAAGATGCAAGAACTGCCTGGAACGCATAATGTTGGAACAGTAAGAGCGGTTCAGTAACTACAGTGAGACTGGTCGAGAAACTTGAGGGATGGGTGGGTTTATTATTTTTTTTCAGTCACAAGTAATTTGAAGTTTTAGTATGGGAAATGGGTCCCTTATGTGTGTAGCTGCATCAGTGTGACTTTGGCCCACAGGGTTGATATCGCGGTGCTGCGGTTGTGATTCAACTTGACGCCCTGTGGGTCGCGCATCCTGTCTGTGCACATGGACCTTAGTGCTTTTTATGTTTGTTGCGGTACAACTGCTTTTATATCGCAGTATTTTATCATTTTTGATTTAATTTAACTTTTTCATCATACAAGTCTTTATCAGTGTTCTCGGTTTGTGCTAATGGACAAGTCCAAGCCGCTGTTTGTTGGAGAGGGGGGAGCATTGGTTTGTGCGTCTTCCAGCCCCTCCGTTTCTCACACGTTCACACTGAGCAATAGCCATATGTGTATTTATGTTGGTATTTTGTTAACAATAAAAAAATTGGAGAAAAAAAGAGATTTGGAGTAATAATTGTGTGATTGTTTTTGTCCATGAGCCAAATTGAATGGCAAAGTGTGTACACCCCAAAAATTATGCTTGTCCACCAGTTCTACACTATTGCATTTAGTTCAACACAACATCTCTTAAATTAACCCAATCGTCTACATCCTAAAATATTATGTCAGATATTCTGCATTTAAGTTTTAACTGCACATAGATTTGTGTTCAATGTGTTTATATCATTGCTGTTCCAGGGCATAAATCATTCTAAATGTTATGTTCATGTTTTTCCTCAACTATATTGATTTACCTTACAGATTAGACTTCAAGCAGAGTATTTTCAAAGGAAAATGTGTTTACATGCTTTATATATATATATATATATATATATATATATATATATATATATATATATATATATATATATATATATATATATTAGGGTTGTCAAATTAAGTGTGTTAATTTTGAGTTAATTTAAAGTTCCTTTAAAGCCACTAACTTTTTTAACTTTAATTACTTGGAAAGCCTGTACTGGGGGAATTCCAGTCGCAATGCAACAGATACGTCCACGTCCAAATTTAGCAGTAAATAGATTATTAATAATGCATATATTTGTGGAGACTTGGGTCAAGTTGTATTTTACAATTTAAAAAATGTGCAGAATTTCACAAGTTACTTCATGTTAAAGATTACAGATTACAGCTCTTAATATGAAAAGAAAAATGCACGGAGCTGTCACCAATTTCTTACAAATGCAATTATGCCATCTAGTGGCAGAAAAAATGACCACACTCGTTTTTTACAGGATATCTTTTTAATTTTAACTAAATTGCATGAATTATTATGAAATGAGTGTA
The DNA here is from genome assembly GCF_051991255.1 of Vanacampus margaritifer. Classification (NCBI taxonomy): domain Eukaryota; kingdom Metazoa; phylum Chordata; class Actinopteri; order Syngnathiformes; family Syngnathidae; genus Vanacampus; species Vanacampus margaritifer. The sequence continues at coordinate 25,722,558 of NC_135437.1, read as the reverse complement.
TCAATTACTCGAATATATAGCCATATTTCTATTAGTTAGAATTTTTTTCCCACTTTTATTTTAACAAGAGTATGAAAATTTAGGGAAAAAAACATTTTATTGTACATTTAGATCAGATATAAAAACTTGCGATTAATTGTGAGTTATCTATTGAAGTCATGCGATTATATACGATTCCAAATTTTAATACCTATATACATACTTAATAATAAACGTGCCAAAATAGAAAGAAAAAAACTTTATTACACAATTGACTTTTGCCAAGGTTTAGCCAAAACACAAACACAAAATTACAACACAAAAAAATACTGGCATAGAAAAACACTTCTTTGCAAAAAGGAAGCAACATGCATGCTGTGAATCATTTTACCAGATTGTCTTGTGATGGCTTTAAGACAACTAAAGACATAAAACCAAATGTGAGCATGCTTTCTACAAATATACAAAATCCCTCACCCACATTAAACAGAAAAAAAGGACTAATAATCGTTTTAAATAAATGAAAAGTGTCACACCCTCCAGGGGCCAGATATTGAGTAGGACAAGTCGTCCTCGTGTTAATAATTCCCTAGGTCCTGCCCAGACAATTTAGAAATAGCTTTCACTGATTAGGAAACAATCCTGAGCTTTCACTTGCATAAATTACACACAATTGTGTTGTCATTCACCCGCATCAACAATAAAACAATATTAACAGCAAAGCAGACGTGACAAAATTGGCACTTGTTGGTCTTGCCTGAATGAAGATGAGATACAAAGTCCTTAAAAAGAGGTTTGACTGTGATAGTAAAAAGGCAATCTTAAAAGATGTACTTCCCCCACAGGTCCAGCACAATGCAGTATATCTTAATGCAGAAAATACAGGCTGCCCTACACAGGAAAAAAAAAAGCTTGCAAAAATGTGCTCTGTGCTTGTTCTATTAAGACCAACACTGAACAATTGAATTGTAAAATCGAACCTCCCCCAAACCCATGTTATGAAATCTAAAATACTACTGTATTGTGTCTTTTTTTTGTCTGCCATCTGGGCCTATTTAAAGTTAAGGGGAGGAGCAAACATATCAACCAATTAAAAACGCTCAATTGCCAGAAGTACAATGCAGAGAAATCAGATTTTTTTTTAAATGGCCCAACTTGAGTACAACGTGGAAGGACATGCCATTTGCTTTATACAGTTGTTTTGTGGTGTATAAATGTTTGTCAATTCTAAAAAAGCTCCCTGGCCATACAGGTGTTGTAAAAAAAAAAAGACCTGATGGCTTCCCCTTCTGCAGTGCAGGCCCTCTTCCAGCTTTTGAGAGGTTTTAATGCCCACGTGGAAACCGATGATGCCAAGGTTCCGCTCAGCTGCTGTCCATAAGTTACAGAAGAGCTGGATGGTTTGATACCAGCTTGAGTTGAACAAACTCGTGGGCTGGAGAAAATATTTGAAGGTTTCCAAATTCACTGCGGGCTTGTCAGTCCCCGGAGTCCTTCTTGTCAGAGTGGGGAGTGTACTTCAATCGAAAAGTGCCTGTGAAATGGACAGCAGAGACATTTGATCACAGTGAAACATCAGCAGAAGTCCATCCGGCCCTGGGGACTTACCTTGCTGCGATGAGTCCATGGGTGGTTGTTTGCAGTCTTCTGCTCTGTGCCCATGGCCGCCGCAGTTATAACAAGAAAGGTTGCCCGCTACTCGCTTCTGGACCCCGTTTCCCACAATTCCATGGGACTGGTAGAAGCTAAAGCCCTTCTGCTGCTCATGTGATCCCGGGCTCTGGCAGGATAAGTGGGGCGGTGCCATCATGGAGTAGGAAAAGGGCGTGCTACCGTTGCTTGTGGCGTTGGACGAGGCCATGAGGGGACTGAGATGGAGCAGAGGGCCCAGAGTGAAGACGGAGCTGGCCGAGAACGGCTGCATGTAGCCGGATGCAGGAGCGTACGCGGGCAAGGTCCCGTAGGCGCCGCAGTTGCCCCGACATCCGCAGGAGCTGCAAACGCACATGGAGTGGGAGTGGCCTTGACTTAGATCCAACGAAGTGGCAGAGGAGGCGGAGAGGCTGGTTTGCTGAGGGTAGTATATTTTGCCTGGCACTGTGGCAATCGGCACGGTGGCGGTTGCCATGGAGACAAAGACACTTGCGCCACTGGAGCTGGCGGACTGTGAGAGGGACTTTGAGGATTGGCAGGAGGTGGCAAAAGTGGGAAAGGAGGACACAGGCGGGTACGAGTAGTATGTGGACGGAGACGAGGATGAGAGGTGAAAGTGGAGAGGAGGTTGGGACACGTGGTGGAGGCTGTTTGAGGTGGAGGTCAAAGCGCAACTGGTCTCAACCATCAGACCCAGAGCAGACCCCGGAAGACCGAGACAGCCTTCCGAGTCAAGGATGGAAGACGAGACGTCCGATTTCAGTTTGAGCCTGGGGAGCAGGTTCTCCAGCCTCATGCCCATGCCCACACCCAGCCCAGGACCGAAACCTGCGCTGGTACCGCGCAGGACCGAGGCCGGCACTTTAGTCCGGTCCTCCACGCAAAGGTGGGGCGGCCTCGGCTTTCGTGGGGAAGACGGGATACGTGCCTGGTTTGAGAGCGGGCTTTGAGGGTAGCTGCCTTGCGGGTGGTAGTGGGAGAGCGTGAAGGGGAGGTGGGAGGAGCAGGACGCAATGGCGGGGGCGGAAATATCCGTTTGGACGGGGAGGACCTGCGCCGTGGGGCGGCTGGAGCCTGCCGGGCAGCCGGAGTTCAGGATAAAAATGCATGAGCGCTCCTTCTCTTGACCGCCTCCTGCTGCTTCGGGACCTGACACACCTGAAATACAGACCAGATGAGGACCACCCCCAAAATGTCCCACTTGTGCATCTTCCAGTGAGGCGACTTACGCCTGTAAATGTCTCGGCTCCGGTCCAGAGTGGAGTCGCAGCAAAGGGGCGTTCGGGGGGAACACGAAGAGCTGGAGTAGCCTGAGGACGAGCTGCTGTCTGTGTGGACGGGGTGATGGTGCAGCACAGTGTCCACCTCCACTCGCAGCTCTACTGAGTTCAGCAACACACTTGTGACTACTTGCAAAAGTATTAGCCCCCCTAGAACCTTTTGACCTTTTGCCACATTTCAGGCTTCAAACATAAATATATCAAATTCATTTGATCTCTTACTAACTTTTAATTATTAACCCTAATCCTACCCAACTTTTCGGGCATATTTTTGTCCTTTAGCGTTTGTGAATTTTTGTAGTTTATAGCGTGTTTGTGAGTTTAAGAGATGTGCTACGCCTCGCAGCACATCTTGCAATTTGGTGACAAATAGTATTTTAGACTACCGAAAACCAGGTCTATCTAGTGGCGCAGGCAGACATAATTCGGCTTGCCGCAGTCATTTATTTGGAACAATCCCTCGGAACCATTGTAGCAATCAATTCATCAAACAAATTACTCGCATTATCATCTTAATAGCACCGCCTTGACCTCGTGGCACAACTATTGCAGGGGAGACATACATAATCATCATTAAGCACAGCTTACATGTTCAAAAGGGAGCAGGAAGAAGTAAAAAAAACAAATCGAGCCCTACCCCCTTAAAAAAGAAAAAACAAGCAAACACATAAACAGCTGCACTTATACGTGCATAGATGTGCCAACAGTATTGTACATTGAGTTGATAAGCAAACATTTTTACAGATATATAAATCTGCACAAAGGCTTACCCATTCATTTTTTATTGCACTTTATTTTTTAGATTTGTACTGACTTATACCTGATTTAAATATTGTTGTTGTTTTTATAGACACTTATACCCCTCATATCATAGTAACTGTCCCTGATTTCAAACATACAATGAGGGATGCCACTACGATTGGCCGAGAAAAGGCTATGTTCCATCCCACAACGGCGCACACATCCCCTTAACTGCCAATTTTACCGGTGCAAAGTCTCTGAAAATAAAAAAAAACAAATATTAACTCCGCCCATGCGCACAGTTAGACTTTGCGTGAGACTCGTGCTGGAACATAAAATAGGGCCCCTTGAGTCAGTTGGCTGCACTGAGAGAAAAGGGGGTGAATCATTTTGAATTCTACTTTTCAGTTATTTATTTGTTAAAAAAAAAAAGAAGTTAAGATATAATATGAATTTCATTCCACGTCACGATGTGTCCCAATTGGTGTTGATTCTTCAAAAAAAAAAAAAAAAATTATATCTTCATGTTTGAAGCCGGAAAAGGCCAAAAAGTTCTAGGGGTGCTAATAATTTTGCAACGCATTCACACTCTCATCTGACCAAGAGCAGACAGCGAATAAAACTCCTGAAAGGACAAAATATTCTCATTGCTGTTCATTTATGACAGAGGTTGGCATCGAGGGCCGGAGTCCTGCAGGTTTTGCAGGTTTCCCTTCTCCAACACAGCTGATATATGATCCGCTCATCAGCAAGCTCTGCATAAGCCTGGTAATAATCCTGTTGATTGGAATCATCAGCTTGTGTTGGAAGTGAGGACCTTCCAAAACCTGCAGGCCCTGGAGGACCGAGATTGCCCACGTCTGATTTATGATGTTCTATTTAAATGCTTACTGTTGTTGTTTTTTTTTAATGTTGAACGTGCCTTTTTCTCAGAGCCAACCACTCCGTGCCTTTTTCTCAGAGCCAACCACTCTTGTTACCTGCAGTGGAGTTGTGGGTGGAGGGTCCCATATGACTGGAAGGCGTCACTCTAGCGATACCACTACAGGTCCGTTTCTCCATCTCCCTGCTGGTCAAGACAAAATACAGTACACAATAACACAAATGAATCACGGTTGATGGCGCTTTTTCCAAGGCTGAACAATCAAACACTGAATCATCAGCCAATTGTACGACCTTTCCTTAACCATGAACAGAGCAAGAAATGAATAGTCTTGTTTTGTGTCATCTTGCTCTTTATCAAACACACTTGAGTGAAAACGACCTCATTTGTGGAGAAAATGTGCTGCGCGTGCCTAAAACCAACCAGCAGAGGGCGGCATCAATACACGCAAGCAAGCTGAGCTGCATCCTGGCTACTCTTATCTGCGAATCTGCTGTATGGAAAAGCACTGCAAGTGAACTTTCCATTTTGATTGTCTTGTTTAAGCGCGCACACATACACGAATGCCGACCAAATGGAAACATGGTGAAAATGGAAAACACGATCAAATGATAAGATCAGGTATCTTTGTGCGTATGTGTGTGTCCATGTGCGTCCATTAATTTATGACCGTGCTTGTCTGAGTGGCAATTTATGCACAGAAACACATTTGGTAGCATGGGTGATTGCTTTTTTTGCATTTCTTTCCCTTGATTATCTATAAGTATATCTTATCTGTCCAGTTGAGCAATTCTACTTGTCCCAGTGTGCTGGGAGCTCAACATGTAGCTTCTGCTAGGTATTCAGAGTAGTAGTAATGTAAAACATTAATACGTCTTGTTTGGAAACAAAGTAAGCAACTTTATAAGACAGTTTGAATAGAATCAATTGTAAAAATCTGTGATGTGCAAAATGAATGAATATAATGAGTATAAGAAATAGAAGAATAAGTTAACGAGTATTACAGGGATATGTAAAAGACGTTACACTAAACTAGTAGAAAAATGAAAATAATATTAAAACTCTAGTAGCCCCAGCAGAATTTTTTCTGCTGGGCAAAATTTTATTTTTTTTCGTTCTTTCTGATTTTGACTCGGTGGAAACGACATGGAATTTTTTTACTGTCACATGTTGAAAGTAGCGCTGTCAAACAATTAATTTAAAAAAAATCTGATTAATCATATCTTAGAATTTTGATTAATCATAATTAATCACTTAATTAAAAAGGCATTTTTAATAGACATTTTTTGCCCTCCAAATTTGAAGAGCAGCTGTTATGTGCTAATTCTTTCTACATTTAATGTCATCCTCCTCTTTTTCTAATCAGTTAATTACTTGTATAATTTAATATGGAGAAAAAAATGAATGTCATACGCAACCATTTATTAAATTCTTTAATGCATGTAGTTATGTTTATTGTTCAAACACAACCTGTGCTACCTTTAACGTAACCATCCGCTGTCAAGCTAAAAGATTAGGGGTTGGAATCTTTGAATGTCTCACGATTCGATTCGATTCCGATTTTTGGGTCTGCGATTCGATTCAGAATCTATTTTCGATTGGGAGCGATTTTTGATTCAAAATGATTTGATTGACAATGATTTTTGCTTCAATCTATAGATGTGCAAGGAATTGTAATGATCTACTCCAGTCTGACTCGCTAATGCTAGTGCTCGCGGCACTTTTATCACTCAAAAGAACGGCTCCACGCTGAAAAAAACAACAACCTTTTATTGGAATAACTTGATCGTGACTTTTTCCTTCTACTCTCTAATGTGGCTACAACTTAACAGTGTATTAGACCGCGTGGAACCACACTGCCCCTCAGTGGCCAAACCGGATACAACATGAACAGCGCTCCAAATAAAGGTACACACAGACAAAGGCAAGACCGTATGAAATGATTTAAATAAAATCAATTTTGGGACATTTAAAATCGATTCTGAATCGTACAAAATGAGAATCACGATTCTTATTAGAAACAATTTTTGGGCACAGCCCTATAAAAGATCATCTGCGCTCAAAATTGATAGTGTGATTAATCTGCATTAATATATGACTAATACGATTTCTTAGTGTGATTAATCTACGGCAGGGGTGTCAAACATATGGCCCGTGGGTCGCTGACCTGCAAATAGCGAAAATCTGTGTATAACTGACGGCAATTGTTTTTAAGTTATATATACACCATGATTTTACCGGTCTTGGTAACACAGTTTCCTCCATGTGGCCTTTGAGCTAATATGAGTTTGACACCCCTGATCTATGAGTTAATGCTTTAACTTTGTCAGCACTAGATCGAAGTAAGTTGTGAGCAGTTCAAATCAAGGATTCTCAAACCAAATGTTTTTTATACAGCAGAACAACAAATATTATACAGTAACTAGAAAAATTCCCGCGGAAATTTTGAATGGGACTGCTGACTCTTTGGTAATGAGCTGAACAGTTTAAAATTTAAACCACTGGAATCGGTCAAGAAATGTGGAAGTTAACCATAATGAACATCAACTAAAAGTATCTCACTGTCCCTGAAAATGTATTTCAAAAAATGTAAATGAGCTGAACAGTTTAAAATTTAAATGACTGGAATCGGTCAAGAAATGTGGAAGTTAACCATAATCTAAAAATATGTCACTGTCACTTTAAGAGTGCACACACATTTTTGACTTGGAGCCGTCACGCGCCCCACATTCCATTGAGATTGCATGAGAGAAGCACCCCTTGAACAAAAGCCTCTCACGACTTAACGGTTGAAGATACAGATTCAAGAAATGACTCGTTAGAACGGCAAGGGTTTGGGGAACACGAGCATGTTCTCATTTTCTTAATCGGATAAAAAATGACCAAATGAGAGCAGGTTGAAAACTTATGATTTATCAGAAATGGAAAGAGGAAGGCGCCTGAAATTAACATGTAAAAGACAGGCGAATTAGTCCGACTTCTCTTGCTTAAGGTGAAAATAAAGGTACTAAATGACACCTTAGCCAAATAAAAGTTAGTTTGTCTGAAAGAAGTCACTCGTGACTACAAAATGTGAGAATTTGATGTCTAGTGAGCAAAGATTGTGGCCATGGTGACGAGTTGAAGTGAAACTTTTCCAAATAGAAGTAGACTTTTCTTTGTTCCCGCCACTCTAAACAGAGTGTGTTAAAATGCTCTATCACTCACTGTCTTTGAACCCGCACAGGGGGGAGAGCTTTCATTCCTTAAAAAAGATTTCGACACTGAGCTAAAGATGGGAAAAATTCCTACAAAATGAGCTAAAATTCGTATCGGACGGATAACGTATGCGCAGCGTGTCTTGGAAAAAGGTGCTTGATGTGTGATTTTTTCTTTCCATTTCCCATTCATTCCTATGGCACTTTTTGGGGTAGTTTTTGGGGTATTGCGTCGCCATGGTAAGTGGGAATTCCTAGAAAAATAATGCCGCACCGAGTCCGATCGAGCCGCATCGTTTGATACCTCATTTGTCCCGGTGCGATCTACGGTACGGGCCGCATTCTTGCGGAAAAATCGGTGGAAGATAATATAAGAATATTTGCTATAATAATAATAAACCCTTTTTTCTAGGAATAGTAATATGTGCTGCTTGCTACGCTCAGCAGTCCCATAATAAATGTGATTTTTTTATGACGACTGCAACTTACTCTGCTGACTTCTGTAACTCCAACTGAGTCTTGAGTTTCTTCTTGGCTCCTTGGGTTAAGTCGTACTTGTTTAAGTCATCTTCTGTCAGTGCTAAAAACTGTATAGAAAAGAGAGACCTCTTACTTCTTTTACGTAAACGCAAGTCGTATCTCGAGACCGCACCCACCTCTTCCATCGTCAGCTGTTTGAAAACCGGATAATATTTATGCAGGCGAAGCTTGCGCAGCCAGTCCAAGATGCCGTTCTGCTCTGGCGTGTTCACCTGGGACTGCGATGGAGACTGTGCGTGGGACTGGGCTCGGGGCTGAGGAAGTGAATATGAAAGGGGCGAATGCTGAGTTTGGGTCTGCAGTTGCAGCGGGTGAAACGAGGACTGCTGGGGCTCGGAATACGCGTGCGGATGAAGTAAAGGACACGGTTTGCTTTGGTGGTGCGGCGGCTGGGAGGAAGCGTCGCCTCTGCCGGCAAGGAAGCCCTGCGTGGGCAAGGCTGGCACGGTGGGAGGGAGGGCGGACAGCTGGGGGGAGTGTTGTGGAGAAGGATGTGAGGGGGGGAGGTGAGGGGAGGAGCGGGTCAGGGCAGAATTGTGAGTGCTGACAACAGGCTGGACACTTGCCACTCTGTACACCGCCCTGAAAGAGGAAATGCTGTCAGAGGGCAAAAATGCTGCGCGCTGCACTGATGAGTGATGACGACATTTTACCTGCTGGCTCCTCTGTACTGCATCAAACAGCCCGCTGAGCTTGCTGAGTGACAGATGGCAATGGAGACATCACATTAGATGATATTTCCATGATTCTTCCTATTTATATTTCATTTGGGTTATTAAGATAAAGTCATATAAAAAGTCGCTAAAGCAATTCATGACAATTGGGCCAGGTTGAGCATTGAAAATGACTATATTATACTATATTTTGAGTATACTCTGTTGTCCAAGTGTCGATTGGCATCTTTATGAGACACGCAACCTTTATTGTCAAAAGAGCCGTTTTAGGCCAAATGAACAAAAAATCTGTCTGGAGCTTCAAAACATTTCAACATTGTGATGAACGAAACAGTGCGTTAGTGTTAGTCGAGGGCCCAACAGCTTTATTGGAGCTGCATCATAACAGAAAAATATGCAGCATCCAATTCATTTCTACTTTTTGTGTTCTGTTTATGGATCCCCCCCCCTTCCCCATACTTTCATACATGTTTTAGACTTTTCTGCCTTTCTGTCAAATTTCTGACATTTTTGGCAATTTTATGGAGATATAATGGTATTTTTATGCCTCCCTTACGTTTTTTGGACATTTTATTGCTGACATTTTATTCTGCCTGCCTTTATTGGCATCAATTTGCTGATATTTTTGGCAATTTTGCAGACATTTTATGATAAATTTTGGGGTTTCTTCTTTTGTTTTGGGAAATTTTACAGTTTCTATCATCTATCATTTTCTATTCTGCCTTTTTTCGTCTTCTTTTTACATCAAACTTTTTTCTCCTCTTTTGTTGGTGACAATTCCAAAGACATTTTATGGTAATTTTCCTTTTGGATATTTTGTGGTCACTTTTTGGAAATGTATTTATTTATTTTATGTATTTATTTGATCTACCTTTCGACCGTTTTTTTTGACCACTTAAAATTTTTTAACCTGTTTTTAATTATTCTTTTTTTAATTGAATCATTAATTAATTTCAAGAATAATTTATCCTAAAAAATAAATATGCAGTAAATATATAAAATTGTACTTTCTTGGTTTGACACACACAGACACACGCGAGCGCAAACAGACACACACACATGCGCACTGTACTGGAGGTTAAAAATACATAGAAATGAAGTCACATTCATAGAATCAAGCTCAAGCACTCACACTCAGACACACACGAGGTCGCCACACTCAGCGTCCCAACACAAACATACCACAATGAATTCCCACACCAGACTAAAATAGACGCTGTCCTCTCCCTCTAACACCTTCAAAACACAAACACAAATTCTCCTGCGGTATCGCCACCACCTCCTCAACGGTATTAACACGCGTGACCTTATCCTTTTCATTTTACACGCATCTCTCTCACCACTAACGTTGCATAAACGGATGGGAAATATTCCATCTGGTATCACTTTGGCCACATCTAAAAATAGGTGCCACATGTTTCGCAACCATTCTCCAGACTTGACTGTGATTGTGGCAAAAGAAAGAAAAGACTCACTATGGTTGGAGGTGAATGGGCAGGTTGGAATGACAGGAGCTGTGGGAGGGGAGGAAGGTATGTTGGGGAGGGGGGAAGACAGAGGAGAAAGGCAGGGTGAGAGAGGCCTGGTGGAGGTGAAGAAGAGTTGAACGCTGTGGTGCTGGAGGACGTGGCCGGGCAACACTGTCAGACATCTGCAGGTGCAGGTGGAGAGAGCACACAGTTACATGAAGAACACGTACAGCTGGGCTTGAAAGTTCACATACTCTTGATGTATGTAAACGGGCCGATATGTTGTTTTTTTTCAGGGCCAATATCCATTATTAGTAGTCGAGGCCAATAGCCGAGATTTCAAGCTGATATTCAATTTCGGTAAAAGAGAAAATATTCGATTGAAAAGCCATTATGCATGTTTGTTAAAAATTTAAAAAATCACATTTTCAACACTTTCTTTTCATTTTAAATATATTAAGAATAGAAAGATTTGTTTGAAAATGATAAAAATTGCAGGGAGCTTCCGAGATTTCAAGCTGATATTAATTTTCGGTAAAAGAGAAAATATTCGATTGAAAAGCCATTATGCATGTTTGTTAAAAATTTTAAAAAATCACATTTTCAACACTTTCTTTTCATTTTAAATATATTAAGAATAGAAAGATTTGTTTGAAAATGATAAAAATTGCAGGGAGATTCCTAGATTTCAAGCTGATATTCATTTTCGGTAAAAGAGAAAATATTCGATTGAAAAGCCATTATGCATGTTTGTTAAAAATTTAAAAAATCACATTTTCAACACTTTCTTTTCATTTTAAATATATTAAGAATAGAAAGATTTGTTTGAAAATGATAAAAATTGCAGGGAGCTTCCGGGTCATCGTCATGTGTTAAACTAAATTAAGCAGGTAAAAGGCCATCTACTCTCTGTAGACATAAATCTATGTTCTCTACTGTAGATAAAGTTTTCAAAAAATTCAACACAACTTCTTAATTTTAACAAACTGTTAAATTTTTAAAAAATATTAAGTGTGGGGAGTTACAACCCAGTGCCAGCATCATATTTTATAAAGTAAAGTTGAATTAAAATGAATTAAAAAAAAGAAGCAAATGTACCTGTATTTCACTGAGCGACAAATGCATGCGAATGTAGCTATTTTTTTTTTTTTTTTGGTCAGGGTTCATAAAAAGTTTCAAAAGATCTTCGCAGACAGTGAAAGATTGTCTGAACATGTCCAAAATTTCTTTGCAACAAGTAAAAACCGTCTGTGAACATTTTACAAATTCTGGTGAAACCCCAAATTCGCTACATTCGCAAGCATTCATCGCTCAGTGAGATGACAACTTTATCAGCCTTCAGATTAAGTCTGATGCCGATATTTGTCAAAATGTCAAAATTGGCACCAATAATCGGTCTATCCCTAATGTGCAATTATGACCACAGCAATAAATGTACAAAAGCTAAACGATGCTTAATGATACAAAAATGCTATGAATCATCACAAGAATTCACATGAACGTCTTGACTCATATCATTTTTTCGACCTCTGAAAATATCAAAACAATTGCTATTGCATTTTGGATTTGATGGGCATTATGCCTTTTTCTCACCATAGAGAGCAATATTTATTTGTATAGACACTGAATCTACGGACTGGGTTTGCATTTTGGCACGTCTGTTCTTGCTCTTCTCGTATGGGTTCCCTCCAAGGCACTTGAAACTAAACGGTGTTCAGTGTGAATGTAAAGTTAGATTATTGTCTGTATTTATAATTTTAAGGACACTCTGTTTTAAATTGTAAACAGATAAAAAAAACCTACATCATTTGGCTGTTTGTTTACATAACAAGAGCTTTTCAATTTGGCGGCATAGTGAATTGGTTAGCAAATCCGCCTCAATGTTCTCAGGGTAGGGTTCGAATACAGGGTTCAGCCCTTTTTGTGTGGATTGGGCATGTTATCCCCTGGGCTTTCTCCATGTATTCCGGTTTCCTCCGTCATTCTAAAAACACGCGTGGTTGGTTCATTGAAAGCGCTAAAATAAGTGTGAATGGTTTGTCAATGTTTTCCCTGTGATTGGAGACACTTTTCAGTTTAGGTTTTGCATGGGATTGTTTGATGTTGTGTGCCAGCCCTGCGAGTGACTGAAGAAGCCACCAGATATTTGCGAAGATTAACGTCTTTGGCAGTCCTCCGTAGGATTTTACTAAACGTTATTTAATGTTTTTGGCAGTCAAAGAGTTAATACTAAAATGGTGTGATTCAGCAAATATGATTGATATAAAATGATAGCAGTCAAATTAAAAAAACTTAAAACACAAATTAAACATATTGACATTTGTTCAGGACAGTCACGACTCTTGGTGCTACTGAGCTCTGGTCAAGAGTGGTTGACAAAAATCAAAACAGACAAAACTTTGTCTGGCATTTGAGTTGTCAATCATCAAGGTTGGATATTGAGTTTCATGGTGCTGTCTCTTATGTTGTCAAAGTGTGAGATTTATGCCTCAATATCCAATCTAGAAGTCAGATATCATCCTCCGTGTAGATCAGAAAGACTTTACGAAACTAACCTGGCATTTGACTCACTAGTCTGAGGTAAGATCTTCTCTAGTCGCTCATCAGGGAATGCCTGTGACAACTGAGAGAGGAAAATTCATATGACATCAAAAATTAAGTATGAACTATGAAATCATAAGAACATTGCTGATATCAACCATACTTCATTCAAATCCATTTTAAAATAACATCAACATCTTTAAAATAAGATGAATGAAGCAACAGATTGACTGTGGAACAACATGACCTCACCTGTGAAAGTAGCTCGGTCACCTCCTGTTGACTTCGGACAACTGATGATACAAATCCATCAGACCAGCTGACCTGAAGTATTAGGATTAACAAAAAATATTTGTATTAGGCATCATTTATCAAATCATGTTTGAGCAGAAGTGTGAAAGGGGAAGTCAACCTTAAACATTTCTAGACAATAATATGTTATATATAATGTGGCCTCACTCGTCTAAACCACACATTTCGATTAATATTACATTTTTGGAATATAAGTTATGCAGCGGTTTGTAGCTATCTCAGGGGGCGGCCATTTTGCCACTTGCTGTCAACTTGAGATGACATCACAGTTGCTCAGGGCTCAGGCAACGACAAATGACAGCTCACCTGTTTTCTGAAGCTCAGCTGTGATTGGTTGTTACCTGAGCAACTGTGATGTCACTTTCAGTCGACAGCAAGTGGCAAAATGGCCGCCTTCCATTGATAAAAAGTGCTCAATTTTGCTGCCTAACTGATATTCCACTAACGCAACATTAACTAAAATACCGTATTTAGACTAGTGGGGCTGCATAGAATATATCAAGACATTTTTGGGGGGTTGACTTCCCCTTTAATTTGTGTGCTTACTCACCTCAAACATATAACCACTTTTGTCTTCAAACGTATGCGTCACTCCTCGCAATGCAACTCTCTCAATTGCCACTATAAAAACAGTTAACACACAAAATGGAATCATGTCTGACCAAGCAAGAGGAGTGCTCTGAAATCAAGACAATATTTAGTAACATTGTGTTGAATAAGCATGAATCTCCCATTGTTTCGTGCTTGCTTATCCTCAGCCCCTGAGACCTTATGCATTTGTTCATAATTTAATAGTTCCCAATTTAAAATAGACGTCACAACATGTCTGTATAGCTATACATAAGAGTCAAGAATTGTAGGAGTATTTATAAATCATATTTATTGCCATGGCGGAATAAGCTAGTTTTACGGGTGAATCCGTTTATTTCCGTGAGCTCGTACTTGTGCCCGCACTGTCACGTGAGAATGTGGAATATGGACCCAAATGCAGACAAGACACGGCAGTTGGGAAACAAAACAGAGAGTCTTTATATACAGGAATACAAAGTAACAACAGAGGTAAGGGCTGGATTCAGATGGCCTTGAAGAAAACACTTGACTGAGAAAGAGATCCGGGCTGGAACCTTGAACACATGGAAGAAAAGCTTGCAATGAAGAGTAGGGTAGAGTAATATGCGCAGGGGGCGGGTTAGACTAGGTTTTGGTATTTTTGCATGTTGCAGTTAAAAATGGCATGAACACAGACAATTTGAGTCGCTGCCAATCGAAGCGGCCCTTAAAAAAAAAAAAAAAAGAAAGGAAGCCCTTCTTCAAGAAATTAATTTGGCAGAGCCCATGCAGAACGCGCCACACTCGAAGACAGCTGTGCCGTCTTTGTGTATGTTTTTACCAATTGTCTTCAAACATTTTGAAAGTATTGATTAATCTATGATTTTACTTTAAGTATTGACAAACGTAAATGACATTCACACTTCCATCGGTCTGCTTTTTTTTACCCGGACGCATACCTCAGGTGAAGCGGCAGGTCAGGGCTTCTTCACATTTGTTTCATGTCAATACATACGGGGTGAACATGATTTGAACTGGCAGGTTTGTTTTCATAGATGGGGTGTGATTGCAAAATAACCTCTACGTATGAAAGGAGTCCCATTAGACTCCGTCTTAAGGCACTGTGAAACCATTTCAGGCATGCAGGGACAAGCAGCTGGAGAAAAGAGGACATGAACAGAGAAGACAGAAGTGTAGGAGAAAGTAAAGAGCAATGGAAAGTCCCTTGATGCGCACCTTCCGGTATGTTTGATGGGTCGAAACTGTTAAATGACTAAAGCTGTGTTTGGTGGGTAGAAGAAACTGTAAAGGACCAATCATAGGAATTTAGGCAGTCACAGGCACATTCACACACACACTTCCCAACTCATATGTCACTATGGACGTGTTGTATGTATGCACTGTATGTGTGACTACAGTAAGAGTTTTACTGCATCCTGTGAAAGTGGCCAAAAGAGGAGGTACGATATTATATTTCCAAGAATTAGCTACCATTAGCAAACAATTTTTTAACCTAATTCCGGTTACTTAATTCTGTCTGTTAGCGAGAGCCACTACATCGTGATAACTTACATTGATGTTTCTGCATTTGGCAATTTATTATTATATTATATTATTAGTATGGGATTTTTTTTTAATGGGCTTTAGGTGAACTGATGAATACACACACGCTCGCACGCACGCACACACACACACACACACACACGCACATACACATACAAAAAAAATAAAATATATATATATATATATATGTGTGTATATGTATATATATATGTATATATATTTAAAAAAAAAAAAAACATTTATTAAATTTTTTTTAATTGATTTGTTTGTTTGTTTTTTTAAAAAAAGGAGAGCAATGATGATGTCAAATCGAATGAACAATACTGAGCTCTCCTGAAAAAAAGAAAAAAAAAAGAATTAGCTACCATTCAAATGTTTTCCTGATCCTGTGTTTGGATTAATTTGTCAATGTACTTGTTGAATAGACACACATTAAAGACATTTCCCGCTTATTCTGCCTAGCATGACACGCAAGCCCCTGCACTCATACACAAAAATGATAGAACTTGAGATATAAACTTAATTACACGTCTGTGTATCATATCATGTGCCGCCAATTCTCCGCATGTGTCTGCGTTCATGTTGTGCATTTTATGCTGATGACAACAGCTATGCAATGTGACCACGATGAGGTAATGCGAGATAGTCGAGTATTGTGTTTCAGGACAGAGGCAGGGAGCCAGACAGATTGGTCTGACTCGAGACTCGAGTAAGTCTAACGGCCTTTTAAATGGGATTCCGACATGAGCCACTGGATCATCACAGGCTGATTGATTTTTGAATGCTTGATAGGAAGATAAGATAAATGAATCAAAACACCTACAATTGCTGAACTACCACATACCCACATTGTAAAACGAGTTTTAGTAATCCCCAAAAAAACGAAAAAGCTGTTTAGCAACAGTATAAGAAGAGTTCTTTTGAGATAAGAGCCACAATTAACAAAGATCAACGTACCATTAATTGTGTGCAGAATCCTGTCAATTGCTGTTAGCGTTCAACATAATCAACTAAGCCAGTGGTGGGTTTTAATAGAATGTAATTAATATACGTTATATTGGCAGGCCTGTAATAAATAAAGCATCCATCAATTCATTCTCTGATCCGCTTATGGAGGGAGAGAGAGAGAGAGAGAGAGAGAGAGGGAATCTTTTTTTTCTGGAGAAAAAAAGAGAGAGAATCTGATGGAGGAAAAAAAAGTTTGCCCTCAGTGTGCAAAATATTTGGGGACGATAAGGGCTCGTGCGCTTCATACTTTAATATGGCCCAACAAGCATTTATTAATCAAATTATCAAATAAAAAATAAATAAAAAATGGCCATATCAACAATTAAACAATGTTGGTTGATTATAACTAAATCAATTATAAATAAAACGGTTACAATATTAAATAAAAAATGTTACGCATATTTCTGGGTAATCGTTTTATTTATAACTAAATCAATTATAAATAAAACGATTACAATATGAAATAAAAAATGTTATACATATTTCTGGGTAATCATGTTATTTCTAACTAAATCAATTATAAATAAAATGGTTACAATATTAAATAAAAAATGTTATACATATTTCACAGCAACATTGTAACTTTTTTTTGTCTACAAATGACCTGCTCTTACACTGCAACCAAGAAAATCTCTTTTCATATAACATGACCTGTTTTTTGTTTTTTTTAAGATGATGATGATTATGATTATTGTTATTTTTAAACACCCATCATATTCTGGGTAAATGCCAAAGCTGAAAGGTATCCAGAGAGATACAGCCAATTATTGTTAGTAAGCAGCTTCTAATAACCAGCATACCCAAAGGTTCATCAAAGTCAAGTTGCCAAAGGGGCAAGAGAATATTTGCGGCAATGCATGATACTTGGAGTATTTTGGCAAAAATGTGTTATATGTGTAAATAGAAATGTATGTTTAAATGTGCAATTTTTTTTTTTCAAAATGCACGACGCAGGTAAGATATCTCCTTTAAAAACTAAATAATGAAACTGGTACGGCAAAGGTACCCTTAATGAAATTTATTGTAAAATATTTTGAGGCAACCACTGCAATTAAATGATTTCTGTAACTCTCAAAGAAAATTGTGCACCTGCTGATGGTTATCAACATGTTTCAGCTTCCCTTCACAGATGTTCAATAAAATTTAGATCAGGGCTCTTCAGAATAGTTAGTTCTAAGCCATTTTTGGATATTTGTAGATGTATGTTTTGGGTGATTATCCCGTTGGAGGAATTATGACCTGCAGCTGAGACTATGTTGTCTGATGCTGGGCACATTTCACTCCTTAACTCTTTGACTGCCAACCGTTTTCAGAAAAGGGATGCCGTGGGTGCCAGCCGATTTAAGCATTTTTGACTGATCTTTCAAGGTCCACAGAAAATTATGTGTTTGGACTATGGGAACACACATACTACCAAATGAAAGATTGGACTCTCATCTTTCATCAGAAAAAAAAGTTTGTTTCTACCTTATTCTGTTTTTCAGTAATCAACAATAGAAAATGGTTAGTTTCATCTCTGTTTTGAAAAAAAACGTCTTTTAACGTCTTTGGCACTCCTCCATAGGATTTTACTAAACGTTATTTAACGTTTTTGGCAGTCAAAGAGTTAATAGAGTTGCAGTTCAGTTGCACCCTGCACAGATTCAAGACACTCTCTGCCGCAAGTAGCATAGCATAACCAAGCCTCTTCATTGCTTCGTAATAGGTACGATTTTCTTTTCTTAGTATGACTCATTTATGCATCCATAAACATTGAGGTGATGTAACTTGTCAAATACCTCCTGTTTTTGTCTTTTTTTCCCCCCTCATCTGTTCAAAGGACATTCTTCCTGAAAGTTGTATTGTGGAGATGTTGACCTGAAGTTGCAATCATGAAGTGAAATGAATCCCTGAGTGACATATAACACTGCAATGCCTGAGGCTGCATTCTTTAAGCTTAATTCTGTTCAGTGCGACTGGCATGTTGCATCTTGCCCAACGGGGTTTGACTGAGTGCACAGCATGACACACACGTTTCATACTCATATGCACCGGTTGGAGGTTCAGTCATTCATCATTAGCAAGCTGATGATGACAGTGAAAGGCTATTTATAGAATATGATACAGTATGTAAAGAGGTGTCAGGGTGTCAATCATATCAATCCATGACAACTTATCCAGAGGCTCACCTGTTCCTCTTTTCCCCTGGTGAGTGGTAGGCGGTGCCGCAGCATCGTGGCCCTGCCCAGCAGTTGTAGGAGGAGGAAGGTGAGGAGGAGGTGCGAGGTCGAGGTGAGGAGGGTTGGTTTCCTGGCTGACCGCTTGAGCTCCTCTCCCAATTTTCACCTCTGGTCCAAGTACTGGGGCTGTACCGGTCTCTCTGGTTTGGTTCTGGAAAGCATGAGGGAGAGACCATTCAAAAAGAGAGACGTTTGGCCCTACAGTAGCGCAATAGTTAACATAAGTTATTTTTAATTAGCACACTGCAGTAAGAATTCTGAAATTTTATCAGTCTCCAGTCTAACTCTTGACTGACAGCCTCCATCCATCCATCATCTACCGCTTATCCGGGGTCGGGTCGCGGGGGCAGCAGCTTTAGCAGGGAAGGCCAGACTTCCCTCTCCCCAGCCGCTTCAGCCAGCTCCTGGGACGGGAACCCAAGGCGTTCCCAGGCCAGCCGAGAGACAAAGTCTCTCCAGCGTGTCCTGGGTCGTCCCCGGGGCCTCCCGCCGGTGGGACATGCCCGGAACACCTCTCCAGGGAGGCGTCTCGGAGGCATCCGAACCAGATGCCCGAGACACCTCAACTGGTTAAGTCGGATAACCGAGCTTCTCACCCTAACAGCATACACTGTATGCTATATGGCAATTGCGAATAAAAACCAAACAATACAGACGCTCCCCTACTTACGAACATTCGTGTTACGAACAACGGTACATACGAACATGTCTGCGCGCATGTCAAAAAATGTTCGGAAAGAGATGCTGTAAGTTAGATTTTTTATTGCGCACCTTTTTCCGAGTACTGTAGTGCTTCTTTCCGCCGCTAATACCGACGCTTGGCGCTGTGAGAGCTCACCCAGCATTGGAGGCTCAGCAACGTGTCGAGGAGGAGGAAGAAGAAGAAACGCCTGTCGCTCATAGATAAAGCCATCGCACTCTTCGAGCAGCAAGACCCAAATATTGAACGTTGCACAAAGGTTGCAAATCAATTGAATGATGCCATACAGTGCTACCGCATCATTTATGATGAAAAAAGAAGAAAACTGTGCAATCGTAGTTGGATCGCTTCTTTCGGCCAGTTTCTAGTAAATCCTCCAAGGAAGATACTCATCAACCCTCATCTTCTTCTCCGCGACCCTCAACTTCTTCCTACATTGAAGTTACGGAGGAGGAAGTAACTTTTGAAGCCCATTCCAGCGACGACGAAGAACCTCTCATGATATAAAATCCTCCTCTTCCTCCTCCATCAAATCCTTAAGCATCGAGTACATCTTCCAAAAGTAAGTTAAACTTCATTTTATTTATCTTATTACGTACATGTACATACTGTGTGTGTCTCTCGCTCTCTCTCTCTAACATACGTAGTACAGTACTGTACGTATTCTCTTTAAACATAAATTATAATACAAAATATAGCACTGAAGCAACTTACGAACAAATTCACCTTACGAACGATCGCTCGGAACGTAACTCGTTCGTAAGTTGGGGAGCGTCTGTACTAACAGGAATTTGTGATATACTGTACAGTATAATGGGCAACAGCAAATATAGTGGCACACTGTCTTTACAAGAACCTTGAATTCAAGAAGAAAAAGAAAAAACTGAATCTCCATTATAAAAATCTAATGTTTTTCCAATTGTTTTCCTGCGATGGTTTGTCATAGATGCATAGCCAAACCATACAAAATGACTCCCATGTAGTGCGTGCGGTGCATATTGAGCCAAGCCTGCTTTAAACATGCTATTGGGACAGTCTCATCCACATCACATGGGTTGGGCTTTCTCTCTTGCTCTCACACCACAAACACCGGAAGACACATGTTTTTTATTATGGACACAGGCAACATATTTAAAACACATTACTTTAATTAAGTTTAATGTGAATAAATTGTGTCTTCTAAACATTGACTCATGCTCTGTCCCCGTTTTACCCCGGTTTTGTGGACGGATTCGTAGCTTATGCTGGGCTAAGGTCAAAACTTAAAAGATCCCTCCAGCCTTTAATAACAACGTCAAGCCTGCTGCAGTAGGGAAAAAGCAGTGTAACAACCATTTGAATGGTTTACTCTCAGGCTACGCTAAGAGACCCAGAGGGAGAGACAGCATTTCCAACTTACTGGGGATTCACTTGAGACGCGCACACACTGAACCAAACCACAGAGGGTTGATTTCAGCAACGAGAAATGTGCTGAGCTGCAGTAAGCAGGAGCCAAGGGCAACAAAACACTAAATACAAATGCTCTACTCTGAGCGGGGTACTTTCCCTTCACTGTTCACTCATGTTTAAACATTTCGCATGCTGCTCTTAGTTTTGAGAAAGATGTGGAAGATCAGGAGGAAGAAAATGTCCAAGATTTAAATCCTGATTTAAATCTAGGGAGGGCGATCCAGAATCATAAACGGGCCTCTTCCAAATGTGGATAAAAATCCAAAGCATATCGGATATCTCCCTAAGCAACTGCAGTGTAAACGGACAGATTGGATGTACCCCTACAATGTGAGCTCAACCTCATCAAAATATGCCGATAGCACACCCGCTTCAACCCACTTTAAAGGGGAGTTTGCTGTCTAAAAACAAAACAAAAAACACACACACATACAAAAAAAAAACGTTTTGCTATGTATGTTATGCCTCTACTATTATTTAATTTGAATTATTATTCTAAAAGACACCAGGGCCTGACATTAATAGCCGTTTCCTTGGCCAGATTATCTACCTCTGGTAAGAAATAAAAGTTAAAAAGAAGAAAAAAAGTGTAACAACACAACACTCCATCATGAATAAGTCATGCTAGCAACGTAGCATTCCTGGCTTAAAACGGCACGTTCTTAAAGTGCATGACTCGTGCACCTTCATCTTGACTCAGTGAAAGGCTTGGCTTTGGTCAGAGACTCCATGGGGAGGAGAGAGGAGGGGCAACATTCAAATCTTGCTAGTAGTTTGAAAACTACAGTAAACTCCCCACTGAAATCGGAACAACAAAAAGCATTGGTCTATATATACTACATTAGCGGTGTGTCGGCCATTAAAAGAAATAATGAAGCAAAATCATTTCTGTAATGTGGTCACATGCCAGCGGGGTAAAAAGTTCACTTGTAACATTAAATACTTGTACAAGTATAATTGATTAATGTTTTCTTCTGTGTTGTCTTGACCAGGTGCGCTTGTGAAGACAGTTGTGCGTATAATTAGTCATTTTGGGTATTTGTCACTTGAAATGTACATATTAATTACACTTTCTGTCCTGTTGGTGAAAAAAAATGTTTTCTATGAATCTCTCTTGCAGTGTTGTGTTAAGGTAATTATTGGATGTCTGATTGATTAAAAAATATATATATAATTATTCAACATAGCTGCCGTCATGGAAAATAATTATTTAGCACGTATTAACATAAGTTTATACTGTATTTTGGACACCTGTATTTTCTTTAGCAATGGGCTTTTCATTTCTTGTACATGAAGCAATATCAAAGTGACCTTGACTGATAAGCCTGCTCGCAACAGACTGCTTGCTTTCCTGTCTAGCTGACCCTCCCTTTCTCCTCCCAAAAGCCCTAACCAGGCAGCTAAAGAATCTTTCCAGGATTCTTACTGTGCACTCTCTCACAGACCACTATCTTGAAGACTACTCTGTTAGACTAGTGTGGATTTGAAGCTTCAAATATAAAGAAACCCAAAAGACAAAATGTTTTCCAGACTGTTTCTTACTACTGAAAATTCCACAACACTGCCCAAAGTGGAAAACTGACCTGTAATCCCTTGCATGTTGGGCAAGAACTGACAAAGCCAGATACTGCTTCACGTTTTAACCCACTCAAAGACTCATTGCATGCAACCTTTCAAGCATGTTTTGAAATTGGTAGAATAAAATACAGCATCTGGATTAAACGGGGCTCTCTTATTGTAGTATATTCACCATTATCCAACTCAAGATCCACATTTCATACAGACATACAAAGGCTTGGATCCAATTTAATGCAATTTATATTGGGGATAGCCCGATTATCGGCCGAGCCGATTATCCAAGCCAATAAAGCAGGTGAATGCTTGCGAATGTAATTAATTCAGGGTTTTCATCAGGATTTGTGTATAGTGGAGATGGGGCGCTGCTGACCTCGACTCGGGACGTTGTGAGTCGGGAGGGAGAATACTTCAAAGACCTCCTCAATTGCATTGACACGTCTTCCTTTGAGGAAACAGAGTCTGGGGACTCTGAGGTGGGCTCTCCTATCTCTGGGGTCGAAGTCAGTGAGGTGGTTGGAAAGCTCCTCGGTGGCAGGGGCCCCGAGGGGTGGATGAGATCCGCCCGCAGTTCCTAAAGGCTCTAGATGTTGTGGAGCTGTCGTGGTTGACATGCCTCTACAACATTGCGTGGACAGCGGGGACAGTGCCTCTGGATTAGCAGATCGGGGTAGTGGTCCCGGAAACAGTGGACCAGGTCTACACCCTCGGCAGGTCTTCGAGGGTGCATGGGTGTTCGCCCAACCAGTCTACATGTACTTTGTGGACTGGGAGAAGGCATTCAACCGTGTCCCTCGGGGAGTCCTGTGGGGGGAGTCCTGCTTCAGGAGTACGGGGTACCAAGCCCCCTGATACAGGCTGTTCGGTCCCTGTACGACCGGTGTCAGAGTTTGGTCCACATTGCCGGCAGTAAGTCGGATTTGTTTCCAGTGAGGTTTGGACTCCGCCAAGATTGCCCTTTGTCACTGATTCTGTTCATAACTTTTATGGACAATTTCTAGGTGCAGCCGAGGCGTTCAGGGGGTCCGGTTTGGTGGCCTCAACATTGCGTCTCTACTTTTTGCGGATAATGTGGTTGGCTTCTTCAAGCCGTGATCTCCAACTCTCACTGGAGCGAGTGTGAGGCGGTTGGGATGAAGATCAGCACCTCCAAATTAGTCTATCACTAATTTATATGGTGCTTTTCTATCATTCAAAAGCGCTATACTGTACATATGATAAGAGTAAAAAGGGAGTTGGTCATGGCCAGACCACGGAGATGGGATGCCTTACACCGCAATGTAATTGTAGACAAGTCTACAGAAGTTTTGCAGAACGTCCCTTTCAGACGGAATTTTAGTGCCACAGCACAGATGAACTGCATCAATTTTTTTCTCTACCCTAAAAGAGCATTAACTTTGCAAATGACATTCTCATATACATTAGCATTAGGTCACATCCTTCCTTCCTTTCCTCAGTCTCTCCTTTGGTCTCTTGAGGTCTCCCTAATTTGTTGGAATTTAGATGTTTCTGGGGTTGGTGAAAGACTAACCCGGTGGGTAGTAGGTAATGTCTGGTCGGTGCTGAATTTCACTTTCCTTTCTTTTCTTTGATCCTTCCTTGGGTCTCCTGACAACCTCACGACTAGCTGGATTCTGAAGTATTCGGTTTAGGTGAACGGTATGGAATTTTTAATAGGTTTTAGGTGAACTAATGAGTACACACTCACACGCACGCACACATGCACACACACACATACACACGCACATGCACATACTCACCCACATACAAAATATAGAAAAATTAAAAATAAAAAAAAGAGCAACGATGATGACATGTCAAATCGGTAAAATTACCGAATGAACAATACAGACGCTCCCCACCTTACGAACGAGTTACGTTCCGGACGATCGTTCGTAAGGTGAATTTGTTCGTAAGTTGCTTCAGTGCTATATTTTGTATTATAATTTATGTTTAAAGCCTATATAAGTATATTGAAGGTTTATATAAGTACGTTTAAGGCTTGTACAAGTAACCTGCATTGGTTTGTACTGGAAAAAACTTTTAATAAAATGGAGAGAATACGTACAGTACTGTACTGTACTACGTATGTTAGAGAGAGAGAGCGAGAGACACACACACAATATGTACATGTACGTAATAAGATAAATAAAATGAAGTTTAACTTACTTTTGGAAGATGTACTCGATGCTTAAGGAGATGATGGAGGAGGAGGAAGAGGAGGATTTTATATCATGAGAGATTCTTCGTCGTCGCTGGAATCGGCTTCGAAAGTTATTTCCTGCTTCATGGGGACCGGCGTTTTCTTCCTCCTCCTCCTCGACACGTTGCTCAGCCTCCAATGAGCTCTCACAGCGCCAAGCGTCGGTATTAGCGGCGGAAAGAAGCACTACGCGCAATACAAAATCTAACTTACAGCATCTCTTTCCGAACATTTTTCGACATACTGTACGGGCAGAAATGTTCGTATGTACCGTTGTTCGTAACTCGAATGTTCGTAAGTAGGGGAGCGTCTGTACTGAGCTCTAGCATTAGGTCACATATTGAGGTCACATGCCAGAGTAAAAAAGACGATCAAGTGTCAGATGAATTTGAACATCGGATCTGGAAACAGCTGGTAGATGTTAACAATTTGACTTCCCTTTCTGCATTGCAGTCAATCAGTGGAGCCAGTCTTAAATATACACGTTTTTTAACTGACTTCTTGTGACTGTACTCCATCCTTAAACCTATATGAGTATGAATGAAACTTGCAGATGCTCAACATCCTACCTTGTGCCAACAGGTGCAGGGTGAATGACAGAGTTGAGCAGCGGACACAGGCAAGGAGGCAGCACTTGTGTCAGGCAGCGAGCAGCCAGAGGGAGACAAAGAGGCCGGGCCAGGTAAGGACACACTATGCTGGGCATAGTGGTGATGCAGCTGAGTGTAAGACAGAGCCACTTGATGGCCACATGGGCCTGCTTCTTGACCCTCAACGCCCGCACCTCCATAGCTCACCTAAAATATCCAAAATATACAGTACATGAGATGAATGAAAAAAACGTGTCTACTTTTGCAAAGTTCTCTGTTGCCCTTTGAAAAAGCGAATGAGCAGAGAAGCTTTTCTATCGATCTATCTGAACATCTATGTCATATGATGCCAAGGGCAGTGTTGAACAATAAATTTTTATATAAGAATTATGAAGTGCCTCGCAAGCCAAGCGTACAGTATTTTTTGCAGCTCTACATTGTTATGTGAGCTTCAATACCACTTTTTTTAAGGCCCATATCAGTACAAGTAGTCACCTCTTGTGTAGTAACCAATACCAAGTAGTGATACTACAAGTATTTTTGAAACTTTTAATGGCCTTGGCTTTTCCTGTTCTTCTGATTTATTATTCCAATCCTGATCGTAAAACAGCCACAATATGGTCGGCCGCCGCCCTGAGCACCAATAACTTGAGATAAGGCCTGGTATCGGCCCGTACTCGCCAATCCCTATTAAAGTCTTATGTAGTACAATCTGATGGAAACAGTTTGATGGATTATTTCTATTTCCATTATTTCAAACATGTCTCACCAAATATCAGAAGTTGGCCGCGATACCAGAACAGATTGTTCAACCTTAGAGCTAAGCTCTTTTATGCTGCCCGATTAGGAAGAAAATATTAATCATGATTCATATGGTAATAACTGAAATCACGATTGGGAGGACGATTTGGTTTTTGGTTCAAAACAAGAAAATGTTTAAACATAAAAAAATATTAAGACAAATAAATTTCTTTGAAACACTATAATTATGCAAGTTTCCTCTGGAGCAAACAAGAGTGATTAAATTGGTTATTTTAAATAAAAAAGGTATAAATATATACATTTAAACAACTCACAATTAGTATTAATATTTTATTTTTGTCCATATTTATGCCATTCATCTATCCATCCATCTTCTGCCACCTGACGATTATGCCAATTTTGTAATTGTGGAGTGTAATAATTAAAATTGTAATTTAATTTTGATTAATTGCACAGCTCTATTAGAGCGTCAACTACCGTTGCCATGACATGCCTAATTCGTAAATTTGATCATGATCAGTTTCAGCTGCATGTTAGCTCTGTGCTCGCATCCATGTATTCCAGCTACCTCCCACATTTCAAACTCATGCATCTTATCATATCTTAACTTAAGACTCTGAATTGTTCAAAGGTGTGTGAGTTGCAGATGATTGTCTGTAGCAGTCCTGCAATTGGTTGGTGATACTGTATGGGTGTATACCACCTCAAGCCAAAAATAAGCTAATGAGGAGAAAATGTTTGGATTGATGGGTGGATTTCAGCGAAATCAACTCGCTATACAGCCACAAATCATCTCAATTTAATAAGAAAAGGCCCAATCCTTCCACTACTAGATTACCTAAAAGAAACGATTTATCTACCTTACCTTTGCTTTTGCAAACATCACAAAAACCTTCCTGATGTCAGTCAAGGAAGCAGCTTTCACCTACACACATATAATTTACACAACCTAGGTCTGCTTGCTAACAGGTGGGCTGTCATTGATTTTGACAAACCTGTAATTTTGCATTTTACACAGCTCATGCGTAATAATACATTTCTACCAATTGGTTTTATAAACTTTAGTTAACATTTCCAAATTTCCATCCCTTTATTAATTGGGACATGATTAAAACTGATTATATTCACTCAGTTACTATACTGTAGTTTGATCTGTAACATGTGCAGTGAATGGGGGAGAGGACGCTACACTGCACGCAGGCTGGTCTCTAGTTGGCTGCAGGCTGCTATGTATGAGCTGTGGTGTTTGGCAATGAAAGGCATGATCGACGTATGCCGATCACGTACTTTTACACAGAAATCACACTCAATTGATTGGAGGACCACTAGTACTCAGGATTTTGAGAAAGAAAATAGCTTTTGCATGGGAACCATGAAGTTTTGCTATTTGTACAAAATGTTTCAATAAATGCACTTACTGTTTTATAAATTTCAATTCTGCGCTGGAGCCTGTACCATAAATTAACCTACCATGCATGTTTTTTGGAATGTGAGTGGAAACCGGAGAAAACCCATGCAACCACGGAAAGAACATGCAAACTCCATGGCCGGATCCCAAATTCAAACCCACGACCTCCGCACTAAGGCATGTAGACTAACCAGTACACTAGTACAGTATTCCAAAACTGTTTAATAAACACCAACCGCAGCATTAGGTGTCCCTGAACTATCTACAAAAGCTGCATCAAAATAAAATGCATTTACAAAGATAACGTCTCACTGGATTTACAGATAATTTACTTTAAAAATTCCATCCGTTTTTTTATCTTATCTATACATTCCATGGGTGTACTGTGGCTTTGTTACTTTGACAATCATTCCATAGACTAGAGACATGTGGCCCACAGATGCACACTTGGCCCTCACCTGCAAGACATCCTGGATCTGGCCGAGTTGCTGCATCAGAACCCGTTTCTGGTGGAAGCTGAAAGCCGGGTGGTTGGATGCCATGGTAAAAAGCAACAGAAATTGCTCCTCGGCCCTTCCGTCGTTTAAGGCCAGCCCGTAGTTGTTGATCACCGTGTCTATATGCGTCAACGTTTGGTACAGAACCCCCGCCGCCTCCCGGTTGTCCGAGCCAAGCAAGGCGAGGGACACCAGCAGCTTACTCCGCACCACCTCGTCCGTGATGTTGGTTAGTCCAGATAAATCGGTGGGGTTGTTGGCTTTGATCTCTGCATCCCGGAGCGAATGGTAGTCCTTACGCGCCAAGTCCTCCAGGCAGGAGCCGAGGAAGCGAAGCTCGATGGGGACACAGAGGTCCAGCAGGCCACACAGGAATTGGGCTCTCTGGGCAGATGAGAGGGAAGAGAACCAGAGGTACACTCCTTCCCTTTGGACATGGGTCCGACTCTCCACCATACTCACACATCCACTGACAGTTCGTCTGAAGCTTAAAAAAAAAGAAGAAAAAAAGGAATGTCTTTTCAAGTGAGAATTTCACAAACAAAGCTGGGAGCAGTCAGAAGAACTGTGACAGCTGAGTTCTCTTCTCGTGCTCGTGTCACACTTCGATTGTTTCTCTCCAGAAAAAGAAGAAGAAAAAAAATCCTCGTCGTTCCACTTCAAGTATTCTACTTTGTGTTCAGGACAACCCTCCGCCTGGTCCCCCTCCGCCGGTCGGACCGCAGCTCCACTGACAGCCGAAGAAACTGCCCTCAAGCTTGCCTTCCGAACAGTCACCGCCTTCTTCTGTCATTCAAGAAGTCACATTCAACCATCCTGATATCAGCCATGTTATCAACTGTGGCTCCAAGTTTGTGCCGAAGATAACGTTTGTCAATCAACTGCTGCCAAAAGTTCAGAAAACAACGCTAACTTGTGACGTAACCGTGCGGGAAAGTAATTTATCGAAGGACTTTATCGAAGGACCACAAAGGACGCCCCACTGTATGAATTTGTGTGTATGTTGTTGTCGCTGTCTAGTGTCTTCATCCTGTCGTGGCTCGAGATATGTTGAAGAAAATAACAGCTGGCTATAACATTATCCAACGCTGGATGCAAGAAACGCCCACTTCTTAAAAACCTCGACTTTGATTGGCTAATAGTTCTGTCTACAATCATTTGCGCTTTCTTGATTGGTTCAGTGCTCGGCGGAAAAGATCAGCTTTCTCATGCACTTTTGTGCAACAGTAAAGTAAGAACTTGATTTTTTTTAAAATTGGGGCAACTTTGGTTAATTTGTGTGTTTTATTGAGAACATTTTAGATCCATAAATGTACATTGGTAAACTTGAAACCCTTATTCAAATTATTTTTGATTGAAACTGACAATTATTTTAAGTCTCTTAAATTTGTAACGAACAAGAAATGTCATTTCATAGCCCATAGTTATAGCCTTAGCTCTTGATTGAATGTGCATTCTGTTATTGTTCATGCATGGTAATAACGTTTACGTGGCCGTGTCTCACAAATGACGGCATTGCTTTAAATATTAGTAATATAAACTATTTTACATGTACATTTTAGTGGGCTATACAGTGTATTTCATTAAATAGTAATTGATTAGTTTAAGCACAATTCAACTTATTAAAATTAAAACAAAGATAGGGAGATACTTTATTCAATATTTTAAACTATTTTTACACATTATCACCTCATCTACGAATGATCTGGCCAGTCGGTATTTTTTTCAAATGTGGCCCACGGAAGTACTGCATGTCTTTTGTAGTTGTCGGAGGTCGTTATGCTGTAATTTGAATTTGTCACCAGTAGATGGAAGCAAATCTTCATGTTTAAAGCCACGCGATACCCAATAGGCCATTCGTTTGACTGAAAATGAAACCCAGGAATACTGTTAGTTTGGTCAATTATGTGTTGGTTTTGGCATAATATTTGAATCTGTTAGTTCAGCTTTTCCTCAACGATTTATCCCCCCCCCCCCCCCTGGTCTTTACTGTCACTGAGCGCGCTTGACCCTTGGGGGGGGGACAAAAAAAAAACATCTTCTCTTACAGGTTGTTATATTAACCATCTCCGTAGATATTCTACACTCACACTCACAGTAAAAACACAACTCTGAATAGTCATTTTTATTTTAAACACTTTAATTTCTCCACGTGAAACAAAACCAAAACAGAGTAATTCCCAGAAATAAAGAAAACAGGAGAAGGATAGGAAGAAAAAAAAACAATTTCAAACTATTGAGAGAGTTTGGCATGCTTGACATGCTGCAGTGTAACAGGTGCATCGTCACCAGGCTGACGACAAACAGCAGAACCTTTGTCAGTCGAGGACCCAAATGAATGCAATTAATATATCGGTCTCCTGGTTTTAACACATGAAGGATGGGGAGAAATGACAGAAATGAGACAACAGCTGAGATGAGGCTGCTGTCGGCCAGAAACGCAGCAGCAGCTCAATGCCCCCTGAAAGAGTTGCCGGTGGCTTGTGGCACAGACTTCTTATCTCATCACGTTGGGAGGATGCGCAAACGTTTGTTTAGACACTCCCGTGACCTTTCACGAATGCAAACTTGCAAATAAGTACAGAGTCTGATCTGCCAGATGGATTTTAGAGACAAATCTCTTGTATGCAGTCATGAATTCCATTAAAATACACTAAAGCACTTTAGACTGTCATTGAATCTTATGATTACGGAGAAACGTTAAAACCCACACTTTGAACCTGGTCATTGTTTTGTACAACAATTGAACAACACTACGGTTATGTGCAAATGTCTCAGGCCTTTACTAGAGTTGTTGTTTTGATGACTAATATTTTAATGAATTTAAAGTGACCTAAGATATTTGTGCATTTTTGTAATTCAAGCCCTGCTCAGCTAATAAACAAAGCATAACATGAACAGAAGGTGAATTTTGACTCAGATGTCCTCTTTGCATTGTTGTTTAATGTGACATATTTCCTGCACTGCCACTCAAAAAACACACACAAACAAACAAAAACAATTAAAATAAAACTATGGAATTAATACACAAGCATGCATTGGGATTTAACAAAACAAATCCCATATGAAATACGGGCTGGAATTAACAGTAATGATCAATTAATCAATAAAAGTCTCACTTTTTGTTGCTTTTGAATGCAATAAGGACATCTACTGATGACCGGAACATGTATTTTAGTGCAAGTGTCATACTTAGCAGAATAATGCTGCCCGGTGGAGCTGCCTTAACTCCTCGTAGCTCAATTTTCAATAGTGGCAGCATTTTCGCTGCTTGCAGCCATGTTAGTGCACGCCATTTTACTTTTGTTCAATATGCGAATAAGCAATCTTGAGTTCCACAATCGATGGAATTCTTAATGATCAATTAATTGATAACTATGCCAATACCTACTCCAAAAACAATAAATATGTTGGCGTACTTCATCAGACATGTTGCTTAACACATTTTGTTGCGGTCTTTAGATTCAATTCTGCATTCACTGCAAAAAAAAAAGAAGAAAAATTCAGTGGTGTTAGGCTTTTGGATGAAATTTCATTATGAAACCTATATGCACTACTAACTACAGGTCAACTTAATTTGATTTTTAAATGCCCATTTCGTCTTGCTCATTGTTCCATTGCTTTTTGCATAACTTGCAAATTTCACAAATGTTTGAGCCATTAATCAACCAATACATTTCCACGGACGTCCAGTTTTATTCTTTACTGTAACTCAAATCTCTATTGCAACCTCCTCTCCAAGTATGTCGATAGTTACCGATTCACAGACCCCCGTGACTTTTCATCAGTGCTTCAGTAATGTGTATGATGGATGGAAATGCTAACTTAGCCTTTAGCTCTCTCCATTAGCTTACCCAGAGGAAGTACACATACTTGTGGGGGATTTTAGTCATGTGGATTTAATAGTAATATGTCCCAGATTCCACCAGCCTGTTAAGTTCACAGGGGGGTACAAAATAAAGTCAACTTGAATGTTAAACAGATATGAAGGGCTATACCATCACACCACCTGAGCCACTCCAAACACATATTCCTGTTTATGTTACCAGTTTACACTCCTCTCGACCTGATGCGTCACAAGCAGGCTACTAAAAGATCATACAGACAAGCTTACTGATTGTCTTGTCTTTTATTTTACCTAAAATATTCAACAAGTCCTTAACACGGGCCGCTATTCCATCTCACCTGAGGTCCTCAACCATGACGCCTATTCCAAAAAAGTCTCCCCATCAGTACCTTAAGTGTCTTTCTAACTCCACTGCAGTAATTCTGAAGATTTTGAGAAGCTGGTCAGAAGACACATGTGACATCACCCAGGGACTGTTGCCCTCATTTGACCCCCACTAATTTGCTCCGCAGGGAAAACAGGTCACCTGGTGATGCTACAGCCCGAGCTTTACACACAATCCTGACACATTTGGAACAGAAAAACAAGGCATCCTTCCATCGACTTCAGCTCCGCATTTAATACAATAATTCCAAATAAGATGACATCTAAATTAAACAATCTTTTGAGAAAGGACTTCCTCTGTGAGCACCCAACAAGAGTCAGAGTAGGGCTCCACCTCTTCTTGCATTCAGCCTCAACAGCTGCCTATAAGGATGTGTGCAGTGCACATTGTACACTGACAAAGATTCTGGTTCCGATGATACTTTTTGACGCTCCAAGCTCAGTGGCCAGTTGCCCGTGTGAAAAATAGCCATTGAAAGTCTCTACTGATAAATCAATCGCTCGGTGTTGTCTTGGTCTCAAAATGATGTCAAAATGGAAACTAGGAGGACTGTTTAAAAGGGAAGTCAACCTTGGCAATAATATTTCATATGTGACGTCACTAGTCTAAACATGACGTTCTGATTGATATTACATTTATGGAATACGAGTTATGCAGCAAAATCCAGCTGTATTTACCATCTCAAGGGGCGGCCATTTTGCCACTTGCTGTCGACTGAAGATGACATCACAGTTGCTCAGGACACATGCAACGACCAATCACAGCTCAACTGTTTTCTGAAGCTGAGCTGTGATTGGGTGTTTCCTGAGCCCTGAGCAACTGTGATGTAATTTTCACTTGACAGCAAGAGGCAAAATAGCCGCCATCTGATATTGATAAAAAACTGCTGGATTTTGACGCTCATATTCCACTAACACAATATTAATCAGAACATCGTATTTGGACTAGTGTGGCTGCATAGAACATATTATTGTCAAGAAAAATATTTTGGGGGTTAACTTCCTCTTTAAATGCCAATTTTAATTGAACCACGAAAACCATGGGTTGATTTTCCGATCAAACTGCTGTTGCAATACTACTAAAAAATAAAAAGAAGTGTTGGACATGGATTTAAAAGTTTAGAGACGGTGAAATCAAATTATTTTGTAAAGATTATCGTGCATATTAGGATCATTCTGCTATTTCACCCAAAAGCCCAAAAATCCCTTAATTTGTATCGCGCCACTCACCAAAAAACTGCCGGGATGTGTTTAGTATTGTCACATCCACACTTGATTATTGTCTCTAAAAGCCTCTGCCAGTTGTACAACAGGTTTTAAGATATGCCAAGGAGGGTCTGTCCTAAACTACCACCAACTCACAGGAAGCACAGGTCAATGACTCGTGCGCATGGAGGTGGGAACGAGTAGGAGGGAAAGACACAGAGAGCGTCGCTGCCGGGAAAATGGTGGTAAGCTGGATGTGGATGAATAGAGAGCATGTCCTCATGAGACAAACACACATACAATGGCTTTGTGGAGGCACACCGTAGTCATGCACTTTACTCACACACAGATGATGTCAAATGAAAGAGTGGGATGGGAAACAAGCCAAGAGTGTGTGTGCATGCCCAGGTTACACGGATAGGCAGCCTCCGAGAGCGTATCTAGGTGGTGCTGTGATTCAGTTCCTGCATTTGTCTCTCCTGACAGAGATGAAAGAAATAGGGCAGGCGGAAGAACCAAAAGGCTGGAGTCATATAGAGTCAAGTTTACAAAATAAATATTATATCCATCAACATATTATACATGAGCGAAAATGTTCATAAAGAAATATTAGAAATCTGTTGTAAACTAGGATTTGAAGATGAAAAAGGTATATATTGTGTCTTCAGACTTGGAAGTGGGCATTACTTGCTGTAATGCCATGGCCTGGCAATCAGACCAATTTCAGTCAATATGTGAACTACCGAAGCTCACTTTAGTCCAGTTTCTGGACCGTATTACGCAGCCCATTGACTGAAGCTGGTGTACCCTTCTTACATCCACGTCATTGGGCTCTGCACTGCAGTGTCGCCTTCACCTTAGCTGGACTAAGATTTGAACACACTTGCAAATGAGCCAACTTTAGCCCAAATGTTTGGAGCTAAAATGGATTGTAGCCCTCGATGTCCTCTTCAGGTGGTTGCAGTCATTTTCCCAGGAACACGAAGGGACAGCACATCCCTTATAATAACTATACAAGTTTATAGTATAGCCTCATTCCCAAAACAATGTTATTCTTAAATAAAAAAGTGGATAAACAAAACAGCCATTCCAATGTTGAGAAGAATCACCATGGTAACCAGGATAGCGCTGAATGCCTGTGGGGAGACAAAAAAAAAGGCTTAATGGTAAATAATGACACCAAAAAAAACACAGATATTTTGAATAAAGTCAGTGTATGTAACTGATAAAAACAGAGACAATATTCCACTGGAAGGAGGAGGATAATCATCAAAAGTGTATCTTCAGGACACATATTCGTGAGCATCAATCAAGTTACAAATAATGTAGACTTATGGGAACAGTCACTTGAGCTCTGTTTTGGAATGGAAACCCTCACTACTTGACGTTTAAACGTTTTAGTGAGCGAAACAACATGCGGGGCTCTGTTTTTATAGACAAGTACAGAGGATGGGTCCTTTGACATGTGCTTGGCACATCTGATATTTTGTTTGCCGAATTTGTTGGTGGAAGGATGTCTGCAGACGTGGGCGTGTGCTGGATGTCATCATTCAATACATTACATTGTTACCATTTCCATCATTATTATCATATACTTTTGAATTTATCCCACTGGCTATGTACTCCAAAACTTGAGGTCCAAACAACCTATTACTAAACTTAGAGTTTCTACTGTCTTTCCAAGCTAAGATTCAAACATCACTACAGGATTTGCTTTCTTGCTCAATGACACATCAACAGATGGTCGCTGCCAAGTAAGGTCACGTAGGTGAAGGCCAGTGCTACTGACCACCGGTCCCGTCTGGCTGGCTAATATTATTAATGATGCAGGTGTCATGGTCCGTGATTGTTACTTTAAGGCCCTGTCCACACGAAAGCCCGTTTCAATGTATCCTCACAAGTTTCTTACCGTTTAGGCCGTTCGTCCACATGACTGTGCGGTTTCGGAGCTTGAAACCGATCACTTTTGAAACCGGGCTCCAGAGTTGAAAGATTTCAATACGCGCCCCGTACGCCTCCGTCTGGACACCATATGCAGCATACTCCTCTAGTGATGATGTCATGGTCGCAGCTCGATGACGACGCATTGTCGCAGATTGATGACGTATGCGGCAATTCTCGCGTGATTGCGTGCAAACCGTCATTCTGTCGACAACAATGGCGGACAGCCGTGTTGTAGTCGTTTTGCGCAGCCTCCTTAGCTTGCTTATGCAGCAAAATATTTAGCTTCTTTATTCCCACGCCACGTTCAACAAGCGGCGTTGTACTTGACTCACCCGCCATTGTCACGTCTACCGTATTCGTCTTTTTCATGTCATTTTGATACATGCAAAGCCATGTTTGTTCTGTAAATTGCAATGCCTCCTTTGCTGATTCTTCTAAAAAACTTTCCGTTAACTCCCTGTGCCTGTGCTGCAGCGCCGCTCCAGACTTGGCATATATATTACAGCTGTTAAACGTCCTCGGCGTCTTCTTTTGGACACACGCAAGTCTTGTAACGCGTCTGTGTATATGAGATTTGTTTGAGGAACGAAGCCGGCATTGTTTCCGTCTGGACGGGGCCTTAGTTTTGGTTAGATTTTAGTTGTCGTGTGTTCTCTGTGTTCCTTTTGTCATTGTTTACCTCGTTACGTTTTATCATGTCCACCTGTGTTTGCCACTCTGGCACCTTGTGTCATCCAATCAGCTCCCTCAGCCACATGTGTGTATGTCCAGGTGTCTCTCGTCTCGTTAGTGTGTGTGTGTTTGGTGCCCAGTCTCGTTTCCTGTACGTTTGTTTGCTCCCTCAGTCCAAGTCCTGTTAATCCTACTGTATGTTTTTTTATTTGGGACTTTTGTCAATAAAGCATTTTTTGTTTTTCCTAGTACTTAATTTGCCTTTTCATTTTTTGTTGAATTGAATTACCTTTTTGAGCACCACCAGACAAACCTGCCCGCAGGAGTTTTGTTTGATTTTGTGACAACACAACACACAGCCCATTGAGAGCAACACCCACAACAGTTAGGCCTGAATAAATAGTATCTACAAAAGAGAAGCTACAAAATACTACTTCATCATCAGTGTACTGTACAATGTCAAAGGTCATTAAAACACCAAACCTAGTCATGGCCTGAGACACATAGGCTACTGTAACTGTACGGGGAGAGATTTGTCTCAAAATTATTCACGTCATGTGTTTTTTATATTCACAAATGTGTCTGTGATCTACGTTTTTTTTTCCTCTTCAAATGCACAAATACTGAAATATCCTCGATTTACGCAGGTTTAAAAAAAAAAAAAATTATGTGTGTGCATTTATCATGCATGTTTGTGGATCAGCGGGCACACATTTATTTTTCAGACAAATATCACGCAGCATTCACACGTACAGGTTCCATATATTCACACGTGGAAGGGCCCTTCCCTCCTCCATCCACTAGGAGGTAGTGTTGCTGTCTCAATTGAACTGGAATAAGTCGCCTCCCGTTTTTCATTTAAAAGTGAGAAAACGTGCCTTTATCGAATTTTCTATTATGTGGTTAATTAACACAAGTCGGGAAACAAAATATAATTTGTTTCCCTTGAGCGTACTTTGCCTTGAAGTCAGAAGACCTTCTTCTTCTGCTGCTGCTACCTCTTCGGCTGCTGCTGCAGCGGTAAAAGAAGAGAAGAAGTTGGTTCTGTTGAATGGGCTCACAAATCATTGTTTTTTTATTTTTTGGGGGAGTTTGAAGGCCATAGGTTATCAGGAAAAGATACAAAACATAAATCATCTGAATTAGAGCTGTATCACCAATGCATATTTTGCAAATAGTTTATACAAGTGTCACAATATATATATATATATCAAGCCAAACCACAAACTACAAGTTCTCAGCTTCAATGTAATCACCCTGGAGTAAATATGGTAACTGTGTCCTCAGATCTCAGTAAGCATCGACATTTTATCCACGGTCAGGTCGTCAAGCAATGAGCAGAGTGAGTGATGATAAAACCAATGAGAAGCTACAGTACATGATGAGTCAAGGAGCTTTGAGAGTCTGACGAAGCCAAAGCTGAAGAAAGCAGGACAGTCAACGTCATATTAATTGCCTTCAATGTGTGGGCCATCGTCCACTGCGAGTTCTTGTCACAGGACCTGACGACCACCCAGCAAGTCTACAAAGCGATCTTGCGGTGTTTGCTTTGTTCAAGAAGAGGTAAAAGTTGTAGTGACAACTTGTGGTTGCTTCCACATGACAATCTGCATGTTCACAATCCCTTGAGCATCTGACAATTCATGTCCGAGAAGAATGTCGCTGCTGGAAGCAGTATTACTGAAACATTGTTGTAAATGAATGTGATAATGAGGTTTCTGGTGATGAACCCTATAATAGGCTTATCCCAGATCTGTGACATATCATCAGGTCACAAGTGGATGCAATCCATCTGAGAGACTGCTCTTACTCAGCAAGATGACTGTGCTACTCAGCAGCACAATGAGTGGCAGATTAAATACATAACACATTTGAAGTGTTTTCCCATGAGTGCCCAAGTTTCATTGTTAAAAAGGAATCATATCATAGTGAAGGCCTTACATATAATAAACCCAGTCATAAACTTTGTTATTTTGCATTTGTGCACTTTGGGCACTATTTTCGTGCCCAGCGCAAGTCTAGCGCAAAGCGTAGTTTAACTGTGCGCATGGGTGGAGTTTTCCTTCTTTTGGTAGAAGTGGCCGTTTGCTCTACTGTGCGCCGTTGGGGAGGGAACACAGCCAACTTCCAGCCAATCGAAGCGGCTCCCCTCATTCCCTTTATTTAAAAGGGAAGTCATCCTTAACTCTTTGACTGCCAGACGTTTTCAGAAAAGGGATGCCGTGGGTGCCAGCCGATTTAAGCATTTTGACTGATCTTTCAAGGTCCACAGAAAATTATGTGTTTGGACTATGGAAACACACATACTACCAAATGAAAACTCTCATCTTTCATCAGAAAAAAAAGTTTGTTTCTACCTTATTCCGTTTTTCAGTAATCAACAATAGAAAATGGTTAGTTTCACCTCTGTTTTGAAACAAACGTCTTTTAACGTCTTTGGCACTCCGCCCTAGAATTTTACTAAACGTTATTTAACGTTTTTGGCAGTCAAAGAGTTAAACATTTCTTGACAATAATATTTAACCTCTCTTGTCTAAACATGACATTCCTATTAATATTACATTTGTGGAATATGAGTTATGTAGCAAAATCCAGCCATTTTTATCTAGCTTGGGGGCGGCCATTTTGCCACTTGCTGTCGACTGAAGATGACATCAAAGTTGTTCAGGGCTCGGGGAACGACAAATCACAGCTAACCTGTTTTCTGACGCTGAGCTATGATTGGTTATTAACTGAGACCTGAGCAACTGTGAACTCGAAAGCAAGTGGCAAAATGGCCAAAATGTGGCACTCAGTACATATAGTAGCACCGAGGTGAGGTCACACTTGAAGGTATTTGCACACCAGTTCAAAATAGCAAACAGTGTTGAGAGAATCCACTCAAGCTGTTGATCACAATACAGTAAATATCAGAATTGGTGTATTTGCAATTACTTCCATGTCTGTTCTCTATTTAGCTCAAGTACATTGCCCATGTACGATATACTGCTGAAGAGCAATCTTGAAGTCCCTTATAGTCAACTTAAGTCATTGCACAACGAGAGTGAGAGCAGCCAGCTTGTTGCAACATTCTGCGTCTATTTATCTCAGTGTGACGATAACTGTGTATGCTGTGAACCTGCTTTACACAAATCCCGCTTGGTTCTCTGCAGCTGCAAACCACCCCCCCCCATCCCCCCCCCCCAACCCCTCTCCTCCCCACCTCTACCTACTCCCCCCACCACTGTTGCTGACACCCACCCGCCGATTGGCCACTGTCGAAGCAAGGCATAAGCTGTTCCCTAGCAACAGAGCGCTAGTTAACCAATAGGGGGGCCATCTGAGAGGAAGCCCTACTTTGCCAATCTGCTGTTACTAAGGTACAGAGAGGACCAGTGGGTTTCTCTCGCTGCGTGTGTATGTGTGTGTGTGTGTTGAAGGAGGTTCATGCAATGGAAACTAGCAACCATGAGCTACTACATAACATCATTGGCGGTCGGACTGCTGTAGACAAATGATATTGAAATGAACCAGCGTGATTAAGGAGTCTGAAGCTGTATGCACGCGCAATGACAGTGTTGATGGGTTCTTATATGTAAAAGTGTTCACTATTCCCCACAGGATAGTTCCCATTGTATTGCAATTTGCTGAACACTGCGGGTGTATTTTTTGTGGTGGATTAGCATGGTTCAGGCCATGCACCTGGCGAGACAAAACGATAATAACCAACAAAATCCTGTTTGGTCAAATACAACAGATGCTTAGAATAGATCCTAAGCGAGAACCTCTGATTATTATCTTTATATAAGGAATGATATATTTTTTAATTACACATAACAACACATTTTTTTTATTATTATTATTATTATCACATCATTTACATTAAATGCAATGCACATGTAAAACACATGAACAGAAATGGACTTTTCTGAATACTTTGAAAAGTTCTCTGTTTGCTCCTCACCCTCCCCGTGTCTTAATCGTAATTATGTAAATGGCTATCCATGAATTTAGCTTGTCAGTAGCACCTTGGCTTGGCATAATAATATTAACACATGCACACACAACAGCTTTCGCTTCTCTCATTCCAATTCAAAGACAGGATAATAGTGCTGTCTCTGACCACCTGAAATGTTTTCTAGCTAGAAAAAAATGTCAGCTAATTCCTAAAAACATAAACAGTTACTGTAGCAATATGACAAATGTTAATGCTAATTGTGTGGAAACGGCCGCGTTGCAGGATGATGACATATTAGAAATGTCTAATCTTCTATACAGTTACCACCTAGTCCAGGAGTAGGGAACCCTGGTCCTCGAGAGCCGCTGTCCCGCCTGTTTTCCATGTCTCCCTTCTCCAACACAGCTGACTCATATTATCAGCTCATCGGCATGCTCTTTAGAAGCCACTGATAACGATCCTGTTCATCAAATCAGCTGTGCTGGTGGAGGGAGACATGGAAGACAGGGAGGACAGTGGCTCTCGAGGACCTACTTCTGGCCTAGTCAAACACTAAAAGTTGTGTGCACACAATAAGAAGCCAAGACGTTCCATCTTAAGTAACTCGATGACTGTTTGGGGGTGCATAGAGTGGCTGCTCCGCCCTGAGACACTTTGAAAAAGCCACAAATTAAATAATGAAAATGAAAAAGAATTGTAAAAAATATATATATATTTTTTAATCTAAATATGTGTATATATGCAGAGCTATTGATTACTAAAATGTATTTTATTATCTTGGTTATTGCGGTTTTAAAAGTCGGTCCCTATGCAATACACATGTTCGGCTAAACGTGACCACAGATCTTCATTCGGAATAATTTCGATCGGAATGATAAAAAAGTTTCCATGTACACTGCCCATCTAGTTATGATACATGGTTAGGGGATGCTATTAAAAAACATTTTTAAGATGATAATGATAATTTGTTCAATGAATTAATTTCTAAAATGATTCAGAAGGATTGTCCCATGCAGTTGTCATATTTCTGAATAAAATTCAATGACCCCCACAACACACATCCACGTCTGCCTTTGCTTCCATCAAAGCCAAAATCCACCAGCACCCGCGCCACCATTTAAACCTGCTTTTCGACGTTCTGCCACCAAATTGCTAGATGCACCGGGGCCGTGGCAGCTCAGTCCCCGGAACACCCAGCAAGGCGTACAACATCTACCAAATTCACAATCATTCTAAACTAGACTTTCCCCAAGCCCAGCCAGGCGCAACCATTTCCAAAATAAAGACCCCGGTACCAAAATAAAAGATGCACCCGTTTTTACGCCGTCTGTCTCCAAAATAAAAGCCCAAAATGTGAATTTAGGGTATCTGGAAGTCATATACTGATCATCTCCAGTGGCGTGCATATCATATTTAGCAAGCTAGCAGGCAGGGTTCAACGCTTCTATGGATTTCACGACCGGCACATGTCAAATAAAAACTATTGATTCCAAATCTAACTCATATTCACCACCATAACAATGATTACAGTTGGTTGTGAGTGGCATTTTCAGATTTTCAGACCAGCACTAGTCAGCAGTCGCCAGTGGAACATGGAAGCAGTCAATTGAATGAATGTACGAAATATAATGTATCACCTTGTGATTTGGCAGGGAACGCCTTAATTTCAAGGTCACTCCACCCGATTTGCGTACATTTCATGAACACTTCAGTCAATAGGAATCTGCGCAGAATCAGGCCATCCCTCCATTTTCTATGCCACTTGTCCACGTTAGGATAGCGGGTGAGTTGCGGCCTATCTAAACTGACTTTAGGCAAGAAGACGGGTACGCCCAGGAATGGTCACCAGATAATTGCAGGATACAAATGGACAAACAACAATCCAGTCAAACCTATAGGGACAATTTAACGTTTTTTTGTAATTTGGGTTAAAGCTTGAGTACCCTATGAACACCCATGCAATGTGCTGGGAAAACATGCAAAATACATACATGACATTTCAGCTAAGTTTTGAGTAAAAACAAACAAAACAAAAACAGTATTACTGCGTGCAGTTCAACACCACTGAAGACTATAGGTCAACATTAAAATAATAAAATGACTGTAAACCACAGTTTTAAAGGGACTGCAACATGAAAAATCAACTTTTTGGAGCTTTTAGCCATGTTAAAATGCGAATTCCTCACCAAAAACATGACCAAAGTTCTGTTTTCCTCCATTCGCCCTTGTATGAGAAATTCAAGGTCATTCTGCTCTCCAAGCACCAGCCCCTCCCAACCTGAGAAAACGAGCTGTCGGCACGGTTTGACGTCATTGCGTGCGGCCCCACCGCCGCGCCGCCTCTGCGAACTAAACGCACGCCCACTTTCTCT
The DNA here is from genome assembly GCF_051991255.1 of Vanacampus margaritifer. Taxonomy (NCBI): domain Eukaryota; kingdom Metazoa; phylum Chordata; class Actinopteri; order Syngnathiformes; family Syngnathidae; genus Vanacampus; species Vanacampus margaritifer. The sequence goes on along the minus strand of NC_135437.1, from coordinate 25,680,404 downwards.
GAGACCTCCCCCTCCATGGGATGATGACAAAAGTAGCCTTTATCAATAAACATTCTGTCCAAATTAATTCAAAGCAATCACTTATTCTTCACATTTGCAATGCCAGAGTGCAATGAAATGACAATTAGCTGTCTTGAAATCCATTGGCTGACACTGGTCTAAACTACAAGTAAAACATTTGCACTGATGAATTTAAACGATGCGCTTCGTGACCTGCTCTGACCCGTTTTGTTTCAAATGTTTATTCAAGAATTGATGGATTGCGTGACCAGACGCAGAGATCTAGCAGCCCGTGAAATCGACTTAAAAGCTATCTGTATGTTTCGTGGGCGTTGCGCGAAGCAGCCGGATCGGACGACGTCATGAGATGAGAGGGGCGCGCGGCAGCCGCAGGGGAAGAGGCGGGGTTTTACTGAACCGAGCGTTTGACTTCCGGGTAAGAAAAATAGCCACCGAAATAACGGGCTTAAAATCCCATGGTGTAGTCCCTTTAATGTGAAGCAAAAGTGGGTGAATAATGCATTGTTTAAAAGTTTTATAGCGCAACTGCATAACCAATTTTATTACTCTTAAGAGTGTTAAAATGTTACTTAAAATATTTCCTCTAGAGTTAATAAAGTTTGGGGTTTTTTTTTGGCAACAGTTGGACCTCAGAACTTATTTACAGAATATGTGAAAAATCGATTCTAAATCAATAAAATAGAGCGTCACAAAAGCAATTCTGTAATTTGTGGCACCATCTTTTCGAACTGTGTTTGTCGATGTGTGTTCTGCAATGCAAGGGTCTTACCGAGTGCCCTTTGCGCTGTATGAGTCCTTGATCCTCTGGTGCGATGGGGGAGGACTTCAGAGGCGGGGAGAGGGTGAGGTCCCGTCGTATAGGCCGAGAATCCATCTTGTCGCCCAGTCGTACGCTCTCCAGCTGGTCTTTGCCTTCCCGGCCCTCTTTCCCCTCTCTTCCCTCTCGGTTCTTATGTCTCTGTCGCTGCAGTGTGTGCGAGCGTCCCTCTCCGTGCGAATGACTGTCCCCGTGCTTCTCCTCCCCGTGCCCATGGGGCTTGTGGGTAGTGGAGTCTCTGGGCTGTAAAGGCTTCATCTCCATTTCGTAATTGCTCATTTTCTCTTCGTCCTGCTCGAGAAGCCGCCCCCCTCTGCCGTGCGCCGCCCTGTGCCCAGACGTCCAAGAGGCGGAAGAGGATGTCTCCGTCCATCTGTCTCCCCTGGTTTGTTTATGATTAGATGAGCCATGGTCCCGAGACTTGTGATTGGAGGAACTGTGTTTGTGTCCGTTGGTCCTGCTCGTGCCTTGTCCGCCTAGTCCCCCTCCTTTAAGGAAGACGCCTTTCCTCTTTTCCTCACTCCAGCTTTTTGCTCGCATGTATTCCACCTTTCCTCCTCCACCTTCACTCTCCCTGCTGCCTCCCTCTATCAAGACCTGAATTTCTGTCTGCCCTCCAGTCCCTTCTTTCTCACCCCGCTCTCCCCCGTCTTTCCCCCTGTCCCCGTGGTCGACTGCAGTCTGCCGGTGAAAGCGAGCGCTTTTGCTGCGTTGGGCTGGTCGAATTAAGGCAGGAGGACTGTGGGGAGGTGAGGAAGAAGGGGGACTGAGATCTGGTGTGGCGTTGGATGGGTCCTCCGAGCCTGTGCTCCTCACGTAGAGGTCGGGACTGTCTGCGGTTCCAGCGCTACTGGACAAGCCCTCACCCTCCACTTCGCTGGAAACCTGACATTTGGGACGCTGCACCTCCATGCCTGCGAAATCAGATGAGACCAGAAAAAAAATTGGTTTGTTACATTACACTCAGAAAATGAATAACGGCATAATTCACTTTTACGTGTTTTCATCTAGGCAATTTTCAGAATTGATTTGTTTAGATTCCTTAAAATCATCATAAATCCAATGAATTTCAAAACGAATTAAATTGAATTTGTTGAAACGTATGAATATAGTTTCAATGGCAGGCGTGGTTTAACCGAGATTCAAGCATTCCATTTGGGTTTACATAAATATTTCATTTCGTCTATGCTCCACATTTCCAGTAGGTAGCGGTAAGGCAACCTGTTTGTTAACAACATTTCAAACTGACAGGAAGAATAATTATTTTCCCAGCATGCCTAGCTGCATTTCTAAATAATTCCAGCCTTCTAACGGCTTTGGTTATAACTAACTAGATCTTTTAATTGTCATAATACTTCTTGCTTGTGTTCTCCTGTTGTGTCATAATGGTTGTGTGTGTTTTACTTCTTGGGAATAATTTTGTGGCGCCCTAAATTGGGGCGGAAAGGGGGGGGGGGGTGTAAGGAGACACTCGCATTGGTCTGTTCTAAAAATAGCTCACCGGTGATGGGAATTAAAAGAATAAAAATAACCCCCCAAAAAATGTATTTATCATGGAACACGTTTCTTAATTTACCAGATATTCTATGTTTTGTCTAAAATGTAATAGATTGTGTTGAATTAAAGAAAGAGCCGTTTTTATTTACTTAAATATTACAAAAAGGACAAACATAACAGCATAAATGGGCCCAAATAAAAATCCACGATAAGTGAATCCACAATAAGTGAACCGCGAAGTAGTGAGGGACTACTGGATTTGAGGTAAATTACAATTAAATAATTATACACATAAATAATATCGATAGATATACTGTAAGACAATGATCCGCAGTCCTGTTTTTTTTTTTGTTACTGGGTCGCGCGCTTGCAAATAACTTACTTTCTCATGGTACTGGTTCATTGGATACTCTAGTCTAAATTATCCTTATGTGTGAATGTGAGCTTGACTGGTTGCTACATGTGCGCTGAGGTTGACTGGCAACCAGTTCAGGATGTATGCCACCTCTTGCCCAAAGTCAGCTGGAAAATACTCCAGCACACCCGCGATCATAGTTCAGATAATGAATGAATGTATTCATTTTAGACATCTACAGCTGAGATTTTTTAATAATACAAACAAAATAAGAAAAACCTATAAGACTCATACCCATAAAGAAATTACAACATAAATAAACAGGGAGGTAAGAAAGAAATTCACAAACTATATATAGTAGCCTAATACATTCTGGTAAATGAATAAGCACAACTCCAAACAGATAAGACGGAGGTCGGAAGCAGAGCTGAAGAAAATATTCTAATAGACACGCAGAGTAAAATATGCACTGAAGCGCACCTGATCACAAACGCAAGTGAAGACTTCAGGTGAAAAGTAATTACCTGATTTATTTAGAGCACCAGAAATAACAGCTAAGATGGGACCAACGTGTGATAGCTCATGCTGGAGGAACTGTGATATAAAAATCACTCCCACATATTCTGGCTTGTCCTAAACTGAAAATATTCTTGAATAAGTCTCTAAAGCGCTCAGAGTAATTTTTGAACAGAATATTCCACAAAGCCATATAATAGGAGCAACACCTGAGGGGATGGAAAGAGGGGATGGAAAATAATTGCAATACAGCAATACAGGTGGTTGAGGCCAAAGCCCGCCCCCCATCATGTAAGGATTGATGTGGTATCGAAATGATGGTAAATACCACATGTCCAGTAGAAAATTGCACGTGAACGGTCCCTTATGTCGTATTTTCTACTGGACAACTGGGAATTAATTTTGATACCCGAGTTTCCGAGTTGAGAGAACTATTCAACTTTCAACATGGCGGAGAGCGCCGAAGGATTTGTGAATAGCAAGAAATAGTAACACTTATAAGGGCGTTAACGTCCGCCGTTTTAGAATCCACACAATTACGTAGCCTACACAATTTTGCTACAACAACAAAATCACATGAACACAACTTGGTCGTAATTAGGAGTTTCCGAGTGGTAAGGTCCATCTTTATCATAGCACGTGAAGGGAAATACGGGACATTTACCAGATGTAACAAATCACACATTTGTGAATGCTTCAACATTATACATAGAATGTGGTTCCATTCGCATTAGCATCTAGCTTTGTTTCGCTTCAATCGCTACAAGTGAAAACCTTTGATTGCCACAAAGAGTTTCACAGTGCACAGGGGTCACTGTCTCGGCCTGGAACAAACATGTGGGTTTGGTTGGTGTAGAAGTTCATCAATCAGTATTGTATTTCTTGATTTATTCACTACATTTACAGCTCAGCACACAATGCATGACGTCAGACTTCTTCTACGTGCATTATGCGTGCAGTCATTACGTGGGTGCCATCCAGTGTTCAGATTGAGACATTACAGTTGAATTACACGGTGCCTTGTTAAGAAGATGAAAAACGTGTGTTGCCATAACTCTGGTTAAATGGTAGGTATCCTAAATATTATTTGAAGCGGCGTTGTATTCAATTTAAATCTTTGCACTTCACTGTATTTTGTTAGATATTGTAGCATTTTTAATTCTTCATTTTATTTTATTAACCATTGTTACACACTATGAACATCCCAATTCTTTATATTAACCTTGTCGAAATGTTTTGTGTCCTTAGTAGAGCAGAAGGTGTTGATCTCGGTATGGTCTGACCTTGGGCTGGTACACATTGATTGGTCCAAAATTCCTTGTTTTATTTTGTACATGCACATTTCGGTCTTGAAAACCAAATTTGCTTTGAAATAACACACACATACACTCTTTACTTTCTTCATCAGTCACGGCCACCGTAAATTTGGTTCAACTTGTTTGTGAGATTTTGTTATGGGGAAAAATAGAACCTTCAACTATATAACATATTCAGTCCCGAACACACACCCAAATCTGACCTTGTTTACGCCATCTGCTCTGGAAAAGTACTCAGAGATATGTTTTGTCTACAAATAAAAGAGAGGAGGTCCTTAAACTATAAAAGCCGTTCGACACCCGGAAGAAGCACATTTGATGCTCTGAATCCCACGATGTTTAAGTGATGATAGAGGCTGTTATCTGTCCAGAGATCTCTGATTGATTAAAAATCATTTTTGCAAAGGTGTATTTTTCTTACATTAAATCTATCTTCATTTTTGGAACACGCAAAGAGGACAAAATTCCTAATTCCTTCAATTTCTTGAAAAGAAGTTGTACGACCACATATCACACTGGATATTTGTGTTTCGTTTTATTTATTTATCTATTTTACGTTAATTTCATTGTGTGTTCCATGCAAAATTTATATTTTATAAATAAATGGCAAAAAAAGGCAATCATTTCATGCAATTTTAAAAGGAACCCCGACTGTAAAGACAAGTTTGCTCTATATTATTTATTTTGTTGTTACTAACGTAACTATGAGATTCATTTTTCAAAAATCATTTCCAGTTTAATACATTTTGTAGAAATTTTATTTGGACGTACGCCGCCATTGTTATTTACGCATTCAGTGCGTAGTGACGAAGAATGGCGGCGGCTCTCTGCCGAGCAATGTGAAACGTCTATAAAGAAAAAAAAGGTAAGCCTCCGTAGCGTTCCTAAAGGGACGATCAAAACACTTGAATGCGTCTGGTGAATGACAAGAGCATGGCGTGGGGGAGGGTGACTCTCCCAATCGCGTGTTGTTTCTTTAGGAACGCTACAGAGACTTAACTTGCTTTCTCTACTGTATAGGCATTTCACATTGATCGGAAGAGAGCCGCCGCCAATTAATGTCACTACGCACTGAATGCGTTGCGATGTAAATAACAATGGCAGCATACTTCCGAATAAAGTTTCTACAAATTATTTTTAAATGGAAACAATTTTTTTTTTTTAAATGAATCTCATAGTTATGTTAGTAACAACCAAATAAATAATAGAGCAAACTTGTCATTACAGTCGGGGTTCCTTTTAATGGAAATGCTATACCGTATTGCGATTCCCAATGTAGCAGATCATTATAATTAAAGAAAGAGCTTGGGAAATAGCTCTTTCTTTAAAATGATCTGTCATGCAAGTCTGCAAAAAATGTGTGTGTGTGTGTGTGTCTCACTGTTTTGAGCACAGCATGTGGTGGCTTGGCTCCCTGCGGTGTTTTATAGGTGTGACTGACAAAGGCAAAAAAAAAGGGTGGTTGACATGGACCGTTTCACAAGGATGCTTTTGTGGGCCTTTCTCTGTGCACTGTAGTTTGCTGTATCAGCAATCAGGAAAGGGTCTTTCCCAACGTTGGAAGAAATACATCGTCCAGCATTAAATCACTGTCTACTGTTTGTCTTCATTTCACGGAGATGAAGCAGGAGTCATGAGTTAGGCATGAGGCCAGGGTAGACCCTGGAGTGGTGACCAATCACTCACAGGGCAAATACGAGCAAAAAGCCGGCTCATTTCTTGTACCCATCGCTCGTCTGCACAATGGTGTGGAAATGGGCAGATGTATCTCAGTATCTGTAAGTTCTGTGAGTTTGTGTGCACCCACCAGTTCCCGGACGCTGGAAGGAAGGGGAGAACTGCTTGGCGGTGACTCTGGCCATGCGACTCTCCTCTTGAGCTTTCTGGGCCGCTCCAACCGCTGCCTCTGCTTTGCCCTGCGCATGAGCAGTCCTGACACACAGGAAAGGAAATTTGCAAAAGTTTCAGTCGATACAGAAGTCAGACAGTGCTGCCATGTGTTTGCAGTGAGTTGAACATGTTGAAAATGCAGCCACCTTAATTACTGTACTTCTGTCAAGCACAAAAGTATAAAGGTGAGAGAAAATGTTTTGATTGGCATGCAATTGATTTTCATAAAACTTTGCAGACGAGTGGTACAAGAACCGTTTAAATTCTAAAGCAAAAACATAAAATAACTGCGTTTTTCTTTCTAGGTGATATACGTACATACACAACGTATTTGGAATATTGTTTGTCTTTTTGAGTTTACTTATGTTGTGATTTTGTTCTATTTACAGAGGTGGGCAATGTCGGTCCTCGGGGGCCGGAGTCCTACAGGTTTTGGAGGTTTCTCACTTCCAACACAAGCTGATTCCAATCAACAGGATCGTTATCAGGCTTATGCAGAGCTTGCTGATGAGCTGATTATATATCAGCTGTGTTGGAGAAGGGCAACATGCAAAACCTGCAGGACTCCGGCCCTCGATGCCCACCTCTATTCTATTATGAGTCTCAGCAGGTTAGGGTTGTGAGGCTTCACATAAATATACTTTAGATAGAAAGTGCTACTCAGACAAATAAAAACATTCCATAATATTTTTTTGTGTGTTTTTTTTTTTTTTCAGATGTAGTGAAGCTTACAGAATATTTGTCGTGCAGTTTTGCAAACTCAAAATTAAAATGCACACAAACAACATTGATGATATAAATATTTAATGTATTTTTTTTATGTTAATATACTTGACCTTAAATGCTCTTCCTTCTAGCCGGCATACAATATGCAACAACATTTCCGGTGCGGTTATAATAGAACCGTTCCCCAGAACCTCTCCCAACCATGTTCCAGGGGTGGGCAAACCCGGCCCTCGAGGGCCAGAGTCCTGCAGGTTTTGGAGGTTTCACCTCTTCCAACACAAGCTGATTCCAATCAACAGGATCGTTATCAGGCTTATACAGAGCTTGCTGATGAGCTGATCATCTACCAGCTGTGTTGGAGAAGGGAACATCCCAAACCTGCAGGACACCAGCCCTCGAGGAACATAGTTGTCATAGCAATTCACGCAATTCAAATTAAATCTAACAGTTAAATTCCTTCCTATTTCCACATTCACATTTGTGTTCTAATTGTCATTTGCATCTAATCTCTCGCAGGCGTGTTTTCGTCATACCAGCACTAGAACTACTTCCGATCCGTGTCTGACAATCATGGGAAATGTCGTCCTTCTAGACTAATGCTGTGGTTGCCGGTCAGATCCGACGCAAGCTGAGCTTTTCTGGCGGCACATTTCCAAAGTAACGGTGTGGGACCGATGCCTGTGGTAAACGGCACAGCCAGATTCTAATTGACCCAATAAAAAAGGTTGGATCATGGTGAGTGCATTGTTTTGTTTTGTGCTGTTGAACTGTCAACCAAGATAGCATTTAACATCAGCTAAAGTAATAACATAAACCCTGGTGACCAAATTGACTAGTGATAAATTTGTTATAAATCGTTCCTCGTGAGAATTTACTGTATACTTGATTTTCAGAGAAATTGGAGTGCGCCGGTTTTTAATTTTGAAAAGCTGGTCATCCTACACTGAATATAATCTCGTACTGTAAGCATATAAAAGCATATGAGTCACATACTAACAAAGAAGTAGCTCGCAAGCAAATACATTGAAAAAACAAAGTCAGAAAATAGGGGCAAGGTAAGGTAACACGGAGCGTGATTTGATGAATACGCATGAAGTAGATGATGGAGAGAGGTGAAGCAGGTTAATGGTGATAGAGAGGCGGGCGGCAGACTGTCAAGATAAACAGGCAGGTTGGCAATGATCCATAATGACTCAGATAACAATCTGCCCACGAGTGGACATAGGCGTGGAGGAGATGCACAGTGATGAGTGTATGAGTGGCATGTGTGCGTTACAATAGCTGGAGAGTTGAATCATGGACTATGAAAGCAGGCGAGTAAAAACTACAGTCCATATTGGGACCGCCACACACTAACACACTAACCAGCCATCCATACATTGTCATAGCACTCGTTAACATTGCTGGTGAGCTGGAGCCTATCCCAGTTGGCATTGGCTAAGTAAGAGATGGTCTTCACCTAATGGTGGAGGCACATGCTGCCCCCCCCCACCCCCACCCTGGATATTCAACAATATTGTCAATGAGGGGGTTACCATTTAGCTCCATTAACTCATTCACTGCCATTGACGGCTATAGACGTCAAAAATTCATTTGAACTATTTCTATTAGTTTAACATTTTTCCCACTTTTGTTAACAAGAGTATGAAAACCTAGATTTTTTTTATTGTATTAGAACAGATATAAAATTTGTGATTAACTGTGAGTTAACTAGTGAACTCATGCGATTAATTACGATTAAAAATGGTATTGGCGTGACGCCCCTAATTTTTAATCATCTTTTCTTTAAAAAAAAGAAAAAAAGATTATTAAAAATTGGGGGTGGGGGGGTTAATTACAATTATTTTATTATTTTTATTTTTTTTAAAGAAAAGATTATTAAAAATTTGGGTATAAGGTAATGAATTGTTTTAATCGTAATTAATAGCATGACTTCACTAGTTAACTCACAATTAATCACAAATTTTATATCTGTTCTAAATATACAAAAATAATTATAGGTTTTCAAAATCTTCTTAACAAAAGTGGAAAAAAAATGTTAAACTAATAGAAATAGTTCAAATGAATTTATGACGTCTATAGCCGTCAATGGCAGTGAATGAGTTAACATTTAAGGCTCACTGTAAGGTGAACATATACTAAAATAATGTGCAGTCAATATCACACAACCAATATCAGATGTTATTTTTGTTTCTATAATAATCCCCTATTTATTATTGCATGATATAAAAACCACTTCACGCTATGAGGAGGGTCACATGCAGACATCTTTATCCATCCCTCGCCCCACCTTCTCTCTCCAACCTCCTTCTGCTCTCAGGGTGCAGCAGTCGTCTTGATGCAGTGCTACATGTCGATGGACATTGATTTTCACCCTCGCTGCCTCTTTGTTTCTCTTACACTGGCCCACAGTCTATGCCAACCATGCAATGCCAGGAACACACAATTTAGAAATGCCCCTTTGTGCTATGAGAAGATGGACGATTAAAAAAAAGGGAATCCCTTGTGCTGATAAACCTTATCCAGCCTAACTTTCACAACAAGACACAAAAACAATGTCTTAGTCATAGTGCTATCTTGTCTTTTTTTTGAACAGTTTTGGTTGTCACTTCACTAGTATATACGTAGCTGTCGGCATGGCCAGATATTTGTGTCTTTACTTGGAAAATCACGTCTGGAAAAAAACAACTTTAAACCTTTTAGTCATTCTCACTCCTTCCTTTATGACGCAGCTCTTTAATGAATCAACTTATTTTATAGAAACTAGTGTATGGTCAAAGGAAGCATAATTATACCACAAGATCCCTTCCCATGAGCGGAGAAAGGAGAGGCAGAGCAGTGATAAGATGTATGAGAGGAAAGTAGGGAACAAAGAAGAGACACAGAGGTGTCTTTGATAAGAAGAAACAAGGCAAGGGGAAACAGGTCTTCCTTATTCAACATCACTGAATCATTATCATTAATTGTGAAAGAGCTTAATTACAGACACACTCAAACGACTCAAGAGTTTAAGTAAAAAGAGATGGGGGAGAGCAAGCCTATTGCCTGGTATATGACTTTTAGACAGACTCTCTTCCACAGCTAGGGCCGATCATTGGAATGAGGCAAAGCAGTCGGAGGAGACAAGCTGGAACAGTGATGCAAGTGAGAGAGAGAGAGAGAGAGAGAGAGAGAGAGAGAGAGAGAGAGAGAGAGAGAGAGCAAGATGATAGGACTGAGTTGTTTGTGTGGTACGGACTGACTCCTCACAGACCCATCATTTCAATTACATGTAGACATTTATTTTATTTTTTATTTTTTTTACATATCTATTCTACTGGCCAATCTATTTGTGTGGGTGTTTTTTTTTTTTCTAATGTAGTCCAATGACCATTAACCATTCAAAAATATTGAAAATGACTTACTCTCTTTGACGATGCAATGTTAATGGTTGAACAAACACAAAGTGAGGATTCTGGAGGTTCGAGGATTCAACCTGACACCAGCGACGTCTATTTGCCCACTTTTTCAATCCATCCATCCATCCATTTTCTTGGCCGCTTTTTCCTCACAAGGGTCGCGGGGGTGCTGGAGCCTATCCCAGCTGGCTTCGGGCAGTAGGCGGGGTACACCCTGAACTGGTTGCCAGCCAATCGCAGGGCACACAGAGACGAACAACCACACTCACATTCACACCTAGGGACAATTTGGAGTGTTCAATTAACCTGCCATGCATGTTTTTGGAATGTGGGAGGAAACCGGAGTACCCGGTGAAAACCCACGCAAGCACGGGGAGAACATGCAAACTCCACCCAGGAAGGCCGAAGCCCGGACTCGATCTCACGTCCTCTGCACTGGGAGGCGGACGTGCTAACCAGTCAGCCACCGTGCTGCCCCCACTTTTTCAATGAAAAAGACTTTTTTGAATGCCACATTTATAAAATGTTGGGTTTTCATTCATTAAAAGGCTCATTAAACACAAAGGTAAAGACTTGTTAGGCGACAAAGGGACTATTGAGCAAATAAAGAGTCATTGGTCTTTGAAATAAATGAGTGAATCAAGAAATAATTGTAGGTCATACCTAGCATGGCAACAAATTATCAAAGGAGCAAATAATAATTCTGAACCTTAGCATTGATTGTGATTTGACGATACAATTTACAGTATATTTGCCTTGGAAATATGAGTAGCATTCATTTTATCATTTGCTTGCTTGCTACGTGCCTTATTAGAAAATTATTCAGTGTCATTTTTCAATGCCTCTTAACTTATTGCCAATCGACAGCATGTGCAGTTTTGCGAAGGATGGAAACAGGAAATTGTTCTTCTCTAACCACATAAAAAAATGTTAATCAAACTTGTATTATCTACTCAGCATTTTGAAAATGTACTGATCAGGACTGTGCTGCATGAAAGAGGAATGCCAACTTTATTAGCACAAGCATTTTACGTACTGGAAGGAATGAGCAGACCTTGTGGTCATTTAAAAAGGAGCTACTAGTGCTTATTCTGTATTCATTTTTGACTATACAGATTTAATACTAGAGTTTGAGACTAGAATGAGGACAGAGAGTCAAACGACACATTCATTTTATGATTAAAATGTACTGATTGGTTATGACACAGGGTTGCACACAAATGCGCGACTGTTTGCCAATATCAGATACGTAGTGTGTTTGCATTTACTGAACCACTGATACAACCCACAAATCCAAAAATGTAGCCTAAATAATTGCAGGTCGATTTGAGAATTGGATAAATTTGACCTGGAATGATTCCTCCCCATTCTCATCCTCAAAAAGAAGCTTAATCAGCATCATTGCTATCTTCAGTTCACTTCACTGTCTATCATTTTCTGGAACGTATTTACTGGTCAACGTAAGCACATCAGTGCCTTCACTGATATCCAGTTCATATCAGATTTTGATCAAGACCAGAATTTAATCAAAATAAAGAAGAATCTCAACATTGTCTATCCATCTATCCATTTTCTCAACCGCTAATTTGCATTTTTATTATTATTATTATATTATAGCCAACTACTGCCGTACAGTGTTGATTTTGCATGTCTACGTGAAATGCGATTGTTGTGTTGTCGTTTGTATATAAATGTTTCTAATTACGCAAAAGGACTGGGAAATATTTCCAATGTTGACTAGCTGTCAAACGGGGGGCTTTAGGACCCAGATGCGGGAAGGCAGAGCAAGGAGGCAGGGGTGTAGTCCAAAAAAAAGGGATTTAATTTCTATTAACAAAAAGGTTTCCAAAGTTCAAAAACATAAAACAAAGCATGAACTTGAACAAAAGAGGGAACAAAAAACAGACAGCAACAAAACATGAACTAGAACTAGAACTAGAACTACAACTACAACTACAACTACAACTACAACTACAACTACAACTACAACTACAACTACAACTACAACTACAACTACAACTACAACTACAACTTGGGAGGGAACAGAAAACAGGCAGCATGACATGAGGACAAACATACATACCACAATGCACCAACACAGACAGAGGAGAGACAGCAGACTAAATACACCAACACTAATGACGCAACAAGACACACCTGGACCAGACACAAGTGGCTGAGGGCACTGATTGGACAACACAAGGAAGGGCAGGGTCACAATCAACAAGACAAGGAAAACACACAAGGAAAGCAGAAACTGAACATGACAGAACCAAAACATGACACTAGCTGTCAGATGACCAGATGTAAACAAGCTTTAAATGAGCTGGTTTGGATGGATCCATGTTTTAGTTGCTCTGTCAGGTTCTCACAGGAAATGAAGCATTCCGAAAGGTCGAGTGTGGGAATTTACTGGCTATAGCAATTATTTGAAAAAAAAAAACAACAGACAGAGAGAAAATTATGTTAGATGGTGTCTTACTTTTTCTACTACTACTTCTTCTTATTATTAGAAGTACGGATGTAATGATATCCAAACATCACGATACGATATCACGATATGAAGTTCACGATGCGATAATTATCACGATATTGTGGGGAGTTTGGCGATGCAAAAAAAAAAGTCACAATATTGTAAAAAAAGAAAAAAGAAAAGAGCTCATACTAAAAAAAAAACACACACACACAATATTGTGCTTTTTGTACATTACAGCAATGGAAAATATTATAAAAATATTATAAATATTACATATAAAAAATATATAAAAATAAGATATCATTTGAGGCACTTCCTTGCTAATGCACGCACACGTTAGAAGTGAGGGTGCTGTGATGTTGGACATGTCGCGATGTGTGTCCTTAACAGAGTCCTCAAGTCTAATAGGATTGTCTCTTTCCTAAGTCAGCTAATGTATTCTCTTGCATGCCCACACGCAAGTAAACAAGTACGCTCATTGGGAATGCTAAATTGTTTTAAGTCTTTCCCGGAATACTGGATTCCACTTTTCCTCTGTTCTCTCATATATCTATGGATTGAGTTCAAAAAGCGAGCCGCGTCTCTGAAGTTAATTGCCTCCAATTAACTTTTTGTTTCTTCTTCCTAGTGCATATCGGAGGAAGGAGTGAGCAAGATGAGATAATACAAGCACAGGAAGCCTTTTTTTTCTCAGATTCATGGGCCTTGACCTATAAAAAGAAGGGAGAAAAAGGTGCCATTGGGTACTAGTTAACCCCAAGGGCAATTTGGTAGGCCACAGGTTTGTTCTAAAAATTACTAACTAAGAATTAAAACAAAAAGAAGAATACTAATTTATTTTAGGGATGGAAAAATTATGTATTTGGATATATACAAGGAGGTGCTTCTTTAAAAATATCTGTTATTACATTTTGTAGGAAATTCTATGTATCAAAAGTATTAGTGCTATCGGTACTCGGTCTCGGTGACTGCTCAGGATTTGAGTACCCATACTGTTATCGGTCTGAAAAAATGTGGTATCGAGCATCCCTAATTTATTTAAACTTTAATATAGTAAATAAATATGTCTTCTGTACTAAACATTCAATATTTTGTTTTTAAAAAAAAAGATTGTGTTCAATATTTTTGATACTGTTCCTTGTTGATTGTTCTCAGCTGCTGTGTCTGCTGCACTGGCTCGATACTCTTTTATCCTTTTTTCCTAGCCTTTTCACATGCGTATCAGTCCTCCCAAATTGAGCTTTTAGCTTCCAGCCACACTTTGTGTTATATTGTTCACACACTGCATTGACCTTTTGTCATTGTTTTCATTGCCTCATTCACCCTTGTTAAATCACATTCTAAGAGCTCCTTTCTAAAATTCTTTTGAAATTTGATTGGGGGGGGGGGGGGTTCAGGTTTGCGTCGGAACGAGGTGAGCGCTCTGAACGCTAGAAGGTGTCACAGGTGCAGAAAACGTGCCGATCTGTGGAAGCAACATTATTCTGAGCTTTTCATGTGTATTAAAAGTAACCCCTACAAATAGTGGGCAATATTTCCAACAGTGACACAGCGGGAATATGAGGCTATTACACAGCTAGCTGACGATAAAGCCAGCGGCTTAGACCAGATCCCTGCAGAGCACCTCAAATATGCAAGGCCGAGGGTTGATACCCTTTTGGTGATCTGTTGTTCTCTTGTAAAGAAATGTTTGGGCAAATTCCTCCAGAGAGCAGTTTTAACTAAAGAGGTATGATTGGTAACAATTTGGTAAATCATCTTGTGTATGCCATTGATGTGGCAGTTTTCTTGCCTTGTCATGCTGGGTTTTAACAGATGTTAACTCTTTGACTGCCAGACGTTTTCAGAAACGGGTTGTCCCCAGTGCCAGCCGATTTAAGCATTTTGACTGATCTTTCAAGGTCCACAGAAAATGTTGTGTTTGGACTATGGAAACACACATACGACCAAATGAAAGATTGGACTCTCATCTTTCATCCGAAAAAAAAGTTTGTTTCTACCTTATTCCGTTCTTCAGTAATCAACAATAGAAAATGGTTAGTTTCACCTCTGTTTTGAAACAAACGTCTTTTAACGTCTTTGGCACTCCTCCATAGGATTTTACTAAACGTTATTTAACGTTTTTGGCAGTCAAAGAGTTAAATATACTCTATGCGGCGAATATGGTGTCCAATTTGACATGGAAAACAACGGCAAAAAAAGTGTGTATTTAAAATCTGTAGAGCAAATCATTTTACCTGGCAGGGAAAATTGATTCTAAAATATCTGGGACGGTTAAGAAAATGGATGAATGGATGTCATCATTGATCAAATGTCTGATGATGATGATATGTACAGACAGCGCCGCATGTTATATGCACAAGCTGACATGTTGGGTAGGAAATTCTATTTGTGCTCAGATGAAGATGATGTCACGATAAAAGTTGTAGTCCTCTGTATACTGCTCCCTTGTGGACAACATTTAAAAGGTTGAGCTTCTATAAACTTAAGGTTGCCCATTTGACTGCATGCACATGTTGCTTAGAAGGTGCCTTCAAATTGGCTGCCAACCAGGTCAGAGTGCAGCTCGTCTCTTGCCCAAAGTCAGCTGGGATAGGCTCCAGCACGCCCACGACCCCACTGAGGATAAGCGGTATAGGGAACAGTGAGATTCAAACAGTGGTCTGTCTGTTGAAGCGGATTGAGATGTTCGCCGTGTGCGACGAGCTCTCACCCACAAACTATATAAGATCAGCCTGTTTTACATTGTATTGGATTGACTGTGATTGCTCTTCATGCGAGTCCTCACAGTCTTAAGCGGATCCAGATGGTCTCGCGTCATTTGGCGTACGACTTGTACTCTAACCTCCCTAATCCTACTTCCACCTTAACTATAAGCCTGTTCTTAATCGGGCAGAGATAAAACAATAGACAATTCGGCCACACTGATCCGACGGGTAGGACAGGGAAGCTGGACCAACAAGATGAGGCGAGGTCAAACCCACACACAGTATAACATCAAACGCAGGTGTAAACGTCGGTGTTTTTCCAGCATTGCCCTAAAAAATAAACGCTGGATGTTTACAAATAACAAATGAAATCTGTATCAATCAACACTTTTGGGCTTCTGTCAATGTGTGCTGGTAATTTTGTCTTCTCCCCTGCCTGTATTTTTGGCCTTTTGTTTGGTTTTGACCTTTTCAAGACCCTTCTGGGCAGAGACCCAACGTATTCCCTCCAGCCAATCAGCGGAGGGCGTGTCACCGTGGGCTGGCGTAATTTGAGCTAGAACTGGAGAGATTGCTCACAAACAATGGTTGACAGTGCTAAAAACGATGAAATGTTCTGCTACAAAACTTGCAGTGGCTAGTGCACGCTCCAAAACCAGCGTGCTTGAGGCTTGGGCTGAAGAATGACGCGGAGTTAGCCTGCTTGCTGTTGGACAGGTAAGTGCCGAACACAGAATGTTAGTCTGCTAATTTAGCGACATGCTAGGTTGCAATCTAGAATGAGGGTCAAACTTTGCTTATTAGTATATTTACACTGGGCAGTATGAAAATAGGCAAATGCTTCTCAAGCCTTTTTTTTTCTTCCGGGTGTGACGCGATTAGCCGCGTAGGCGAGCTACTGCCCGTGACGGTATGGAACCTCCCGCCGGGGTCTCGTGGATCAGTCATGTCTCCGCTTCGTGTAGCAAGAGCTGCCACAGCGGCTGTGTGCTGTGTCAACCAGAATAGATGAGGTGAGAGTAGTGAAGACATTTAATATTTTCAATTTGTGGTTTTACTGTTTTTGAATTTACTTATAGGCATATAGATGTGATATAATCATGAGTATTTAAAAGAATACAGTGGGATGGTGATTTTGTGAACTCTTATTGATCTTCGTACCCCCAAAGCTATTGAAGATAGAATGTGCATGATGTTATCAGAGTCTTTTGTCATTAGAGACTAAAAGTCTGGGGTCAGATCCTGATTGCATTTGTTCACCCAGTCAAGAAGGGGAACTGTATGTAAATGTCTTTACTAACAACATTACACCTTTGTCCAACCTGGAGTCGACATGTCTGTATGTAAATGTCTGCTTACTAACAACATCACACATTTGTTCAACTAGGAGTCGACATGTCTGTCCTTTGTTCAATCAAGAGGCGGGAAGAGGAACCTTTTATCTTTTGGTTATAAATGAGTGGATGTTCTGTAGACTGTTACACACTTGGGGGCTCCACATTTCATTCAGATGTGGGTGTCCTGACTGTGTCTTTAGAAGCTTCTAAATAAATCCTTGCAAGGAACCTTCTTCATCAGATCCTGAATACAATTATTTGGACACGCAAAGATTACACTTAATATAGTAATCAAAATATTCCTTCAGTAGCTGGCGTCAGATCCAGGCGCTCCCACCCAGTCAAACTGGGCATATTACAGTCTTATGGTAATTATCAGTTTTTCTCAATGGTGGCTGAATGTAAATTGGTTTCACAAGTAATCACAATTAGCCTGTTAATTCAGAACACAAGCTGTCACTTGCACTAAACAGCGTTAGATTTTAGCTAGATGAAATTAGCTCAACCAATAGCATTTTTATTAGCATAGTTGTTTAGTCCAAATCACAAAAAAAATGTGAACTATAAACGATTTGATAATTTCATGCAATATACCTCGTCACTTATTCTTGCAGATTCTGCAGGACAGCAAGCCTACCGGTGCTAGGGGCGTGAACCGTTGAGCCCAGTGGTAGGAGCGTCAGTTTTGCATGTTGTGTTTACAACATACAACGAAAATGCTTTGGACTCTACCTTTTAATGTGCTCATACAAAATGTGTTGCAAGGTCGGCTGTCTTTTACAGCACAAGCAAACCATGCTCAAGTGTATTTGAACTGCACTAAGCAAAACGTTTTTTTCCTGCTACGCTTAAACAAAGGTCCGTTTTTTTTTTTTTTAGGAAATCATTTAAAAAATGTAGTTGTCTTTATGAAGTAAAAAAGTTACATACAGATGAAAATCTATGTTATCTATCTATGTAATGTTGTACTGTATGCACGTGTACAAGGATATCACCACTCAATGACAATGTGATTTTCCAACATTTAGTAACAAATAGATCCACTTTTCGCAAGTGCCCCTGAAAATGAGTTGGCAACAGTGGAGCCAGCAGCAGGGTTCATTTTCTGTGCTCACGCTACACCTATCCAACCGCACAGCACCAAGGGCAGAAGCAGACTACAATGCTAATGAACGCACCCTTGCTGATTACAGGATGCAGTGTTAGAGAACAGCAAGTTGTGGAAATATTGCGCTTCCGTCCATTCTAAAAAGCAAAGGCGGCTTGTTGGTAGATTCTGTTACAGCTACAGTCATTTTTTTTCTGGATCTTTGTGTAAGAATGAGCTTAGGTCGCAATCAATGCACTTATTGTCATTGTATTGGGTTACTGTTATGCTCTATGTCTGGCCTGCCAAGGAAAACCATTAAATATGCTGATGGTCCAGTTCTATCCATGGTGGGAATTTATATGTTGATAGAATATATTGGCTTCTTTATCTTACACTGTAAATTATGTACAATTTATGTATGTATGCATTCATCATTATGGAGAAGTGACAGATGGTTTGGAACAAATGTGAGGCTGAGCATCCATTTAAAACACATACTTTGATCAAGGTTATTTTAGTAAACAAAAATGCAACAAAAAATCTACAAAAATTTCCTTAATGAAATTTAAAAAAAAAAAATGCATTTTTTTAAAACGAAAACTAACTGAAACTACCTTTTGCATTTACAAAACTATTTCAATCCAACAATAATTATAGCGAAAAAGTCCTTTGTTTTAGTCTTTGGTAATTTAATACATGAGCCTTTTGGGGTTGATTTTAAATGTGATTTAAAGTAGATTTATTTTAATAATAACCGGAATAAGGACGTTTGAAAGTGTGCCACGCAGAAATGACGTCATCTAGCAGCAGCCAATAGAAAAGCACCTTCAGGCGTCAATTTTGCGTGCTAGACTTTTTGGGCTCCAATGGCTCGCCGCTTCTGCTTTTTCATTTAACACAGTCGAAATGCAACATGAGGTAAGAAATGCATTACTTTTTAAATTTTACCATGGTGTTTACTAAATGTAGCACACGCAAGTAATACACATTTAAAAATACAAATAAAAGAAAACTAATACTGAAACTAATTAAAACTAAGCATTTAAAAAAAAAAAACTAAAACTAATAAAAAACAGAACTGTCCTGAAAACTAATCAAAATGAACTAAATAAAAAAACTCAAAACAAAAAAAAAATTACTAAATTCAGATTCCAAAACTATAATAACCCTGATTTTGAAATACGTTTTTGTCGTCTTGTCAGGAATAAATATGTTTTTTCCCCCTATTACAGCCATGTAATGCTTAATGAAACGATCCACCCATCCATTCTCTATACCAGCGCTTCTCCTCATTAGGACCAGAGGTTGCGCTGCAGTCTACAAACTGACTTTGGGCAGGAAGCAGGGTCCGCCCTGGACTGCAGCCAATCACATAACAGATGTAGCCAAACAAGCATTCAGACTTGAATTGACACTGAAGGCTAATTTACAGTCTTCAATGAACCCAACCTATTTTGGAATTATAGAAGGAAGCTGAATAAACATAAGAAAACCCACACAAGTAACCTCCACACATGAGCCCACATTTGAGTCCACAACCTGAGAACTGTGAAGATGATAGACTGAAAATGAGTGAGTCACATTTTAATTTGCACAAAGAGGAAATGAGTAACTACCTGGAAAGCGCAATCTCTGCTTTCTGCCTTGCGATGTCTGCTGCCTTCTGTGCTCCCTCCACGGCTCGGTCCACCTTCTCTCGGATTTTGCTGGCCCGGAGCGGAATCAGGTTCTTCCTCTTGCCACTCACCAGGATGTTCTGCTTGTACTTGCCTTCCTCTTTAGTTCCGTCAGGAAATGCTGTGCAGCCGTAGCCGTGGCGTTTGTTGCTGAGCCACTCCCCCTCGTACTGCAGCCCGTCGGACCGCCGGCTTACTCCGAATCCTGTCCTCTTGTCGTTTTTCCATTCCCCACAGTAGGTCTCTGTTGCTGTGGCGTCCACATCATCATCAGCTACTGCCAAGTCCGCATCTGCATCTCCAAGGCTAGAGAGATGACCTTAGTTAGAATTGTGTTGTTTAATTTAATAATAAACACAGGTTTTAGAGTAACAAACTGTTGCAAGAACATAAATGCATACAGGCTGGGCTGTTTGGTTGAAATATTATCTGTGTGTTTTCCAGAGCAGTTTTGCAAGTAGGGATTGAGATTGGCAAATTTGAACATTTCAAAACAGATATTCAAAGGAATTAACAACTAAATGGAAAAATTGCAAGTTACTGGGAATTTGGAGTAAATGTACTGTGGAACCGCCAAAGGCAAATGTACAATTTGAATTTCTTTTTTTTTTTTTTTTTTTTTTTCCTTTTTCAGGAGAGCTCAGTATTGTTCATTCGATTTGACATCATCATTGCTCTCCTTTTTTTTAAAAACAAACAAACAAATCAATTAAAAAAAATTTAATAAATGTTTTTTTTTTAATATATATACATATATATATACATATACACACATATATATATATATATATTTTTTTTTTTGTATGTGGGTGAGTATGTGTACTGTATGTGCGTGTGTGTGTGTGTGTGTGCGTGCGTGCGTGCGAGCGTGTGTGTATTCATCAGTTCACCTAAAGCCCATTTAAAAAAATCCCATACTATTAATATAATATAATAATAAATTGCCAAATGCAGAAACATCAATGTAAGTTATCACGATGTAGTGGCTCTCGCTAACAGACAGAATTAAGTAACCGGAATTAGGTTAAAAAATTCTATATACGTAGACCATGTTTCTATAAATTTTGATATTTGGTTTTTATTTGAGGCAGATGACAATTTGAATTTCTATTAAAAATTGACAAAATGAAATGGGAAACATGCCTCTAAAGGTGCACATAAATGTGTATATTAACCTGCGCAATGTCTTGTAAGTCTTCTATTAGGATTAAGACCAAAGTGCATTTAATTTTTTTCTTCTTTTTTTTTTTCAAAGAGGAGAGTTATGATATGATGTAGGAAAGCGATACTTAGGTCACTGCAAAAATATGTTCAAAAGTGACTTGTGTTCAATATTTAAGGCCGGGGTGTCAAACGTACATGGCGCACCAAGGGCTTTAATCCGCGAGATAATATTAAAAAGTAAAAACAATTATTAATGTCGGACCAATTAATCTGACTGCCAAAATCAAAAGTTTGTGAACCCTGCAGGCATGGTCAGACTTTTTGTATAAAATATTTTTAAAAAAACTTATTAAATGTTAAGTCATACCCAAATATACAATGCTGACATTGAAAATAATGAACTTGAACAAAAAGAATGATAATATTGTCATTCATTCTTGAACAAAAGTTGTTGATTTAAGAAAAACTCAGATTTCATGGGTGCAAGAATATTTACAGTTGAGCCCCGCCCGCTATTGAGGGTTGACCTACACAATTGTGTATAACAGACGCCAATTGTTTTTAAGTTACAGATCATGATTTTACCGATCCAGCCCACTTGTTGTTGTTGTTTTTTGTTTGTTTGTTTTTTTACACCAAATTTTTACTTAATATGCAGTAGGGGTGTGCCCAAAAAATTGATTCTCATAAGAATCGCGATTCTCATTGAGTACGATTCAGAATCGATTTTAAATGTCCCAAAATCGATTTTATTCAAATGATTTAATACTGTCTTGCCTTTGTCTGTGTGTGCCTTTATTTGGAACACTTTTCATGTTGTACCCTTTTTGGCCACTGAGGGGCAGTGTGGTTCCACGCGGTCTAATACACTGTTAAGTTGTAGCCACATTAGAGAGTAGAAGGAAAAAGCCACAATCAAGTTTCTCCAATAAAAGTTGTTGTTTTTTTTCCAGCGTGGAGCCGTTCTTTTGAGTGATAAAAGTGCCGCGAGTAGCGCGCTGATTAGCATTAGCGAGTCAGTCTTTCAATACTGTTGGAAAAGCATTTCAGGTGCAGACTACTCTTGAAGCTTATCGAGGGCAAAACGGATGTTAATACTTATGTTTGTGTGATATGGTTATTTACCGATATAAAAATTGCCCAATTGGCCGAACATTAGCCGTTGTCGCAGGCAACACAACTGACTCGCAGCTAATCAAAGCAGCTCCCTTCATTCCTTTTAAATTCATGCGTCTGTGTGTGTTTTCCGCCTTATAAGCAGGTTTAAGCTCATTGTCGTTTGTATTGCTTCCCCCAGAGTTTTAAAAGGCTGGTGGCCCGCCGGGCATTCCGCTGAGATTGGTTAATGAAAAAGTCATGGCTAATTATTTAATTACAGATTACTATTACGAAAACGGATTGATAGCATTGCAAATGAATGCCAGTTTCATTTTTCTGAGGACAAAAATACATACATATATGCTTAGAGAATATTGACCACAGTGACTGTTTCAAATGGAAAAGTTCTCACACTTTGCAACCCGAACTAACAAGTAACACAACAAATTGTCGGGCCATCCTTTTACTGAAAAAAATAAAAATGGAAAAGAACCCAAGTGTGCAATCTGTTTCTGTCTCTCTGAGCTTGGCCGATAACAAGTGGCCTGATAAGATTTGGACAGCCACTCGCAAACAGGTTAAGAGCTGCTGACAGCGGTGTTTAGCATAAAGTGTTTGTCAGTCTGCTTAGTGCCTTTAAAAATAAACCACCTCAATCCTGAATGCTTGGAATTTGATAGCCAGGATTTCAAGAAGTGCGGAACTTTCCACATACAACCTTTTAACATCTAACTGTATGACCAATGCAGTCTGTGAACATCTTCCGCTTTTTCTTTCTAGCGTCTCCCTTGCAGCTGTAGTATTTTCCCTCCAATAAATTAAAGACGGTTTGGGTACAAGTGACTACTAAAATGCAGTGTATTATATAGGAAGGCAATGCTTTTGCAAGCAGTTGTTCAAGAAATAAAAATATAAATAACAAAAACCTTTTACAACCTAAACAAAAATTTTCAACATCTATATTTTACCATTTTAAATGAGACATTTTTGATTAATTTCCCCTTTTTATACATAGTTTTGGACCCTCTGGGCTTCTTGCAAAAATAAAATATGAATGAAACATGAAACACACAAACAGGGCTATATTTTCATGACCGGCGTAAATCCAGCATGGCGGGCGATGTAAATCTGCACATAGATTTTGTGCAGTTAATTTCGCGGATGAGCTCAAGCTGACATCTCTAAAAGAGGCAGGTATGTACAGCTGTTCAAACATGTCCAATCAAAGCAGCTCCTCCCATTCCTTTTGAATGTGGCGCGCTAGTCACACATATGTTGATGTTTGATGCCTTTTGTTCACATCATTATGAATGAAATATGTACATCACGTATATGTCCACAGATCTCAGAATCAGGTCTGCCTGTGCCCCGATCAAATTCACCAAAATCACGTTAGACCCACTGCACCATTCTTTTGACGTGGCCTGAGCAAGTTTAAAAGCAACTTTCTGTGTCTGGTCGGTGCTGGATTTCACTTTCCTTTCTTTTCTTTGGTCCTTCCTCGGGTCTCCTGACGGCCTCACGGCTCAAGCTGGGTTCTGAAGTGTTCGGTTTAGGTGAACGGTATGGGATTTTTTTTAATAGGTTTTAGGTGAACTAATGAATACACACTCACACGCACATGCACATACACGTACTCACCCACATACAAAATGAAAATTAATAAGAAAAATATAACTAAAAAAAAAAAAAAATTAAAAAAGAGCAATGACGATGACATGTCAAATCGGTAAAATTACCAAATGAACAATACTGAGCTCTCCAGGAAAAAAAAATAAAAATAAAAATAAAAATTAAATAAAAGCAACTTTCGGCTGCTACATTGTCATTCTGCCCGGAGCATCTCCAAGGCCAGGACCAAAAACCAGGAAACGCCAGCTTTTGCTCCAACGAATATACAATCCTTTATCACTAAAACATTTTTTTTTTCTGTTCAACAACAAAGGTACAGCAAATAATTATAATTAAATATTTTTTCAATAAACAATAGTGCGCATGACTTTTTTCCCCTTTTTTTTTTGTTAGCACATTTCAAGTATCACTTTAGATAAAAAGCTTCTACGTATTGGTGTACAGTATTGACCTTTACTGAATCATGAAAAAAAAAAGAATGCTAATTTACATACATTTATACATTATGCATTTTAAATGCAACTGCAATATTAGGGTTGGCATAATGTAGCTACCTTCTGTACCTGCAGAGGAGAAGAGAACACAATCAACGGAAAGGTGTGCGAATCCAAGACACCCAAAGTATTATTTAGTCCAAAAAGGACGCCTTTGGATTTACCTTGCATCACCGGGCCAGGATATATTATGAAAAAAATGTTCTTTTTAATTGCCTGTTACAAATAGTTGGGTCTCTAGAGCAGCCAAGAGAATCTTTTGTTAACTGCGTATTTATGAAAATGTGTACGCAAGCGAGCTATTCTGTGCTTTGCTGGATCGTGAAGTAGCAGCGCCGCTCATTTGCATAAAACGACATTTCTTTGCCCAAAATTGAGCACTTAATCATTTACATAACATAGAACCACTGGTGTTGTAATGAAGTTACCAAAATGCGTTTTACGTCTCTTTTAAAGCTAGATTGACAGCTGGTTGTCCTCCTACCTGATGGTGGAGTTGATATCAGAGCCAGCTGAAGACACGGTGCTCATCCCAGCTTCGCTCCTGAACGAGCTCTGTTTCGACCTTTGAGAAGCCAGAGAGCTCCTGGACTCAGACTTCCTCAGCTTAAGCCCGGACAGAATTGACCTCCTGAACAGTCCACTCTTGCGCTTCCCCTTGAGGAGCTCAGTTTCACTGTGCGCTGTCAATACGAAGCCCCCTCGAGACACTGCAGGACTGCTGCCGCTGCTTCCTGTGCTGCACATGGAGACGCTGGTGGACAAGGTTCCGGGAAGAGGGGGAGGAACGGGAACTACTGCGCCACTCCGGTCAAGAAGAGCTGTACCGTTGCTGTGTTCCGAACTGGAGCGAAGGGAGTTGATGGAGGTACGGAGAGGGGAGCGGATGACGGCCGCCATGCCGTAAGGGACACTTTGGCGAACTCCATAGCCGTGCCGCATCCCACCAACCCACTGGCCCTGAAATGTGCCTGGAGAAAGAGAAGGAAAAAAAAAACATTCAGCCAAATATCAACAAAAATATTTGGGCTGCGGTTAGATTTCATTTCTTCTTGGACTTCCAGCCTTCTTTTGACCCAATACTGGACATGATTGAAAGAAGGGGGATCGGGGGGGGGGGGGGGGGGTGGTATTATTCCTTTCCTCCGTTCCTTTTATATCAGGTAAAAGGGTTTCAGTTATCATTTGTTGTACAGACTCATCACTAAAGAATGGAACAATCAAATCCTTGAAGTGGGTTCTATTTAGCATGAGACACATCTTAAATCTGCGTGGAGGTGGGGTAGACATTGTTTTGTTATGTTCACAGTAGGGCTGGGCAATAAATCGAATTAATTTGATTAATCGTCATTTTAAAAATCAAATTTTTGAAAATTTGCTAAATTGTGAAATCGAGTTTTGTTTTCTAGACTATTATAGGGCTGTGCAATTAATCAATATTCAATTATTACACTCCACAATTACAAAATCGGCATAATCGTAAACAAAAATCAAAGATTATTAATACTAATTTTGAGTTGTTCAAATGTATATATTTGCACCTTTTTATTTTAAAAATGACTAATTAAATAATAAATAAATAATTTGGTCCAAAAGGAACTTGCATAATTATAGTGTTCCAAAAAATGTATTTGTCTTAATATTTTTTTACATTTAAACATTTTCTTTTTAATTACCAAAAAACAAATAATTGTCCTAATCGTGATTGCAATTATTACCAAATTAATCATGATTAATATTCTCTTCATAATCTAGCATTTTTTTCAGAGCATTTTACGCCATTGTGGTTGTGAGTACAGCTGACTTTTTCCACTACTAGGCGATACTTCTTGGCATGGCAGAAGAAGAAATGGATTTGCTCTAGTCCTGTGGCAGCTCGCGGCGCAAAAAAAATATCTTTGTTTATAAGGATAAATGTCTGTGTGTGATATGGCCCCACCCACCAGCCCCAAACTCTGTGGCCCAGGAATGAAATATGATATTATCCACCCCACACATGAGTGGAGCGCAGAAATCCCGTTACACCACCTGTGGCACAACCTCGTTTCACCTGGTCCGAAGCCAAATCTACTTTCAGTCAACAAATTACCAGGTGTGCCACCTGTGTATAAAAAAAAAAACACCCTCGGTCCGCCCGGAACTCACAGCATGGCGCAGCACATTATGCCAAATTCTCAAACACGGTCAACTAGACTTGCCTCAGCATGAAAATGAAGAACTTGGTGCTTACTATTAATACGCCCATCGGCTGCACAACTGTCCATATTTCACACTACAGTCTAGCGTGCAAAGAGTACAAGAAACATACAGGTAGATAGTGTGAGGGAGGTCGATTAAAAAAAAAATGGCTGGTAGAAATTCTGATGAGTTGGTCACTTTAGAGAGTCATCAACCACATTGGCTGATGATCAAAAGAGTTCATTTAAAACCCTGACAACGTAATTTACTGTAAAAAGAATTGATGTGAAAAGGACCATGTGCCATTGTAGTACTTCCATTAGCTGTAAAGATCGGTGTTGTTTCAATGCTATCGACATTTAGAATCTCAGCCAAACCAGTTGCAGACAGTCCTGAACACTGCAAAACACTATGTGACAACACTGAATTATTCAGTAGCATTCCGCGACTTCCTTCAGTGTCCACTGACGTAAATTGGAACACGCTGTAGTCTACCCCTAACCTATACTAGCACATTTTGTGCCCCTACGCCAATCGAGGCCGATTTAGGTCATTAGGAAAAAGGAGGAAGTCTCACAAATGTAGTATGTTAGGAAAGTGAAGGTGAGGTAAGTTTTTTTTTTAGACATGTTAATGTTGCAATTAAAGCCCTGCTCTGTATTAAGCATGAATTAAATATTCTAAACAAAGGCCTTCTGGTGGGATCCAGGTGCGGCTGCCCAATTTGGGAAGTCGCCTCTGCCCTCTACACCGCATTTTACATTCTCTCCAAATAATAAGCTGAGAGGTGCTCTGCTCCCGTCAGTCGATGCCGTCCCGTTCTTTCATACCAACTGACTGATATTGCGTAACACACATTCACTGCCGCACGATAGGACTTATATCTCAATGTTGCTGAAAAGTAGGGCATCGGTGTGTGTGTGTGTGTGTGTGTTGTGCGCGCGCGCGTTTCCATCATTCCGCCTCTCCCTCAACCACACACGCTCTCTCTTTCTCGCTCTCTCAAACGGAAGTGTGCTCCAATAGAAGGGATCCATCCCGTCTGCCGTAGCTGTGATGTAACAGGTCTGTGAATCATTCTGTTGCGATCGTACTAAACCAAACTACACGACCATATAAGGACTGCAGCTACGCTCCCTCTCTGTCGTAAACACGCACAACCATTTCCCTGGTGGGCTTTAAGTGTCACTGAAGTGGGAAGTGCTGAATGAAGCCATTTTTAATAAGCCAATTGTATTGTTGCTTATGTTATAGAACGACGTCACACAGTAACAACATTCACTGAGAGTGAAATTGTGCTATATTACAGTTCATCCTCTATGTCCCTAATAAATCACAGATTTTTAAGCGAGTGTAATGTTTGATAGGTTTAACCCTGGAGAACCCAAGAACCCTTTTCTTCTTTGGAAAATTATGAATTATACATTAAATGACTGCCATAAGTTCACTGAACACCAAAATATATGTTTTTTTTTTATTTTAACCCTTATTTTTTGAACCTGCTCAGAGTTGCTAATTTATCAATATATATATATATATATATATATATATAAAACATACTCCTAGGCATTCTGCAACATGATATGAAATAGATTAACAAAAAAAACTGAATTTTACCATCTGATGGTTTGCTGAGAAGACAAAACAGCATGTTTGTTGCCAGCCATCTTGTCACCACCACTCTGGCTCATGTAAGTGCAATATTCATCCACTAGATGGCCCCATGCAGGGGTCAGAAGTGGCACTCTGGACTTTTGAAGTTAAATTTGTAAAAAAAAAAAAAAAAAAAGAAGAAGGTCTTTGTTATTTGAGTAGCAGAATTTATAGGGGCCAAATTTGACCCCGTGGGTTCTCCAGGGTTAAATGTGTTTAAAGCATGTGGGATGGGTAAAAAGTATTAGAAAAGATGTGTTTGTTTATATGGCCTCACTATTATAGTCTGGTTTGGAATGTCCCTCTTGATGAATTGTGGTTGACTGTATTATGATTTAAATGTAGGCCTGCCCTTATTGCCCTTTGAGCAGCATCTTCTCATCTATACACACAGAGAGGAAAGTGCATGTGTCAAAGGCATCTGGCCAGCACATCTGCTCAGGCCTTTGTAATCATGTCAGGACACAGCTGCATGACCATATGACAGACAGATCAAAGTACATACAAACACCAATGGAACAGTGTGACAGGATTACCATTTTATTATACATCCGCAGCCAAGCTTGGCCAGTCAAGGCGAAGGAGGCTGAGGCTGGTCTTAAATAAACGCATGAGGCTGCATAACATGAATGCCACACACGCGTTAAAAAAATAAAAAATAAAAAACAAATGGGGGTCCACCTTCAGTTTGAGCAGCTCAATTATAATTCTTTGAGATTGAATGCTGAGGCGATGCTGGTCAAGATCGTTTCAGAACTATACACAAAAAAACAAGGCTAAACTAACTAGCATCTGAGTGTGTTTTATTTACCAGACAAATGAGTATTAAGTCACAGTTTAGTAAGTAATTTGCACTTACTTTTAATTGCATAAAGCACACAATAATGAGATTATGTCATGATGGTGACGAGTTTATTCATGGGTGTCATTTGTTATGCAGACAGCAGCACCCTCTAATATACAAAGTGCCAGTCCAACTTCAGAAATTGCCTTAATTTTGAACCGACATTTCATTGATACAACAAATAATACAACCTTGATCATGAGTGGTTATTTTATTTTCTTTTTTAAAAGATTTATTTAACATCACAACAGTATACATGTATTCACACAATCAACCATATCTTCTTTTTTTTTCAATAACTGCAAAAAGGGAGATAGATACTTCTAAACTTCATTTCTTGGAAGTAAGGCAACAGTGACGAGTTGGTGTGTAAGTGAATGGTCCCTATTTGGTGTTTTCCAGCCTACTGCAGTTTTTAGGGGTTAACTACCTAACCGAGCTTCTTAGAATAGGCCATGAAAATGTTTCAATGTCTTCAATAGCGATTCTGAAAACTTCTCTGATCAGTTCCTCGATCCGAGCACTGCACTCTAAAAACAGTTGGGTCCAAATTAAACCAACTATGGGTCAACAATGGACCGATCCTCTATTTGAGTCAAGAATTGGGTCTTTTAGTGTAAAACAACCCATAAAGTGGATGAGTTCATTTTTTATCCATAATTGGATTACTTTTGACCCAACTGTTTTTAGAGTGTGTAAACTTATTCCAATCTTTTGAAAATGTTTATCGGTGGTTCTTCGTCCAAAACAAATCTTCATTCACAGCTCTTTGCTTCTGACGAGCGTCCAAATATGACGTCATTTCCAAAATGGATGGCAGGAAGTTGATACGTTCAAAGTAATTTATTTTAACAGTAAATATTTAAACAAGTCATTTTAAAGGGGAAGTCAACCCAAATGTTTTCTTCACATTAATTTTGTATGCACCCCCACTAGTCTAAACTTGGCATTGACTGATTAATATACATTTGTGAAATGTGTGTTTTACAATTGCTTAGGGCTCAACCAATCACAGCTCACTTCAGAAAACAGGTGAGCTGTGATTGGTTGTTACCTGAATCCTGAGCAACTGCAATGTCATTTTCAGTAGTCAGCAAGTGGCAAAATGGCCGCCCCTTGGGATGGATAAAAACAGATGAATTGTGCTGCTGAATTCATATTCCACAAGCGCGTCAGAATGCCGTGATTAGACTAGTGGGGCTGCATAGAACAGATTGTCAAGAAAATGTTGGGGTTTACTTCCCCTTTAACTACACTGTTGAAATTTATTGAAAAAACATGAATTATGAGTCGGGTAAATTGAATAGGGCTTATTGTTTTTTCACTGCCCTAAATTTGAAGGTTACACTTTTCATGTACGTGCAAGATTGACTGGGCAAGATTTACATTTGACTTTTCCTGTTTGGATTGTAAAACCCTTTCATCAAACCTGTGTATTGTGTGGGTGGTGAGGGGTGGTGACCACGGAATGTCGCGTTGCTGGATGGCACAGAGCGGCGAGAGGAGCAAGAAGACTTCTGCTGCAAGGGCTAATTGGAAAATGTTCTCTTCGAGAATGGCGGGATGTCAGACAAGTGCCTCCAATTGGAACTCTTCAAGTTGCCGCAGAGTCCGTTTTTCTCTGGTGCAAGCTTGTGTCCTCCATTTTGAAACAGGAAACTGCTTTTTTGGTGTGCTCAAGTGACGAAATGATGTGAAAATTGAACAAGTATTTCTGGGAAATTAAATTCTGATCTGAAAAATTTACCAATGAACCGAAGAAAAACTTTTGGAAAATTTTAAACCGACTTGTGGTGTCATGCCTCGGTTACTAAACGAACATGAGGCTGCATGTCGCTTTCCATGGTGCTGAAATATAGAGTCTTCGCAGCACGCATTTGGTGGTGCTGTCCTTTACAAGATCCAATTCAAACAGGCCATGTTAATGATATACAGTGAAGGACAACATGCAAATTCGTAAATGGAAGTATCAGTCAGAGCGAGTTGGAGTATTTCTTCATTGTCAAATAGATGTATAAGAATGTGTCCTCTGACAATGCCCGGGCATGCAACAACTGATGAACTGTTAGTCGTGTCTAACCATTGACTCTATGTGTACCAAGCACTGGGTACATAAAGCTTCCTGTGCATACAGTCGCAACTCACATGCCAAAACGATTTAGCAGATTCTGCCTGGGGGCCAACAGGAAGCACACTTGAATTATATGAGCCTATAATTCAGGTCGCGGCTACTGTAGCACGAGGCAGCCACGCAGAAGAGCGTAAACGTGGGGAGCTGCGGAAACAACACAGAAGTTTTGCTCATGCACCGTCGCCCTGCCTGAATGTCTAATTGTTGTCTTAACCAATACATGAACTCATTCACAAGTGTCTAAAATCCACAAAGTGCACCTTTGCAGACAATGGAGGACACACACATGAAGGTGAGGACACGCAGATAAAAATATACCGTATTTTTCGCACTATAAGGCGCATCAGATTATAAGGCGCACCTTCAATGAATGGCCAATAGAAAAACGTTTTCCATATATAAGGCATTATAAGGCGCATAGAATAGAAGCTACTGTAGTGGCAGGGGTTGCGTTAAGCATCCACTAGATAAAGAGAATGTCAACAAAACAGTCAGATGAGTCTGTCAGTCAATATTTATTACGGGTAATACAATACAAACCAGTGTTCTGACAACTCTGTTCACTCCCAAAACAAGTTACTGGTAGTGCAGTCACAATATGGTTCCGTATTAACATTATAACGATAACTCAATAACTCAACATTGTTCAAACGTTAATATCCATATTTACAATATCTGACAGCCTTGTTCAGGTGTAGGACTACCGTTCTAACCTCTGTTACTTCGGCGACACCCCCTGACTACGGTGGCTGTACTTAACCAATATTGATCCACATATAAGGTGCATTGGATTATAAGGTTTTTGAGAAAATGTACGTTTTTTAGGAGCACCGTATAATGCGGAAAATACGGTACTTTGAAATCTAGTTGGACGATGAAAGATTTATGTGTTTTTCATCATGTCAGTTGATATTTTGGGAGAAGTTTCACTGTGTAAGACAGGGGTGTCCAAAACTTTTGGCAACCTACAAAAAAAAATTAAGGATGCAAGAAGGACCACTTTGAATGTATTCAACTTAAATGTATTCAATATGCTAAAATCAATCAAGTAAACAATTATATATTGTTTATATTTTCTGGTGAATTTGATGAACTTAAAAATAGTTAAGAGTTTTTCCAAATTTTGGGGTGGCCAACAGCCCTGTATTGCACTAAACTAGATCCACCCCTGCACTGAACAGCAGCCGAATCCCATCTCAACATTCAGAACCAAAGCAAGAACAAACGGTTGTAAGTTTCTACTGTAAAATTGGATTCGATTTATTCACCAAAGCGTTTTGAAGAGTCATTGTATTAGTCGTAAATATTTTTTTCTAGTTTTGCATATTTAGTATAGCTCGACACAAATTAATTTGTGATAGTAGCACTATTTTTTCACACCCTCCCCTGTCACTCTGCTCAAATCCACCCTATTTATTTATTTATTTATTTATTAACTAACCTTTCAGGCTGTTGGCTGTGTCAAATGTCATTCATATATATAAATAATATGCCTAACCTTGCCCTGCAAGCTGAATTCTCGCGGTATTTGTGAGTTCACAAACTCCGGAGAATACATCTTGCACCGAGCCCGTTGATTTCGACCGATCCCAACCACTGGTGATTCAAACCAATCAGAGTGACAGTGTGTTTGGGGACAGGATATGTAGCTGTGACGAAACTAGGAAGCCAGCGCCGACGCCAGGACAAACAAACACGACGACGAATGGATGCTGCAATTAATTCTGTTCTCGAAGAATTTCTCACCGTTTCCTTGATGAATGTTGAACAGCGAATGGCGCTTCGGGCATTTTTAGCTGGTAAAGATATTTGTGCTTCCCCATTGGCAAAAATGAAGATGACATTTTAATCTGTGGGCGTGATTGGTCAAAACAAACGTGCACAATGCTGCATCGTCCAATCAGCTCGAAGTACTGTACAGAATGTCCCGCTTTTCCTGAGAAAATCACCGTGGAACAGTCCCAGATTGATATTGTGGAGAACTCCCTTGAGTGAATCACAATATCAATCTTGCTATTGCCAGGTTAGTACTGTACAGCCGCTGAAAAAATTAATAGCGGGCCGCAAATGGCACCCAGACCGTAGTTTGGCCACCTCTGGTGTAAAATTTACTGGAACTGGAGTACAACAACACTGGGTTCATCAGTACATAAATTTATGGGATAAATGCATGCATTTGTCAAGTCCAGCTACAGCACTGGTGTTAAACTCAAGGCCTGGGGGCCAAATCCAACCCGCTGTATTTGAAAAATCTGCACCAAAATAATCTTGTGTGTCATGTTCTGTCTGTTCAGTTTTGTTTTTGCTGTCAGCTGTTTCTTACCTATGTTTTTCTTATTTCCCTTTAGGGTGTGCAGTGAACAAGCAGGCGCACACCTGGGAGTAATTGCCAATCAACTCCCAGTCTTTGTGGCGCACACCTGGGAGTGATTGGTTATAAGTTCCCAGCGGTGAATGCCCCTTGTTGCTTCTTTCCATCACCGTAATAGTGTTTGTTTTTGCCATGCGCTGTCGTTTTCAGCTACTCTTTCCCTACGCTTTTTGTTACCCAGTTTTTGCTAAAAATATATATATTTTTTTTTTGCATTTTGTTACTTTAGCTTTGTGAAATCAAGACTATTAAATGAACTGTATGCTCTGTTGGTGCTTTGGGTTTCCACCTGTTATAAACCATAACAGTTTGCACTATAGTATTGATTGATGTGGTTATATTATACATTGATGTGGTTTCGCAGTCAAAATGGCCATCAGTGGCAACAAGTCATGTGGCCCATTAAAAAATTTGACGCCACTGTCACTCTGCAGCCACACGCCTGAATAAGGAAAATGTATAAGGGCTGTGGTATCAATTCCAAAACAAAACAAAAAAAATTAGCATGAAATTTTACTGCTGGTCAAGATGATTAATTAATGGCCAACTTGTTTTTAAGGGACAAGGGAAAATATTATGCCTTTATTTCACAACCCTAGCGTCACCTTACGGGCAAGGGTACGCCTAAAAGAACCTCTGCGTGGGGGGCATTTATATGAATTCGACTGACCCAATTTTAAAACTGGACAAAAAAAACTAAAGATTTGCTTTGATTGTTGCAGGAAGTCCGACTATTTGTACACAAGCCATTAAAAGTAATTTTTTTCACAATATGTCCCCTTAAAAAAATTATCTTAACTCTTTGACTGCCAAAAACGTTAAATAACGTTTAGTAAAATCCTACGCAGGAGCGCCAAAGACGTTAAAAGACGTTCACCAAGTTTTTTTTTGGGGGGTGGAGGAAAGCCTTGGCCAGCTGTCCTGAAAGTATCAAGCAGATCTAGTTAGTATAATGCCTATTTTTGGCCCCTAGATGGCAGCGATGACTCTTTTCTGTGGACCTTGAAAGATCAGTCAAAATGCTTAAATCGGCTGGCACCAACGGCATCCCTTTTCTGAAAACGTCTGGCAGTCAAAGAGTTAATCATCAAGCATTTACTGCTTCATTTCAACAAAGGGAAAACGGGACGAACAGCAAAACAAAATCTCAGAACAGGAGGCCGCTGAGCCTGAAGCGCTCATCTGAAGTTATTCACATTTTATGCAAAATGGTTTAAAAAAAAAATGTAACCCCAGTCGAGTGATTCCTACAAGAAAATATGAGCATCTAAACATGTTAATGAAGTCCTGGTAATTGTCAGTATAGCATCTGAAAACTCCCCCTACCAAGGTACTAAGAACTAAATATGCCTGCGGAACTGCCCTCCTTTTCATGTACTGTACTTTGTATTGTAGTTGTATGTGGTCGCTGCTTTAACAGATTTAGAGCGAGAAATAATGAGTGGGTAATAATAATAATGGCTGATTTGAGCCAACACTCTTGGTGATCCTTTCAGTTTTAACAATAGGTAACACTACAGGCAGCTATTATCATGCCCAGTGCAAGTCTAGTGCAAATCGCTAACTGTGCACATGAGTGGAATTGTCTTTTATTTGTCGTTTTTTTGTAGACGTGCACAGTGTAGTAATATGAGCAGAAATCCGAGATGTGAATACAAATATGTAGTGTGAGATGTCAATGAAAATAGGAATATGAAAATACTGTCTTCAAGCAAATTGTTTTGCACTGTTTTTACTGGTGGCACATTATAATTCCCCAAATGTGTTATTTGTAATGTTTGCGTGCATGGTCACTGATCAAAACAAATGGATGATATGGTAAGCATGTTAATCCACCGCCCTTTTCTGATAATCCAAAAAGGAGCCCACACAAAGTGCTTTCTGGGCAAACTCCCTCAATGGTATGTCCAATTATTACTTCATCAGCACTGATCCTGGGCACAGATCCAAAAGAGGTTTTGGGAATTTTTGTATGACAGACAGCTCCACTAATCCGCATTTCAAACATCCTAACTCCCCTTACATAAGAGAGGCATGTGCGTATTATTATTATGCTGATACCGTATCTGTTTTTTTTTTGTGCAGAATCAGCAAGGATGAAAGACCCTTTTGGGCTTCATGCTATTCTGGCATTATGAAGAGATGCTGCACTGCACACTCATATGGCGACATCTTGTGTGGTGTGTGTGTGTGTGTGTGTGTGTGTGTGTGTGTGTGTGTGCGTGTGTGTGTGTGTGTGTGTGTGTGATCCATGTAAATGTACGTGCAATTCCAAAAGATGCAAGGAATGCATATAGTTAATCCAAGTAAAAACTTTGATATTGTTGTCAAAAGGATGACCTCGACAGAGGAGTGTTGAAAGCGAGGGAAAACTCATCGCACTAATGTAAAAACAGAAGGTAGGCAGACATAACAGGCAACAGACAGGTTGGCAAAAACTATACGTCATTGAACACTAAAAGTCAGTTCAGAGTTAAACCTCTGCAAATCACAGTGTGGTGCCATCATCCGTTTAAGGGATTTTGCTTGGGCCCTTTTTTTCCGTCTCACTTTTTCAAATTTTCATTTGAGGATTAATCATTTGCTGAAAATAATAATGGAAAGGATCCATCGTATCAGGAAAATAAGAGGTTCACAATGTCTGTTATGTTTCTGCAGGGTTTTTCCTGTGTACAAAATTCAGAGGCGGCCACCTCCACCTAATTTGCTCGCCACCTCCAGCCTGAGCCTCGGCAGGAACGCATTTTAACTGCAGTTGCAGTGTTGCGCCATTATGGGGGCGCTATATCAACAGCAGTGCATCGGAAAGACCTGAAGCAACAACCGAAGTAAAAACTGCTTTCTTTTTTTTTTCCAACTTTAAAGATGCATTGTGCCATTTAAAAAGATCATGTGAAAGCCAATGCCCAGAAGAGTACGGAGAGCCCTGACTGTTTTACTCTGACTACACCTGTCAGCTTTTATCTTCCCTTTATAGTAGAGCGTGCACACTCCACAGTTTCTTTGGGGAGGGGAAGGGCGGAGTTTTTCTTACCGCATTTGAAGTCATGTTTTCCTTTGTCAACTGCGGCTGTCGCTTTAACATCAGGAACGAGTCTGACACAAATGCCGCAGTTACGCTTTGGGCCAGAGGTGGCAGTCTCGAGTTAAAAAAAAAGCGACAAACTGCGCAAAGATCCTTAAATGTATCCATCGGTGAACGAGAAGGCTAAAGAAAAAGCCGTCCAGCGTTACGAACGGAGGATCAAAAGGCAACGAGTATCAGAATTGTGTTATGGATTCCTATAAATGAGACAAAATATATTTTTGTGCCTAGTTTTTCACTTGAGTGTCCACATATTGTTTATCTTATCCGAATAAATATTGCATTCTGCATCTGTGTTTTGGTACCTGCCGACCTCACTTGCGTACACTGTAGCTATAGTTGCTATGTCCTATCCTGACAGCTGCATTAAAGGTGCTACAATGCTAATTTGCTAACGCTACGTAACATGACTGCATGTTTGTCCAAGACTGGATTTGAAAAGAAGAATTGTGTAAGCTGTGATATTTAGTTGTTAACTAGAGACCAGATGCCATTGAAATGCTCACATCACAAGACAAGTGTCACTGTACTTAAGTCACTGCATTTCCAAAAATAAATATATATGCAATAGTTTCAGTTTTGTCACCAATACATACATTAAGCTTCTCCGTAAACCTCCTCTGACCTTCGGCCATTAAAGTGCTTAACTAGTGGCGATTTCGCCCGCTAACTTTCTTCGTGTATGGTGTTTCTATACAGTCCGCCATGTTTTCTGCCATGCGCTAAAAAAAATGTCAACAAAGGATCCTCTTATGAAAGGCAATTGGTGTGACGGTGTAAAATCTTAATTAGAAGTGAGCATTTACAGCATCACATATTGTGTTTCTCTAGAGAAACAGTCCTAAAAAACAATTGTTCTTCAACATTATGAACAAGAGACAATTATATATAATTAAAAAAAATATATACCACAATTATATATGCGGCGTACATAATCTATTATTGTAAATACAAGGAAACTTTTTTTTTTATCTTTATGGTTTCAACTGTTTGCAAAAGCAACATATTTTGTGTTATGTGTGCATCTTTAAAGGCTAACAAATGTGTTGACTGCATTTCCTTTCACATAAAAAAACAAACAGCTTTTCCAAAAATTCGACTGCCTGCATTATTTATAAATGTTCTCCCTTTTTGCCAGCGAGCAAGTCTTCTTGTCACGTTTTCTGCCCTGAATGTTTGGCAGCCGTTCACAAAAGCTGCTCCATGCTCTGCAGGATAGCTCTTAAGCAGTGTACCAGAACACTTTTACTTTCATTGTGTGTACTTTTTTTTGCACGCATATTTCTGTCAAGTGATCTGACAAGTCAGGGAGTCCAAACGTGAAACTATTCAGTGACATGCTAGCGGATGAATGCATTTTAACAGACTTTTGTGTAAGTGATGACCTCCAAAGTCGTGAACAAAAGACGAGAGTCTGACTTAAATACTGATATGCCGATGCTCGTACTCTCTCTTTCACATCTTGCTGGGACAAACCGTCACAGTACATATGGAAATGGGAAGCCACTGAACTCCAGGGGCA
This sequence comes from Vanacampus margaritifer, assembly GCF_051991255.1. Taxonomy (NCBI): domain Eukaryota; kingdom Metazoa; phylum Chordata; class Actinopteri; order Syngnathiformes; family Syngnathidae; genus Vanacampus; species Vanacampus margaritifer. Next base: position 25,642,409 of record NC_135437.1, on the reverse strand, counting down.
AAATGTACGCAGGCCCAGTGGTAGCGTATAAAACACGGCATGACAACCACTTCAAGAGGTGTTTAATTGTCCAATTTCACTTCACTGCTCCAAAAATTATCTACTTCAACTACTCGACTTTCTTTTGTTTGTTTGTTCATCTTTAAACGTCCACCTTTGTGAAAGCCAATGGAAGAGCAAAAAGATCATCCCACAGTGGAAAAACATTCATCCATCCATTTCCTACAGTACAGTAGATATTACTCTAAACAGAGTCTATTTGGTCCCACTCTAAACAGAGTAAAATTTACATTTGGAAGAGAGTAAATTAAAAAAATAAGTCACTCAAGGGGTTGAGGAACAAACCCACAACTTCAGGTTGGGAGTCCTACTGTGTGTTAGTATATCGCTTGGATGTCAGCTGGAATCTTCTTAACTCCAACACTAAAAAATCTTCTTTTGGAGACAGTGGGAGTGGCATAGCTCAGGTGATGGAGTGTTAGTCTCCCAAGATGAAGGTTGTGAGTTTGTTCCTCAACCCTTGTGTAACTTCTTTTTTTTTTAATTAACTAGTAAAAATTTCGTCCAAATCGCTCCTTGCAAAATTTACTTAGAATTTCTCACTGAAAAATTATTTAATAGTTTTTTTTACATGAGATTAGCAAATTCTCTCGTACGTACTAAACATACTTGGAGTAAAATTTACTCTGAATAGTTTACTCTCTTCCAAGTGTAGATTTTACTCTGTTTAGAGCAGTGTTCATTTTGACAAGAAATTTTTATTTAGTTTTAGTTGTAGTTGAAGAGGAATAAAATTATTTGTCCTCTTTGCGTGTTCCAAAATATAAGACAGATTTAATGTAAGAAAAAACACCTTTGCAAAAATGATTTAATAAAAAAAAAAAACAGAGATCTCTGGACATCGTTACAGACTCCAAACATCACATAACAGGTGGAATTTCAGAGTGCCGAATGTGTCTCTTCCGCGTGTAAAATGGCTTCTTATAGTTAAACAGACCGCCTCTCTTTCATTTGTAGACAAAACATACTCTCTGGGTACTTTTCCGTGAGCGATGGCGAAAACAGAGTCAGGGTCAGGGGTGTGTGTGTGTTCGAGACAGATTCTGTTCTCAAGGACCAAATGTGTGTTTTCGCACAGACCACTGAGAAGGAATTTTTAGACCAAACAATATGTTCCAGTTTAAGGTCAAATTATACTGAGTTCAACACTACCTCACATCTACAAAACATTTCGACATGGTTAATATAAAGAATTAAAATGTTAATAATGTATAACAATGGTTAATATATGAAAATAAAGAATTTAAATGTTAATAATATCTAACATAGTCTTTTGACTAAAATCAATTAAAGTTTTGGTCATAATTTAGTCATTGTGTTTTAGTTTTAATCCAATTTTAGTCAATGAAAAAAAAGCTATTTTAGTCAACTAAATTGACAGTTTAGTCGATATTTTCCTTCAGCATACATTTTTATACAGGAAATTATAACACACCTATTTGTAACTGTAGTTTAACACGCAAGACGCATTTAATACAACGGTGTCTTTATTGTTTCAATGAAACATGTTGAACTGACAATAATATATTATAACTTAGTTTTCATCTAGATAAAAAAAAATGCTTGAGATTAATCTTACAGCTTCACAATGAATGTAATCATGTTTGAACATTAAATAAAGTGCAGTGAACAATGAACAGTTCTGAGTGGTTCTTTTCTCCCACCCGCGTTTCATTCCTTCTGATTGGATTGTGTGAATTTTCGTCACCGTGTTTTTTTTATTTTCATTTTAGTTATTGACAAAATTGTCAGTCAATTTTAGTTATCGTTATAGTCTCGATGAATGGCTTCTGTTTTAGTTTTCGAAAAATATGACGCAAATTTTTCATCAACGAAATTATCACTTGGGACCAAATAGACTCTGCTACGGAGTCAAATTTACTCTACAGAATTTATTGTGTACAAGGAGTGTTAACGTTGCGATTTCTGCCTTTTTCTGTTTTGTTTGTTTTTGTTTTGCTTGTTTGAGGCTCCATAATAGAAGAGAACGGCTATTTGCTGTGGCTGTGTCGTATTAAGATGTCAGACAGAGCAACTGACTGCTGTAATCTCTGTCTGTTACGTCTGCGTAACACAGTGACAAATCTGCCTCTATTGCTCTTTTCCTCATTGTGTGTGTGCATGTGCATGCGTGCGTCTATGTGTGAATGCGGTTTGTAATCAGTCAGCTTAGCTCCTCATCTCTGTAAACACCATTAGCCCGGAAGGCCAAGCCAGCCAATCAGAGCCTTGTACAGCCCTCCGACGGGCCAATAGCAGCAAGGTACAGAGTCTCTCGTGACACGCTGACCTGCTGCACATCGGTGTGCGTTGCTATGGAAACCCACTGTACTGTAGAGTAGCTGAGTGGAAATGCAGTGGGATGCGGGAGGAAAGAGAAAGGTGGGAGGAGAACAAACGGAGAGGAGCAGAAAGCCAAACAGCAACAAGAGGAGAGGAGAGCTGCTACATATCAGATGTAGTGTACTTCTTATGACAACGATCATCCGGACAGGCATCTTTATGTCATATGAGTGATTCACGCAAATGTACAGCTGTCCATCCAGCTATCCTTTACATTGTCTCCTCTAACGCATCTGTCTGGCTGGATGTCAAGCTATCTCTGTCCTGATGAAACCCTTCAAAGTAATCTCATCCGTAGATATCATCGCACCGCCTGCAATGGAGTGTGCATGCGTGCATGTGTTTGTGTGTGGTCCAGAGCAGTATTGTCCTGGAACAGCCTGCTGCTCATAGTAGACTTATGTAACTAGACTGCATGCATATTTTTTGTCAGCGCTTTTGCTTTGGTTGCAAACACATCGGGGCAAGTTTACGTGTGTGAGACTTTGTATACATAATGCGTGTGTGTGCAAAAATGTACAACAGTCACTGATCGTGAGCCCGTTTACTCAAAAGGATTTCATGACATTGATGATGTCAAACGATCATGCCCAATTGATTTGTGTTTTAATGTGCTTTAGGATAGTTGAGGTCTTATTGAATTAATGGTGAAACACTGCCCCAACGTATCTAATTTTTTACACTAAACTTAAAAAATAAAAATAAAATAACCTCTTATATTTTTATAGGCTACTAATTCCCATCTGTTTCTGGATCTTCAGACTGCACTAGAATTTTGACTTTAAAAAAAAAAACATATAATAGGCTACTATGACTAACATGTTATATCCTTAATATTATTACTATATATTATTATTTGCCTTGACTTATATTGTTTTTATTGCGGAGACTTGTTGGAACAGTGAATTTCCCTTGTGGATTAATAAAATATTTAGCTATCTATCTATCTCTCTAGCTAGCTAGCTAGCTAGTTAACATGTTAGCATCAGTAGCCTACGTCGGTGGAAGTGTTAGCATTCTGTCAAACTGTCATTCTGCTGCCTTGATGGCGGTACAGATCTTTTTAAATAGAATAGGAAGTCATCAATTGTCAATATTCATTCTGAGAGCCCAAATACTTTGTAAATGTCGTCATTGTGTCTAGATGGGAATTTTGTAGAAGTGTAAACAATGAGATGCATCCAAAAAGTAAAGAAAGGCGAGGGAGAACATTGCAAAAATGGTCTCTTTTTCAGTGACTTCATGAAATTCTGTTTATTTTAGTCGCTTTGCTGTCTTGAGACTTTGAAGCCTTTTTTGCGTTTGACCTCTGACTTGTATCACTCTTTCACCTCTTACACTTCTCCGACCTGAACTGAATGCAACTAAATACAGTGTGTCCTCAAACCATAGCCTAAAGAGTACTTTCAACAAAAACAGGAACGTTTTTAAAGCCCAAATCCCCACTGAGGGGCTAATGTTTGCGATCATAGCAAATGTTTATTTCTTGTTAGACGTTTGACAGATGTTCGCCAACAGTTTAATGTTTTTTCTTGTCGCAAGGAAAATGTCCATGTGAGAAACTGACACAGGCTCTCCTGTTTGGAGCTTATATGTTCTCCCCCCTTTAATTCCTAGGGTTAATTGAAGATTCTTAATCGCTAATAGAGTGTTTGTCTACAATGCCCAGTGATTGACTGCCGACCAAAGTCAGGTAGGACAAGCCCCAGCTCACGTGTGACCCTAATTTAGGACAAGTGCATAAAAAAAAATGAATACAATTTGAAGTATGCAACAAATGGGACTCTGTTGGGCACATTGGCAGCGTTCAGCCACAGTCCTCTTCTGCTGTGAGCTGACCAGGTGATCAGCCAAAACATTGGGATCGGTGCACCCGTAGCGTTTTAACATTTTGCCTTATCAGGGTCCAATAATGTGATTTGCTAACTTTACAAATGTGTCAAGACCAATTAGAAAAGTACTATCGGAATAGAAAAGAGAGCTCAAGCAACTTCTGAATGTATGTGTCACCTCTTAATAACTTCCCACCATTGTACATCTCGAACCTCGAACCTGTCACCTGCTGTCAATCATTTTTCAGTTACAGAGTTTACTGAATCCACTTTTGCCCTTTGACCTGCATTCACATTTTCTTCCCCTCACGCTCAAAGCAACCAACACAAAAGTCCTGCCCATCTTACCTCCATCCGAGTACGTCTCAGTGCCGTATCCGTCTTGCAGCCCATTGTTCCACGTTCCCTCGTACTTCCCGCTCATCCCGGTGCTCTCCCGAAGGCCGTAGCGTCCCTTAAAGCCGTGCGTCCATTCCCCCTTGTAGACCCATCTCCCCTTGTTCTCGACCCCCACGCCGTGTCTCTTGCCCTGCGCCCACGTGCCCTGGTAAGTGTTCCCGCTGGGCCAAGTGTAGACGCCCAGCAGCTCGAAGCCGTGGGCCCACGAGCCACAGTACTCGCCCTGGCCCTTGGGTCCCGTGCATATCCCGTGGCCGTGCGCCTTGCCCTCCTCCCACCCACCGCAGTATGACCCCCCATCGTCAAAGTTGAATCTGCCTCCAGTGGACATGCATGAAACAGGTCTCGGCAATTCACCTGAAGCCTCGGCAAAAAGAAAAAGAAAAGAAAAAGAAAAGAGAGGTAGAAGAAAGGAGGACAGTTTGGTGCTAATGGGATCAGTCCATGGAGCTGAGGTCCGAGGTGGAGGTCAGATGAGGAGGAGAAGAAGAGGAAGGAGTGAGCGGGAGGGAGCGAACTCCCACTCAGTTCAACACAGGCCTCAGTTGCAGTACGCTTTACAAGCCGAGGAAGAAGAAACAAGGCGGCCCTGCGTGGCGGCGGCGGCGTGGCGGGGATCTCCTGGTAGATAGTTCACACCATCCTCCCGCTGGCTTTTTGGGAGCACCAACTCACAACTTGCCGACTCCTGACAGACATGAGAGAGGAGTACGCTGGTCCCATCGCTGCCATTATACACTCTCAGCAGGAGATAAAAGCGCGAGAAAGCTCCAGCAGTCCGCCATGGGCCGGCCTACGCGGTCCACAACGCTCACTTGCCTCCTTTCCTGCTTTCAGGCGCCTCCTATGTGACTATGCCGCCTCTTCCTCCTCCTCCTCCTCCTCCTCTCTTGCGCGTGGAGCACAGAAGTCTCCCCAATGGCAGCTCATCAAACATCCAAGCTTAGGCTTCCACAATCAGGACCGAGGCCCCAACTGCACAGGTATGTGTCATGCTGTCGGATCGATCAAAAAAGCACTTCCTTCCTTGGACGGTGTTGTTGGTCTTCAACTCCGCTCTTGGTGATCGAGCATAAGGTTGGCATCGTTAAACCACACAACTAAGTCAGTCTGTAGCTCACTTTTGGCTTACACGAAGAACCGGGGAGCTCGCAGATACTTTGAAAGGTGAAAAAAAATCAGGGACAAACATAAATTAATTGCGCTTTGCTGTTTTGTTTTTTTTGTCTGCCCATCGAGTGCCAGCAAACAGCAATGCAGTCTCCCCCTTCTACACACACAAACACACACACACACCCGCGCACACACAATGAAGATAAATAAATGAATAGATGAATATCTCCGCCCGTGTTGCTCCTGCGGCTTTCGTCTCAGTCTGTCTGCAGGTCTTTAATCCACTGCGTCCATAAGTGGTTTATCCTCTGCGTGGGTTGCCTTCAGCGTGCCTGCTTGATGAGATAATATCCATCTATATGATCTTGTTTTGCTCTCTTCGGCGCTCTTCAGCATCTCCTGCTCATCTCCACGTTTCCCCGTGGAGAAGCGGCTGACGCATAACCTGCTTGTCTTGCTCCCACAATTCCTTCTTATCCTCTCTCTCTCTCTCTCTCTCTCTCTCTCTCTCTCTCTCTCTCTCTCTCTCTCTCCGAGAAAATCTGCTCATTACAGAGGACTGTTCCAATGCAGGCAGCCAACACCACTCGCTCCCGCCTCCTGCTGCTCGGAAGCACGCTCCAGCTTTTAAAGCGACACGCGCTCTCACTCAAATCCTCACTCAAGTCACTTGTAGCTTTTCAACGCTCTTTTATTCTGTATCAAACCTGTGTCGTGACTCATAATGACGATGGGGCCAGCACTGCAATAAAACATCCTACAAAATACAAAAAAAAAAGTAGGTACTCAAAGATCCATCCATCCATTTTCTTAACCGCTTGTCCTCACAAGGGTCGCGGGGGGTTGCTGGAGCCTATCCCAGCTGGCTTCGGGCAGTAGGCGGGGTACACCCTGAACTGGTTGCCAGTCAATTGCAGGGCACACAGAGACGAACAACCATATTCACAATCACACCTTTGGACAATTTGGAGTGTCCAATCAACCTGCCATGCATGTTTTTGGAATGTGGAAGGAAACCGGAGCACCCGGAGAAAACCCACGCAGGCACGGGGAGAACATGCAAACTCCACCCAGGAAAGGCCGAAGCCCGGAGTACTCAAAGATACTTAACGTAAAAATGACGAACCATTTCAGCTGCTTCCGGAGTCCCACAGGCTTAAATGGCCCGGTAGGACTCCTTCTTCAGTTTGACGGCATTCCCTTACCACTGGGGCAGGTTCGAGGATTGCCGCCACAACAGTGGACCGGCTGAACATGGTCCACTCAGACTCAATGTCCCCCACCAGAAGGCGGTGGGAGGCTACCCTCTCGTCTCGGGGTGAACCCTGTCGTGATGAGTTTGTATTGTGGCTGCAATGTATCTGCTGTAAATAGTTACAATGGGGTTGGTGAACATGTTTCCGGGATGCGGCTAGCGGGGGCTATTCCGCCGGGTGGGCTGGCCTTGGTGAGCGCTCAGGAGTATCAAAATCTAAGCATCATTGGATGCTGGCAACAGTGGTGGCTGAACTGACCAGAATGGCGTGGTACCAGAGCCCAAGTTGTGTGTGAAGGCGAGTCCGACTATCCGACTATTAGTGTCGGAACTTCTCGGCCTCACATACCAGCTCAGGCTCCCTCCCCGCCAGAGAGATGACATTCCATGTCCCAAGAGCTAGCTAGCTTCTGTAGCCAGGGATCGGATCGCCAAGATCACTATGCACCCGACACCTTTGGCCCCTTCTACAGGTGGTGAGCCCATGGGAAGGGGGACCCACGTTGCCTTTTCGGGGCTTTGCCCCACCGGGCCCCATGGGTGCACGCCCAGCCACCAGGCGCTCATCACTGAGCCCCACCTGCAGGCTTGGCCCGGTAGCCCGCATCCGTAAAGAGAAACGTGTGTCCATTTATTGTGCTGGTCATAAGGGATCCGTGATCCCTCACCTGGGACCTGTTTGCTATGAGTGACCCTGCAAGGGGCAGAAATCCCCAGGCAACATATAGCTCCTATGATCATTGGGACACGGAAACCCTTCTATCACGGAGGGGTCTGTCTGTTTCATCAAAGTTTAATTATTGAAGTGCTTTGCTCATGGGCATTTCACTAATTATGTTTGCCAAGATATGAGTAAATTAAAGCATGCAGAAATACGAACGATGCATGCCCTTCAATAAGGATTAGCTCCCCAAGTACAACTCTTCCTCTCTCAACAGTCCTTCTGCCGTTGTCCTTGCCCTTCTGTCTACCAGCGTCTTGGAGTGCTAAACCCATTCCGGGCCAGATTACGGTAATAAAATCACAGCAAGGTTAGGGATTAAGGTTAAGGCCTCTAAACACGCTGGTGGAAAGAGGAGAGACGCGTGGGTGGGTGGAGAGAGGGATGGGAGGGGGCACAATGGCATCAGGACGAGCATCATTAGCAATGCATGTGAAGGCATGCATAAAATTAGAGCCAATTGGGCCTCGCTGATAATGTTCATCAATTTATTTTGGTAACAACCTTGTGTTCAAGGAATCCAAAATGGCATGCAACTACTGTAGGCCCAATTTAACAGGGATGGCAACAATAGCTAATGTTACTTCTTAATGAATCTACACCCCAGACCCTAGAATTAAATAAATGTATGGACATAATCAACAAACAGAATGAGATGATGGCGTTTACTGGAAGTATTTTGATCGCTTTGATCTGTACCGTCACTTGCCTACGAGATCGTGTTTGTATGTGTGCGTGTTTGTGTGAGTGAGTGCAAAAAAAAAAAAAAAGGCTGGCCGAATTTGTCGGCTGCATGACGTCACTCTCAGCGCGACTCTACAGCACGCACGGATTTATTTTTTATTTTTATTTTTTACATATAAATGGATTGTCAACACTGCTTGTCGGTAGTACATTGACCAACAGGCCATTACTTCAATCATGTGTAAATCTGTGCGTGCTGTCGAGTCGCGCTGGGATTGACGTCATGCAGGACACGCGGAATGTGTTTTTAAAGTGATCTAATTTTAGACGAAATATGAACCTCTTACTGCTGAACATGGTTAAATGAGTCAAGTATCCTTTACAAAAAAAATCTTTATATATATTAATTTAAAATGTACATGTTAACTCCAATTTAGATATATGATGGTTGAATCAACATTACTACCCTTACATTAATTCAATATAAAATCAGCTAAATATGCACGTAGATTCTGATTTAGATTATGGTTGAATCAACATTGATAATGTGTGAAGTATGGTTAAAAAGCAAACGTTGACTCGTTGACGTTTTAGCAACCTTGCACTTTCTGTATACGTTGTAATTTAGGTCTCAACGTATATCCAATATATTTTTCTATGTGGATAATTATCAATCTTGGATCTTAGCTCGGCCAGATCAAGTAACCAAAGATTTAGTTATCTGTGTATCAGCACTTCACAAACCTATAACCTACACATGTTTACCAAACCCAAACAATCTGGTCCCATATTGTCTGCTGAAAGGCCAGTTATTCAAAGAATGTTTTCCAAAAATAGCTTTGAGTACATCTCTACTACTGTATGTAGCCTACATTTTTTAACATCGCAAGATGTCAAGAAACTTCGGTTAGGTTTGTGTGTGTGTGTATTTACATCTCTGACGAATACTACATCTCCCTAAGTCAGCGGTGCACCCTAAAAAAAATATCTTTGGTTATTTATAAAACCTTTTCTTGTCCCAGAGTCAAAATAAAAAAAAAAGGGAGGGGGGTGGGGGGGCGAGATCACAGCAGTGGGAAGAACAGGGGCTATAAAGGAGGGGGATTGGAAGAGAGCCTCATTCTCATCCATCTCTCCTCTATTATTCATCAGCCTTTTCTCATCCCTCATTCAGCATGCTGATGGAGAATAAAATAGGTCAGAGTGGGATGGACTGCTGCTCAACCACTGATTGATGCCTCCTCTGACACGTGGCGCACTTTGTCCTCACCACCTACTCCTTCCATCTTTCTCATATCTTCCTCATCATGTCATCTTTCCGCTGCTCGCCGCTCCTGTCTCCCACCTGTGCTTGATTCACTGACTGCAACAATGCTTACTTGCAATGAAGTGAAAGGGATGTCAGATGAAGTGTTGAAAAAACAAGCGAGTTGTGATATTAAAATGTGAACTTGGCCCTCCGAGTCAGGTGAGATTTTATTTATTCAAATATAAAAAATATATTTCACCAAAAGGATCATCTTTCCTCACACACATGAGGTTGAATATTCTTGCATAATACGACAATGGTGACGCATTGAGTTGTCCGTTAATCAAATAACTGAACTGTCAAAAATGCTAATTGTCAAAAGACAAATCTACAGTACTTATCCACCCTGCTCAGGTTTGCATCCCAGATCTCTTTTTTGACAGTATTTCCACAATAGTGCAACATATTTCTGGTGAGTTCCTTTTATTATAAAATATATTATAATGAAGAAATGAACCCCAAAGTGTACAACATGAACGGAAACCTTTGCCGTTTCTTGGGGCTGGGTTAAAAAAAAAAAAAAAAAAATCGATTAATCAATATCAAATCGATTTTACTTTTCAAGCCTGATATCGATTCCTAAAATCATGAATCGATTATTTTGTCTCTTTTTCTTAATAGTGGTCCTGGGTCGTACCTTAACAGATGCTGGCCAGTACAAATTTGATCAATACAATTAAATCAACAAAACATTACTTTTTATGTTGAGTTTTATCCTCCTAAATTGGTGATGCACATTTCAAAGATGTTAATTTGCTAAATTCCAAATAATTAAAATTAGTTTATTTTATCATGAATTTAATACACAGTATGATGCCAGTACTGGTTCTGTCAGAGCCACCAAAGCATGGCCATGCCCATCACTGTCCATATTTTTACAGCCACTAGTCGCCCCCTGCTGGTCATGATGAATAATGCAGCTTAAAGTTCAATTGTTTGAAAGAAAACAATCTGAATCACACCTATGAGCAATTTACACTAAAAGTAAACATAGCTTACATAAAACATAACATGCGCATAATGTATTTTACAAAGAGTGGTCGGAGTCACTCAAATGTCGTCCGCGTGGTTTTCATAGAAGACTTTAGCCATAGCAAAGGCGACCTTGGCAACTTTTTTGTCCTTGGCATCCACACCCATGTTGGTGCGTGCGATTCCTATCCAGTACTGCTCTGTGCGGACCTGGTAATCCGTCAGCGTCTCCCCGTCCTTCGCTGCTGGGTGCTCATCTTCTAAACAAAGACAAATTCATCTTATTTTATTGATTTAAACCGTGAAGAACTTTGTGACTCTTGCTACGTTATACAGACGCTCCCCTACTTACGAACATTCGAGTTACGAACAACGGTACATACGAACATGTCTGCGCGCATGTCAAAAAATGTTCGGAAAGAGATGCTGTAAGTTAGATTTTGTATTGCGCACCTTTTTTCCGAGTACTGTAGTGCTTCTTTCCGCCGCTAATACCGACGCTTGGCGCTGTGAGAGCTCACCCAGCATTGGAGGCTCAGCAACGTGTCGAGGAGGAGGAAGAAGAAGAAACGCCTGCCGCTCATAGATAAAGCCATCGCAAGACCCAAATATTGAACGTTGCACAAAGGTTGCAAATCTATTGAATGATGCCATACAGTGCTACCGCATCATTTATGATAAAAAAAGAAGAAAACTGTGCAATCGTCGTTAGATCGCTTCTTTCGGCCAGTTTCTAGTAAATCCTCCAAGGAAGATACTCATCAACCCTCATCTTCTTCTCCGCGACCCTCAACTTCTTCCTACATTGAAGTTACGGAGGAGGAAGTAACTTTTGAAGCCCATTCCAGCGACGACGAAGAATCTCTCATGATATAAAATCCTCCTCTTCCTCCTCCTCCTCCTCCATCAAATCCTTAAGCATCGAGTACATCTTCCAAAAGTAAGTTAAACTTCATTTTATTTATCTTATTATGTACATGTACATACTGCGTGTGTCTCTCGCTAACATACGTAGTACAGTACTGTACGTATTCTCTTTAAACAAATTATAATACAAAATATAGCACTGAAGCAACTTACGAACAAATTCACCTTACGAACGATCGCTCGGAACGTAACTCGTTCGTAAGTAGGGGAGCGCCTGTAAATGTTTTAGTGTGGGTTTTTTTTGTGGTCAATTGTTATTTCAGTGAGTAGGACCAACAATGAGAATCCACCAGAACAAATTAGATGACAAATAATTCCTTGCCTTCCTCATCAGACTCCTCTTCTTCGCCTCCCTCTGCTCCTCCTCCCGCCTCCTCTTCCTCATCGTCGTCCTCTGACTCAGACTCTTCCAGCCATTCTTGGGTCTCTAAAGAGAGTGAATCATAAAATCCATTGAAAACTCTGATGCTGGGTCGCGGGGCGTCCATGGTGGTCTCAACAAACGTGTTTTTTTTTTTTCCCCCCAATTGGCTGACTCACTAGGATCCATTTCAACCAAGACCTCCCACTGGTCCATCTTGTGAAGGTCCAGACAGTAGAAGTCGTTCAAGGTGAACTGGCGACTGCCCACCTCGAACATCCCGCCGTAAAGAAAGAGCTTGCCCTGACGCACCGTTGCCATGGCGCTGGACCGTGGGCAGGGCTCCACAAGGGCTGATTCTGAATCAGAGTGGAAGAGGAGACATCAAAAGACAATCACCGTTTGACACTTTGAAATTATTATAAGGCCCCCAAATTTTTTTTTCGATTAACTGATCGATGATTATCAGCGAAGAAAATTAGTTCAAAATTATTATCTCTTGGGAGCTGCTTAGGTAACAAAAAGTCTCCACAGAGCAGAGAGAATCTGCTTGCGAGTATTGTCGTGAGCTGTGTTTGTATCTGTTGCTTCTCTGTGTGTTGAAGCAGCAGTTGTTTGAAAGTTTAATATTAACTGTGGTTTAGCACCCGCGGATTCACATATTCACTTTTTTTTCCCAATAAAAACAAACATTTTGTTTTGTTTTTAGTGGGTGGTTCCCCCCAAATTACACGCCCTTTTTTTTTGGGGGGGGGGTGTAGAATTTGGGGGGTTTTAATTCCCCCCACCAATAGATTTCATTGAGCATCATTTACACGCAGTTATTCGCTATGGACTCTACTGTAAAATCTACGCTAATTTCCATCTTTTAGCACAAAAGGATCTTTGTGCAGTTTGTCACATTTTTTTTACTCGTGACTGCCACCTCTGGTCCAAAGCGTAACTGCAGCATCTGTGTCAGGATCGACGTGCACAATCTTAAAGCGACAGCCACAGTTGATAAATGAAGACATGACTTCAAATGAGGTAAGAAAAACTCCGCTCTTCCCCTCTCCAAAAAAAAAACTTTGGAGTGTGAGGGTCCGCACTCTCTACTATAAAGGGAAGATAAAAGCTGTTGGGTGCAGTCAGAGTAAAACAGTCAGGGCTCTTCATACTTATCTGGGCATTGGTGGTGCATGCATGATGTAGAAAGAGCTTTAATATTACCTTTTATAAACAGCACAATGCTAGACTAAACTATTCAGGTTGGTTGAAAAGTGTTTAATTGATTATCTTGTTCTGTGTGGCCGTTTTATTAAAGGGATTACCGGTAGATTGCGGTATTTTAAGTCCTTCCGCAGTTAACTATAGGCATATAATGATTAAATCTTAACTTTGATACCATGGCGATGTCACTTTTTATGAAATAGGTGTTTTTTCTAATGCGGAAGTAAAACGCCCGGTTCAGTAAAACCCCGCCTCTCCCCGTGCGGTTGCCACGCCCCCGGCGAGCCGGCTGCAGCCTGCTGCTGGATCTCTGCGTTTGACCCAGAATGACCTAGAATTAGCATTTCAACATGGCTAAAAGGTCCAAAAAGTTGATTTTTCACGTTCCTTTAAATTGAAATGTGTGAGAGCTGGGAGCTATATTATGGATTTTCACCAATTATAGGTGGAAATGGACTGTATTTGCCGCGATAAATGGAGGTTCATGGTATTACCAAAATGCAGGGAGTCGTCGAGTTACGTTGTACGCGACCTGCGTCGTTTCGACTTCACGGCGCCCGTGTCTCGTCCGTGGCGCCTTCTTTTCCGTTCATTTCCCACAGTAATTCCGCCATTAAAAGTTATTTAAAAAGTTGTTGTTATTTCTAGCAACGGACGTCCATCGAGCAGCTCGGCTCGCCATCAAGCGCGTCACATTCCTGTGCTTAAATTTGAATTATGCTCCGCTCTGCCGTCCGTCACGAAATATTGATTCCGGATCGCGCAAATGTTGTTGTTTTTTATTAACTCTTTGACTGCCAAAAACGTTAAATAACATTTAGTAAAATCCTATGGAGTACCAAAGACTTTAAAAGACGTTTGTTTCAAAACAGAGGTGAAACTAACCATTTTCTATTGTTGATTACTCAAAAACGGAATAAGGTAGAAACAACTTTTTTTTTCTGATGAAAGATGAGAGTCCAATCTTTCATTTGGTAGTATGTGTGTTTCCATAGTCCAAACACATAATTTTCTGTGGACCTTGAAAGATCAGTCATTATAGCAACATTATTTATGATTGTTTAGTCGAATTACTAACTTTTTGACTGCCAAAAACGTTAAATAACGTTTAGTAAAATCCTATGGAGGAGTGCCAAAGACGTTAAAAGACGTTTGTTTCAAAACAGAGGTGAAACTAACCATTTTCTATTGTTGATTACTCAAAAACGGAATAAGGTAGAAACAACTTTTTTTTTCTGATGAAAGATGAGAGTCCAATCTTTCATTTGGTAGTATGTGTGTTTCCATAGTCCAAACACATAATTTTCTGTGGACCTTGAAAGATCAGTCAAAATGCTTAAATCGGCTGGCACCCACGGCATCCCTTTTCTGAAAACGTCTGGCAGTCAAAGAGTTAATGTACAAAGAAATTTGATATAAATATTGGCTGAAATCTGACATATCAGACGCAACTCGAGGACTCCCTGTACATGAGCGTCAACTGTTTTTAATTATTAAACATGGACCGACTCGTCCCCAAATTTGGTTTAAAGGACTGCAACCTCACCGTCTGCAATTTTTTTCCTTATTTGATGATGAATGTACCATATCAGCATCATATTTAACGGCCTATTCTTTGACTTTAATCATAATTTACAGCTGGTGTCGGCGCGTTTGGCATATATCAATATATCGGCATAATCCAATAGCGTCAGGCTCGCAATAGCGGGATATATCAAAAATGGTAACAGTAGACATTCGTAATTTGATTTTAGACCTCAACTATCTTAGCCATCTTGTGGTCCCATTCAAATCACTATCGATAGGATTCTTGCATATGCTTAAAAGTGTTTTTCCCTAGCAGACAAGGGTAAGCTGATGTGACCTCACGTCTGGGAAGAAATCGATTGTGTTCTTGCTTCAACAACGGCAACAACCTGTGAAGAAAATGGGTTGCGCGCAGACAAGAAAAAAAATCCGCTGAAGTCTCAATGGCCGACAGTGACACTAGATTGCAATTCCGTGAGGGTGTGCAGTCGATCGTACCATCCTCTTCTTCCTCTTCCTCTTCATCATCATCAATGGCCTCCTCCGCCTCCTGAGCTCCGGGGATTACTTCCTTGATGGTCATCACTGTGCCGTCTTCTGTAACTATCTCCTTGATGACCTCAGTGGGTCCTGTGGGAGCGTCTTCCTCTTTCTCTTTATCTGCTGCATCCCCGCCGGCTTCCGCCTTCTTCCCACGCCGACGTTTCTTCTTGTCTGGCTTGTTACCCTGAAAGACAGACCAACAGATGTAAATTGTGTTTATGTTCCCCATCTATATCACAGTTTATCGTTCGCACAGCCAATACATTGTTTTTCTTTTTACTGTATACAGACCAAGTTTATTTTAGTTACCGAAAATATACGAACTAAAACTAAAATTGAAAAAAAAAAGGGTTTTATTAAGGAAACAAAGGACTTGTTTAAAAAAAAAAAAAAAGCTAATTGAAATGACACTTTACATTTACAAAACTAACCAAAATGAACTACTTGTACTTAGTGAAAATGTCCTTTAATTTCATCTTTGGCAATTGATTAAATAATAAGCCTTTGGGGTTGATTTCAAATGTACTGTATTTATTTCGGCCATAAAGTGAAGAAGGAAAGCGATGTTAATCTAGCGGCAGCCAATAACAAAGTGCCCCCAGATGGCATTACTACGAGGCGACAGCTTGTGGCTGAATGGCTTCACTGCGCTTTTGTCATTTGTGGATGATTGTTTAAAAAAAAGAATAATTTTTGTTGAATTTTTACCACACAACATTTACCATTATGTTTTTTTAAATATCTTTCACACAAGAAATACACAAAACTTTATTTTTTTTAAAATGCAAAAACTACGGAAGCATGGAACTGTCAATTGTGGAGTAAACATTCTGGACTGGCAAATATGTTTGAACGTATTTGCAAATACAGTATGTTTAAATGAATTGAAAGACGTTTGAACCGAATTTATTTGCAAGTCCGTTCGAAAGTACTTGTGGCTAAATTCAAATTTTTATTTTTTCCCCCCCATAATTCCACAGGGCAGTGACGTCTTCATGACTTGGCCACTTTCTCTGTCAACTTTCTAAAGCTTCTCTCCTGGTGACTTTTTCTTTTTTGGTCAAATGCAACTAGCTACAAATCTAGCGACTCTTTCTGGTGTTCTGGAGACTCTGCGCATAACAGTCTTTTGATCAAATTTGACATTCTAGCATTTAAATACAGGACAAGATTGGTTTATATAATGTGTGTTTAGACAAAGCCTTTAAGTCATGAAGTTATTTTGAGAAGTGATGGCCTATTTCAAAGACCAAAACAACAACAACAAACCAACGGAAAGTTCATTGGTTAACTTTTTGCCCCTCCCACAACATTATTCCTCTCTCGTGCAAGCTCCATTGCAATTACATGCAAATTGCCAATTAACCAAATTAGTCGATGATGCCGTTTTGCAACTTCTAGGACTTTTAGGACAGCCAAATTACCTGCTTTTCTTACTGCGGGATGTTTTTTGTATTTTATTTTTTTTGTATTTGGTTGACATTATATTAATAAATTCGAACATTAAGTAAGCATTATTTTGTCATAATTTTTATGATTATTATTATTATCTCTACAGTGTATAATTTCCGGGGGGGGGGGGGGGGTTACCCATAATGCCATGCGGTATGAGCATGCAGGAGTGTAGCATTATAGGAAAAAAATGCTAAGTTTTTAGCATCTAGTACGTTTGAATGGATTTGCCTGTCAAAATTGTTTACTCCACATTGGCAGTTCCATGCTCCTGTATAAAAATAATAAAACTAAACTAAAACTACCGTTAGCATTTTGGAGAAAAGTAGAACTAATAACAACTAACAAATGCATTCTGAAAACTAACTGGATCTAACAAAATTACACACACACAAAATTCAAAACAAAGTAAAATGAAAATTCCAAAACTATTATAAACCTGGTTTGATTGAACATTTTGGTGTTTATGCATACAATGCTTAATGATCTTTTTCTGTATGTGTCAGTTTTGCAGTAAACTTTAACTGGAAGTCACAAATCAACATCTTGAAGCAAGCACGCACTGGCAACTGCACGTATGTGGAGAATTGTGCACGTGAGAGAGTGACAAAAGGCACTCCAGAAGACTTTGGAATCTTCTGAATGTATGCTGCATTTGCAATTTTGCACTGTGAATTGAAGCGGTCTGCTGCTAGCGGCTCACCTTGAGTTGAGCGGGATACCAGCGGTTCTTCACCGCATCGTACAAGTAGAGGTCGTTGTAGAAGTCACCTTCCAGCGTTTCCTCGTCTTCCTCATCACAAACCCCACCGAACAACACGGCGCGCCCTGCCGGGCCCACCGCCATGGAGAAGCCAGAGCGGGGAGGCGGCTTGTTTCCTGAGGGACTCAATTTGGACCATGTCCACTTCTCTGGGAAAACACAGACGTGTATAGTAAGAAAAATAATGTAATTCATAATGAAACAAGATGGCTACTTTGCATTATATTGTGCATATGTTGGTTACCTTGTCCATCTTTACCCTCTTGCTTGAGGAGAAACATGTCAGAGTGGATAGTTCCCTTCTCAATGTCCTTTTTCAGTCTCTATATGTGAACATTGCAGCTATTAGGGCATTAGGACATTGGATCTTAACTTACAAGTTTAATTTGTTCCATGACCAAGCTCTTAACTCAAATTGTCTTAATTCACTGCCTTTAATTTGTATTTCTGGACTAAAGTCTTAGAAAAACTTTCCGCTATTTTGGACTGTAGGATACCTTTATCTCCAAACTTGTGTTTGCTAGGTGACCTAACAACAACTGACTTACCACATAAACAATTTCAATCTACACTTGTAGCCCTTACTATCGCTAAAAAAACAATTCTTGTTAACTGGAAAAATAAACAAACTCTGAATATCGACCAATGGTCTAACCTCCTCATAAATCACATTTTAATGGAAAAAATATCTGCCTCAAATAAAAACCAAATATCAAAATTTATAGAAACATGGTCTACGTATATAGAATTTTTTAACCTAATTCCGGTTACTTAATTCTGTCTGTTAGCGAGAGCCACTACATCGTGATAACTTACATTGATGTTTCTGCATTTGGCAATTTATTATTATATTATATTATTAGTATGGGATTTTTTTTTAATGGGCTTTAGGTGAACTGATGAATACACACACGCACACACGCACATGCACATGCTCACCCACATACACAAAAAAAAAAAATATATATATATATATATATATATATATATATATATATATATATATATATATATATATGTGTGTGTGTATATGTATATATACAGTATATATGTATATATATTTAAAAAAAAAACATTTTTATTAATTTTTTTTAATTTATTTGTTTTTTAAAAAAAAGGAGAGCAATGATGATGTCAAATCGAATGAACAATACTGAGCTCTCCTGAAAAAAAAAAAAAATTGTATTTGCATGTTTGTTTGTCCTGTTCAGTAAACAACTGAAAGTATATCAACCATTGTAGCTCTCCTTGCCCACATGCTAGGGCATTACAGTATCCTTTTTTTTCTTCGACCTATTGAGTGGTGGCGCATCTGAAGCTCATTTGCAACTCATATTGCAGCCGACAAAACTAAGCAAAAAATCATTTAAAAAAACATAATCACACACACACACTAACCAGTTTCGAGTATCCTCCATAGATGATGACACCGGAGCCATCAGGTGTCGAGGTCATCTGACAGGCGGAGCGAGGCGAGGGGCCCACGCCTGACACAGAGAGGCGTGACCAAGAGAATGTGTCCAGGGAGAACGAGTAGATGTCGTTGTAGTAGATAAAATCTCTGTGTGTGTGTGAGGTGGAAAACATGCCAGTGGAGAAAGAAAACAGAAGGCATGGATAATTTGTTGGAGAAACGGCGTCCAAAATGAATGAAAAATGACAGCTGATGTGTTCAGTCAAGCTAAAGCGAGAATTACAGTGAACTTGCCTGGTCGGTTAAAATTACGCCTACCTGATGCTCTCATGGAAACCTCCAAACACCAGCAGCTGTCTTCTACTGAGAGCCATCCGGTGGCCACTGCGACCCGATGGACCACCAGGTGCTCTGGACAAACACATTAAAGGTTAACCTGTGCTGGTAACTCGCAAATAGCGTCTTAATCAACTTCAATTAACCGTTATGGTCAGCCTTCTTGCGGATAAAATGAGGTCAAACTCAATGAGCCGGTCATACTTGATATTCTCCCAGGTATGCGTAGCAAGGTGCAACACCCAAAGGTCCTTGTAGTGGTAGAATTGTTCCCCATTAGGAGATGCAAACTCTCCTCCAAACACCCACAGCTGGCCCCCACCTTGAGACACTGCCACCGCCTGAGGGAGGCAATGGTACACATTGCGGGGAAGGAGTGTGTCCAACTTTAGATATTGCAAATGAACCTTTTGAAAACATTATAGTAGGGCTGGCTGCAATGTCAGTTGGCACAATGAATCTTTGCAATGTTTCGATACTGTAATAGTGGTAAGTCAGCAGAGTACGTGTGTGACTGTGACGTACGTACCTGGTGAGAGCATCGTGGGGGAGGAGGGTTGGGGATCTCTGACTTAACCCAACTGTTCTTTTTAATGTTGTAGAAAAACAGATCATTGTACAGGTATGTCTGCAAAACAATGAAAACAAGTTAACTCATTCACTGCCATAGATGTCAAAAATTAATTTGAACTAATTCATTTAACATTTTTTTCCCCCACTTTTGTTAACAAGAGTATGAAAACCTAGAAAACATTTTTATTGCACATTTAGAACAGATATAAAATCTGTTATTAATCGTGAGTTAACTAGTAAAGTCATGCGATTAATTACAATTAAAAATTTTAGTCACCTGACGCCCTTAATTTTTAATAATCTTTTCTTCTTTAAAAAACGATTTTAAAAAAGAAAAGATTATTAAAAATTAGGGGCGTCAGGCGATTCAAATTTGTCATCGTAATCAATTGCATGTCTTTAAAAAATGATTTAAAAAAGAAAAGATTATTAAAAATTAGGGGCTTCAGGTGATTACAATTTCTAAAATGTCTAATGACTTCACTAGTTCTAAATATCCCCCCAAAAAATTCTAGGTTTTCATACTCTTGTTAACAAAAGTGGATTTTTTTTTTTAACTTATAGAAATAGTTCAAATGAATTTTTGACGTCTATAGCCGTCAATGGCAGTGAATGAGTTAATAGATGGAACACAAAGCAAATAAATGGTATCAATTGAGCTTTATTGAAGAAAAAAATATATATTTTCTTCATATTACCTTCTTCCCATTAAAGAATTCCCCACCAAACAGGATGAGCTCATCTTTCTCTGGATGAGCACAAAGTGATGCACTCAATCTGTGAAATTCAAAACCATGAACAGACGTTAAGACTGACATCACGAGTTAACTCCGTGCTAATAAAAATGAGGCTTTCAAATGAATACAGTATAAAAAATTGGTTACATTTTGAGAGTACATTTTGTCATTTCCTGATGGATTGCAGTGTTTCTATTAAAGTGGTAGCTGTGTTATGTGGTTATATTTCATGGCATTATGACACTGACACGCCACACTCACCTTGCTGATGGAGGAGGACATGCAGTCTCTACTACCTGAGTCTTCTTGGCATCTATGCTCTGAAATTCAGCAATCAGAGCCTCCAAATCTTCCTAGATGAAGAAAGTAATTAGTAAATCAGTTGAGTTGCACCACCAAATACGCTAATATTCAAATTTGTTTTTTTACAGCATTTTAATTTAGTTAAATTTTAAGCACGACAAAAACAGCTAACTAAACTAAAAGGGTTGTGTTATGTTGTCACCTCTTCACGTTTGGACCTCTTGGAAACCTTTTTCTCCATTTTGGCAGCGGTCTTCTCTGCTCCCTTCACCTTTTTTTCATTTTTGCCTTTTTTCCCCATGGCTACGGGTAATTTTATTCAATGATAAACAATTCGAACACTAAATTGTCAGCCATACAATCTCCCCCACATGTTCAACAAAATCCACTGCGATCCGTCACCAGCTGCTTCCGGAAGTAATATATATACGACTAGATACGTCAGCACGTTGTAGCAGCCCGGCTAAGCGACGTGCCTACGAGACGGCCGCGCTAGTAGGGACAACGTTCCCATCAAACATGTATATTACTAAAATAAATAATGATTCGTATCTTGTTACGACGTACCATGTCGATTTCTCAATCGACTTCCATGATATTTATTTCACATTAACAACTTTGTTTCATTTGCAAGGCGTCTAAGTAAGTCTACAAACTAACAATTTGCCCCCACTATCTTAAGGTACGTAGGCACGCAGCTCAAACGGCCAAGTCGTATCTTGTTTATATCTATGGTGTCCCTGACCGGAAACTTGATGCAACTACTGTAACTGACCAATTGTGACAGCGCCGCTTAGCGTATCGGAGAAATATGTTGCAATCTAACTCAATATCACCCAGCCATGTTAGCAAATTATTTTTTCTTTACGTCAATGTTTTTTTTTTCTGACTACTTTTTACTTTTACTTCATTTGTTTTATTTCCACGGTGTTTTTAATATGTATTTACTGTATTGACTTTACTACTGCACAAGCATCATTGGGTCCGTGTGTAACCTGGGATTTCAACTCATCTGAATTAAAACAGAATTTCAAATGGTCTCTTTCGCTCGGATGATTGGTAGCGTTAACATTTTTTCTTACTATAGTATCTAGGGCGTAATCTTATCATACTAGTATACAGTAAGAAAAAATGGCCTCCAACGGGATGTGACAATAATAACTACGATGTGTGTAACATGTCTGGATATTTTTGTCCATTTATATACAGTGCATGATGTCAGACAACCCAATGAATCTTGACACCATTACATGGCATTTATTTATATATATATATATATATATATATATATATATATATATATATATATATATATATATATATATATATATATATATATATATATATATATATATATATATATATATATACAGGTAAGAATGTGATGCTTTGTAAATTGTGTGGGAACCACCTTTTTTTTTTTTTTTATAAACACCGTGAGGACAAATTACAGTACACTCTCTAGCCTGAAGGGAGAGCTAGATTGTTGCATAGCAAAACCCTCGCGTGGGAACAATTATAAAAAATAAATAAAAAATAAACACTTCCAGATGTGTTCTTTGATAGTTGGAGATTTGACGTTGAATGGTTCTTGTAGACCTGCGAGTGTTTTTAGGTGTCATGCCCTTGTTACAGAGAAATTATACCTGCTGCCAAATAGTGTCAGTCAAAGGAATGTCCAAAATTTTCCATCTGCATATAGCCTTTTGCAAACAAATAATCGCTGTGTGGTTTAACGAAAGTCGTTGTCGTTCATCTCTGCTGCTATTTCTGCTCTCATATCACTTCCAACAGGAAACTGAAATGTTTTGGAGCAAATTATTAATTTGACAGGGATTTTCCATGTGGGTAATCACTGTTTCCAGTCATCCATCAACAAATTGTCACATTTGGTTTCATTCCAATTCTACAAACGTTCTCAAACAACCTTCACACACACACACACACACACACTCACACACACACACGCACGCACACACTGAACATACAAGTATCAGCTGACCAAATGTTTACTGCGCATGATCTTTCTCCTCACCACTGTGGATGGCATAGCTTTAATTGTTGCTTTTCTGAGACACCGTCACATGCGAGGTGGTGTTTGTATCAAAAAAAAAAAAAAAAAAGAAGAAAAAAAAGAAGAAAAAAAAGAAAATTTTGTCCAGCTCGTTTGTTAACTCATTCACTGCCATTGACGGCTATAGACGTCAAAAAATCATTTGAACTATTTCTATTTTTTTCCCACTTTTGTAAACAAAAGTATGAAAACCTAGAATATATATTTTTTGTATTAAAACAGATATAAAATTTGTGATTAATCGTGAGTTAACTAGTGAAGTCATGTGATTATTTACGTTTAAAAATTGTAATCGCCCGACGCCTCTAATTTTTAATAATTTCTTCTTAAAAATCGTTTTTTATTACAAATTAAAACGTTTTTTTTTTATAAAGGAAAAAGGTTATTAAAAATTAAGGGCATCAGGCGTTGAAAATTTGTAATCGCAATTAATCGCATGACTTCACTAGTTAACTCATGATTAATCACAAATTTCACAGCTGTTCTAAATGTACAAAAAAAATCTAGGTTTTCATACTAAAAAAATGTTATATAGTTAAAATGAATTTTTGACGTCTATAACTGTCAATGGCAGTGAATGAGTTAATTTTGTAATCACCTAACAAGAATGCTTTACTTATGTCCCTAGTACAAAATATATTCTATTTTGCTGGGAGCCAGTAGCCTCAAAATACAAAATGAGTCAAGTCATGTGAGAAGCCATGAGGCCGTTGTTCTTGGAGTTGAGATTCACTGTATGCAGCAAAATGTATTACAGTAGTATGGCTTGCAAAAAAATAAAAAAAATAATACTATCAGTCTCGTGTGTTTGCAGCATGTGCGGGTGTTGCTTTCGTGCTAGCATTAACAAACAACTTACCCTGACATTCATAGCCTTTCATTTTTTTCATGTTGCAATGTTCAAAAGCTAGCATCTATGTTTGGACAACCAGCACATTTAATACTGAAAAGGTACATACAGTTTTGTTTTGTTTTACAACATATGCTGCCATCCAACCAATGTATTTCTCTCTCCTTATTTCAGTAAAACAATGCCAACCCACATTCTGCACGTGCCAGATGTTAGAACAGAAAAAGAGTGCTAGAACAGAAATGACGTCACCAGTCAAAATGGCGGTCTTATGCTGCATTCGAGGAGCGTTTGAAGTCAGATTTATCCCACTCTTAGTGATAAAATGTTTTATAACAATCTGCCTGGTTTGTATGCTAGAAGCAAAAGCAATACAATGTAAATGAAGTGTTGCATTGTGGGAATAGTAGAAATGCCCGGATGTTCGGAATTGTCCATTAGACTGGCCTGCCTGCAGTCCAAACATGTCTCCTATTGAAAATGTGTGGTACAAAACATGACTAGAGATCCCGGACTGTAAGAATAGGAAAGAATTCCACCAACAAAGGTTCAATTTCCAAGCACTTATTGAGTGTTGTTAACTCATTCACTGCCATTGACGGCTATAAACGTAAAAAATTCATTTGAACTATTTCTATTAGTTTCACATTTTTTCCACTTTTGTTAACAAGAGTATGGAAACCTTGATTTTTTTCCTTGTACATTTAGAACAGGTATGAAATTTGTGATTACTTGCTAGTTGACTAGTGAAGTCATGCAATTCATTACGATTAAAAACTTTAATCGCCTGACGCCCCAAATTTGTAATCTTTTCTTTTTTTTAATTCATTCACTACCATTGACGTCAAAAATTAATTTGAACTATTTCTATTAGTTTAACATTTTTTTCCCACTTTTATTAACCAGAGTATGAAAACCTAGAATTTATTATTGGACATTTAGAACCGATATAAATTTTTTGATTGATCGTGAGTTAACTAGTGAAGTCATGCGATTAATTGCAATTTAAAAAAATTAATCGCCAAATTTTTAATAATCTTTAAAAAAAAAAAAAAAAAAAGAATTTGTGGCAGTGAATGATTTAATGATGCATGATGAAGAATCGCCCAATCACTTTGGCCGCATCTTTTTTTTTTTAAATTGGTAAACACAATGTTTCTATAGACTACCATGTTGCTGCATCATGTTCCATCATTCAAGATGGATGAGCCCTTCCCAGTAGAAGCCGTGCAAGCCAAACCATGACACCACCTCCACTGCATTTTACAGATGAGCTAGTGGATTTCTCTCATTCCTCTTAATTTCAACCTTCCACCCAACCCACAAGTTGTTCTCATGCAGCCAAATTAAGGGGCTTCTCAGTTGCCTTAAATATGTATAGAGGAGCGAGGCTATAATTCAAAGGAGCTATAATTAAGCCCTGACGTTTCATTTGCGGATGTCTTTGAATAGGCATATATCAGATGGAGTGTAAAACTAAATAGCTAATCTTTTGTTTTTTTCATTCTTGATTCTTGATTAGTTGAAACAAACTGTACTTTTTTTTATAAGTCTTTGTTTGAATTCAATTCTGAAAGTACTTAACTCATTCACTGCCATTGACGCCTATAGACGTCAAAAATTCATTTTAACTAATTAATTTAACATTTTTCTCCACTTTTGTTAACAAGAGTGTGAAAACCTAGAAAAAAAAATATTGCACATTTAGAACAGATATAAAATGTGTTATTAATCGTGAGTTAACTAGTAAAGTCATGCGATTAATTACAATTAAAAAAATTAATCACCTGATGCCCCCAATTTTTAATAATCTTTTTTTTTTATCGTAAGTTAACTAGTGAAGGCATGCAAATAATTACAATTTAAAAAAAAAATACTCATCTGAGTTTTTAATAATCTTTCCTTCTTTAAATAAAAAACAATTTAAAAAAGAAAAGATTATAAAAAATTAGGGGCGTCAGGCGATTAAAATTTGTCATCGTAATTAATCGCATTACTTCACTAGTTAACTCGCGATTTTATATGTTATAAATATCCCCCCAAAAATTC
Organism: Vanacampus margaritifer; assembly: GCF_051991255.1. Lineage (NCBI taxonomy): Eukaryota > Metazoa > Chordata > Actinopteri > Syngnathiformes > Syngnathidae > Vanacampus > Vanacampus margaritifer. The sequence continues at coordinate 25,616,603 of NC_135437.1, read as the reverse complement.
TAGGTTTTCATACTCTTGTTAACAAAAGTGGAGCAAAAAAAGCTAAACTAATAGAAATAGTTAAAATGAATTTTTGACGTCTATAGCCGTCAATGGCAGTGAATGAGTTAATTTACAATGGCTTGCATTTACCACACAATTAAAGTTGCAGTAACCCTGCCTTCACGTGCTATGGGAAAGATGGACCTTGCCACTTGGAATCTCCTTATTACGACCGAGTCTCTCGCTCTCTGCCATGTTGAAACTTGAAAAGTTATCTCAGCTCGGAAACTCGGGTATCAAAATTAATTCCCAGTTGTCCAGTGGAAAATACGACATTAGGGGGCGTTCACGTGCAATTTTCTACTCGCCGTGTGGTATTTACCATCATTTCGATACCACATGAAGGCAGCATAATTTTGTCAAACGTCTTCTTCCTGTTTGGTCTTGTGACATTCGCAAGCTGTGTGCTGATTGGTCATTAAGGGGAAGTCAACCCACCAGTCTAAACGCAGTATTCTGATTCCAGGACTAATTCACCTTTACAGCTCACATTTTATAAATCCCACCTAAACTTTTCATAGGCTACTCCTCTTCTGCATTGTTTACATAAACACAGGAAAGCAAAATGTATGGCATCTGATATTTCAAGAATATTTTGTTGGTTTTAATGGAGACAGATGGCCACGTCACAGCTGAGGCTTCGTGAATGAACACACAACCACTTTAACGTCAAACGCTTCAATGAGTCAGCATGTTTGCGTCAATACTCGTGTGCCCGGTGTCTGGTGCGGGGCTTGCTCGTGACTGTGGCTGCAAGAAGAGAATCAAGAGCAGAGACGATTCGATGAACGGAGATGGCAACAAGAGGAAATTACCCGGCTGGTGATGTAATTACTGTGTGACACACAAAGCCTAAAGCGTCTGAATGAATATCAATGCAGTTTGCAATTTCGTAACTCACGCTATAGATAAAATGGATGCAATTTCTCAATGGTAATTTTTTGGTGAAAGCTCTAAAATTAAACCTCAAAGGCTGTGCTTTATTTGATTTTCAGTCCATTGTAGTGTTGTAAAAAAATATTTTTTACAAAATGTCACTGCCCAAATATTGTATTTCAGTACATAGCCTAAACACGGCATTCTGATTAATGTTGCGTTTGTGGAATATGATTTAAGCAACAAAATTCACACGTTCTTATCCATGTTAAGGGGCGGCCATTTTGCTGCTTGCTGTCGACTGAAAATGACATCACAGTTTTTCAGGGCTCAAGGAATGACTAATCATAGGTCACCTGTTTTCTGGGTTTGACTATGTGACACTGAAATGGATAAAAATGGGTGGATTTTGCTGCTTACTTCATATTCCGCCAACACAATATTAATCCGAATGCGGTGTTTAGACTAGTGGTGGAGGATAGAACATATTAGTCTAATGAAAGCGTTTGACTCTGCTTCCATTGAAGCTCCAAGTCTATATGCGTTACTTGATTTTCGGTCCATTGTAGTATTGGATAAAGACATTTTAATGCATTTTAACTGTCCAAATATCGTACTCCTGTACCTAACTCTATATGAATACATACAAACTACTTACTTAAACTTGTGTCTAAGTAAACCTAAAAATACAATACAGTGTTCCCTCGCTATACCACGGTCCACTTTTTGCGGCCTCGTTGTTTCGCTGATTTTTTTTTACTGCATTAATGTACCCATTTTATCAAATTTCTGAAGGTTTGAACATTGAGAATGTTTAAACGAGAGAAATGTGGAAAAATATGTAAATGCCTTGATGAGAAAAATGTATAAACTGCGTGGTGAGGGGTTTAAGAGCCTTAAAACTGTCATGTTTATTTCTAGTCATGTTTAGTTCCTGTCACGTTTAGCTTCTGTTTTCCTTGTGTGTTCCCCTTGTCTTGTCATTTCCTGTTTTAGTTTGAAAGTTGACTCCTGATTGTTTCCACCTGTGTCCCCATTACCCTCATGTGTCATCCAATCAGTGCCCTCAGCCAGGTGTGTCTTGTTATGTCATTAGTGTTGGTGTATTTAGTCAGGTGTCTCCCCCCTGTCTGTGGCGGTTCATTGTTGCTGTTGTTGTAAGTCTTTCTCCACGTCACGCTGTCCTTTTTTGCCTTGTCAGGAACCATGTCATGCTGTTAGATTTGCCTAAGTTGTTTAGCCATGTTTAGATTCATGTTTTGTTAGTTCAGTTTATTTTGTACTTTGAAGATAGCTTTTTTTGATTAGAAATTAAAACCTTTTTTCTTGGACTACACCTCGGCCTCCTTGCTCTGCCTTCCCACATCTGGGTCCTAAAGCCCCACCTTACTGACAAAAACATTTTATAAAAAAAATCCATCATCTACCGCTTATCCGGGGTCGGGTCGCGGGGGCAGCAGCTTTAGCAGGGAAGCCCAGACTTCCCTCTCCCCAGCCACTTCAGCCAGCTCCTCCGACGGGATCCCAAGTCGTTCCCAGGCCAGCCGAGGGACATAGTCTCCAGCGTGTCCTGGGTCGTCCCGGGGCCTCCCGCCGGTGGGACATGCCCGGAACACCTCCCCAGGAGGCATCCGAACCAGATGCCCGAGCCACCTCAGCTGGTTCCTCTCAATGCGAAGGAGTAGCGGCTCGACACAGTCTCTCCCGGATGACCGAGCTTCTCAACCTTGTCACACATTCACACCTAAGGAAAGGAGTGTTCAATTAATCGATCATTGATTTTGTTTCGTAAATATGGAACAAAGCCCCTGGACAGCCTGGGTTGAGATTCAAACCCACATCCTCTTAACAGTGAGGCAGACAGGCGAACCACTCTTGCCATCAGTCATTTAAACCGGCGAAAAAGGCGGCATTGCCACAAACTTTAGCCTTGTGACAAAGTTCAAAATGAAGTTCAAGTTGGAAGATGAGTGTCAAGAAATTCCACAGATCTAACATAGAGATGTTGTTGTCATTGTCAACCTTTGAAAAGTCATTTATGAATTTGATTTGGCAAAAGTGCAGTTGGTGCTTTTGGGAAGTCTCAGAATACATCCTGACTATGGCAGAAGGGTGTAAAAGCAACCATACATCAGTCGTTCACGTTCACTTGGCCTTCGCTTTAATACTCAGAATTCTTGAGAGGATTAAGTTGTTTGCTTCTGTGAGCATTCATCGGCTCAGTGTCATTTTGACATCAGTGAGCCAACTCGTCCCCAATGTAATCCCCCCCCACAACAGTTTACTGCGAATACACAATCACGTGGCACCATTGTTGAACACTTCCCCAAGGAAACAAAGGCACATCAATCTATTAAGCACATTTTTTACATGATATCATGGAGATAAAATAACATATTTTTGTTTTTAATTTGCATCCCAATGCTAAAAAAAAATCTGACCAATTTTAATATATCAATATATCATAATATATCAAAGCAAAATTTTAGCAGCATTTAATTGTTACCAGTCTTTCAATTCACAAATCACAATGTAATATTTTTGCATTTATCATTTAATACATCAACTCACTTTATCTGACATAAATACCATTTTATTCTGATAACAAACTATTGTGAAAGCTGCTCAAATTTGCTCATTTCAAAGCATTAATTTCTCTTGAAAGTTATGGCGGCCCTGAAATGCAAAACACACACACAAAAACTGAACACTACAGCGAAAAAAAACAACACGCACACAAATAACTAAACAGAAAATACATTAAAAAAATACTAAACTAACAAAATAATTGCAAAAGTAAAATAAAAAACACAACAAAAAATTAAACTAAATCATAAATCACAAAAAAATAACTTAACATAAAAAATAAAAATAAAGAACGAATTGCAATAGTATATTTAAAAAAAACAAAAAAACCAACAACTCATTAACAAATGACAAAGTACAGCAACATTTTTCTCGCGGACGTGGTGGGAAGGTATGGGGAAGGCAGGGGCAATCAGACTCATGGCTGACTGGACAAGAGGGACGACTGATTGGATGTACTTTGTACGCACTGGCGTTTGGCGCACATGCTTGTCTCTGGAAAAATACAGTATATAGTATGTGGCCGAAAAATAAGCGGTGAAGAAAGTAAAATATTTAGTGTCATGTATTGCCACTACTGTGGAAAGGACCTGGTTGAGTTGTCACTAAACAGTTACAACTAACAGTGGCTGTGAGTTTTTTTCCTTCAAGCCGGATTAAGGAAAAGACGAATGAACCCGGCTCATTTTAATCAGCGTTCCATTCCATCAACGTGGTTTATGCGAATGCCCACTCAGTAACCATTGACATTTATGCCGCAGACCTAACCTGATCCGGAGCAAGTTAGCTGCGTATCAAAAAATAAAAAGTCAAAAGACTGTTCCGTAACGTGGATTTTTGCGCTTGTGTAGCACCTGAAATGTTATATTTTCTTTTGTATGGCATTGTATTTGATCAAAATGACCCGTTTAGTTTATTATAAGATGCAATTTAGCTCACTACCTTAGAGGGCAGTGTTGAGTTTTGGTTTTGAAAGGACTGTTGGCTAAGTGTACCAGAAGAAGAATCCCCCTTGGATGACGGGACTTGAGAGAGAGAGAGAGAGAGAGACTTTCATCACTTATTTCATGTAATAAAAATAAAAAGTCCATGAAAATGATATATCATCACTTTCACTGTTTACAAAATCAATCGCTTTAATTAAACTAATTCATATAGAAGTCACATATCAAATGTCACTCCAAGATGCCTTATAATTATTAGCATCATTATAAGTGCTCTACATTTAATGAAGTTAAAAAAACAAAACAATTGTCACATAAAAAAATGCATTCCCACCCACACACATGGGTGAGAGTTCCCCTCTCTATTCCTTCAATCAGTGCCCACCCCAGATTGTTGCTCAGCGCCAGATCTTCTGCTGATGTGAATGTAGCAGGCGGGAGGTTCCCCACCTGTGGCAGTGGCCTCAGTCTTTTTTCTGCTGGCTACAATATTTACAGCTCGATACCTATTTAGTCTTATGAATTAAATAATTATAACTTGCGCATTTAGTCTGTCGGCTATTTTTTGTTTTGTTTTTGCCAATGCCATTTCCCTCGCTCGTCTTATTGATTGCCTTTTTGGGTGATTTCTGTCTTGAATTCCTCATACAGCTCCATCAATAACTTTTGTTCTGTTTGTGAGAAGAATACTGCTCTCGTCTTTTGACATGATTGATCGCAATTTCGCCTATCGACTCACCCGGGTTTCTTATAATCTACCCCGGGAGCGCGCACAAAGCCAGGCTATGCAAGCCTGTCTTACCTTAGCCTTGATTAGATGCAGCTGGATTGGGTCAGTGGAATGACTTGGCGCTTTATTGTGGAAATGCTGAAGCATTATGTTATTGTGATTTTTATTCTCCACGCGTGTTGATCAGATTCTTTGTCCTTTTGTTTGTTTGTTTTTAATGAAAAAGATTAGAACATTTGTTCAAATGGGAATGTACAAATGTTTATGTACAGTAGGCGTCTCCTTAATGTTTCAGATTTTTATTGGAGCTGAGAAGTATTTGATAGGAAATGGTGTTGGAACGGTAGGTCTATATTTTTGTTCATTATTCTGTACTTTCTTTTCTTCCTCTGTCCTTTTTAACGGCAAAATAAAAACAATTAATAAAAATAATAAAAAGTTTTTTAAAAATAAAAGTATTTCATGTTGGACTTTGGTGACAGGAAGAGTATTTTTTTCTTTTCAAATTCAGAGCAATTAATATTTGGAACATGAAGCAATGGACTCTAGGCCATTTTGTTCATTGTAAATTACAACTAATCATTTTTTTAAATCACATTTATTATTGCTAAATTGTGTTATAGTGACATGAACAACAATTGCATTTCAATTTCTGATACCTCTTGACATCCTATTTAACGATTTGTTTAAAAAAACAAATTCCATTAAATGACTTTTAATGCTTTTAATGACGCGCAGAAACATTGGTGTTTGGATAGCAACACAAATACTCAAAAGTGTCTGTGAACAAAACACACTCACGCTCACTAACGCGCAAATAATCGAATCTGATTTGGTGACATTTTTGTTTGCCTTCTTTATTGTGACTTCAATCCCACCACATATTTTGGAAATGTTAAGAGATGTACAGTAAATAATGTAATAGTGGCCTTATTATAACGCAATACCAGAAGATAATGGAACAATTCGACATATTTTGCTCTTCAACCACCCCACATGAGTCTTAAATAGCAAACTTCTCCAGTGTTTTAACCTACTGGCTAACCTGCTCTATTGTGCTGCATGCAGTGGTCAAATGTAATTATGTGACATGGTCATGTGGTATTTAGGCACCTTTAAAACAATGACATGATAAACCAACAGCAACGGACAAGAACCAACAAAAACAACACCAAAAGACAACAGAACACATGAATACAGAAGAAGAAGAAAAAAAACTCAACATTTATTTGAAAAGGACTTTCAATAAAATGCACTGTAAACAAATTTGATTAATATTAACCAATTTTCTAGAAAATAAATAAATAAAATATCTACAATACTAAACAAGTTAGTTTCCCCATCAGCTTCTTGCTCTGGCTGCAGGGCTCTACTTAAAAAAAGAAAGAAAAAAGGATAAGATTGCATCCTTCAACACTGTCTCTATGGCAACAATTGCTGACCATTGTGAGGAAGACTGTAAAAACGGTTTTGTTGTTTGCCTACAAGGTGAGAAAGACTCTAGCAATGCAACTCATATTTTTGAAACCAAGAAAATAAAAAAACGTGAGGACAAGATAAACTAGGAGTTCATAATGGGTGTCAACTATCACAAGAAAATAAAACCATTTGCAACTTAAAATGAAGCATATGGAGCTTTTGCCCTCTACTTACTTCAAGGAAATACACACACGCACACACACACACTTACTTTTTTTCTTCTTTAAAATATGAAGAACAGAACAGAAAACATGATCTTAACAAAATGTTCTCCTGAATTGAACTACAAAGATGAGAAATCATAGAAGAATATAAAGACAATCCTAACATAAGTGCAGTTTAGTCGGTGACTAACGGCAGTCAACACAGCAGCGGACAAAAGTTGTACACTGAGGTTACTTCAGACTCCTGCATGACTTCATCAATTCTTGGCATCACCCTGCAATGAGTGTTTGTGTGTAGTTTGTGTGCGTGTGTGTCATCGAGAGAAGAGATAGCGAGTCAGCTTGTCAGGGCTCAGCGTACTCGGGACTCCTAAGGCACCACCTGCATTGATTTCTGGCAAAAGGCCGTGGTTGAGACTGCAAAACACACACAACAGGCAACATTGACAAAATTGTCCCAAGTAATAAAATCGCTGCTTTGACACTCAAAATCTAAAATTTCACAATTTCTCTCAAATTTTCGGTCAAAATTTAAAATTTTAAGTTTGTGAACATAACTTAAAGTTTTGACCGTTTTTTTCTGGGGACTCAGACCCCCCCAACCCCCAACGAAACAAAACTGCACCTTTTAGAGTGGCCATTTATTGTGGGCAGTTTAAGGCATACATGTACACTAACCCTGGTGTCTAATCAGCGTCTTGATATGGCACACCTGTGAGGTGGGATGGATTAATCATCTCGGCAAAGGAGAGGTGCTCACTATCACAGATTTAGACCGGTTTGTGAACAACATTTAAAAGAAATTGTGATATTGTGTATGTGGAGAATCTTTGAGTTCATCTAATAAAAAAAATGTGAGCAAAAACAAACATGTTATGTTGCTAGCTACTCACAGATTGCATTCAACAGCCACTTGGGTTTGTTCTTCCACGTCACACCAAAGAAGTAGACAGGTAGACCAGTGGCAATGATGCCAAAACCAATTCCGCACTCCTTTGGAGTCTTCCAGAAGGATACGATGATGAGGAAGAGGCAGGCGAGCACAAACGTCACAGGTAGCAGGATATTCACCTGCGAGAGAGAGAGAGAGAGAGAGAGAGGGGGGGGGGGGGGGGGAGCATCACACACCTTGTTTTTGTGCAGAAAATAAAAATAAATTGTTTCTTTGAGGTGTGAATTTACAGCATAAGAATAATAAGCCTCTTGGCCAAACTTCACAGCGACATTGCGACGCTCTTCTAAAGACAAGAGACTGAACAGACCACATCACATGAGTGCAATGTTTTTCGCTGAGTAATGAATATCTGGAATTGTATCAAGCGCAAGTGAACTGGGCGGGGGGGGGGGGTCCTTGATCAATTGCTCTCAGCGGTTCACCAAGCAATACAAATGTAAGTGGTGAGCAACAGGAATGTGACAGGCAAATAAAGGAGATCGTGAGGGAGAGGGAAACAGTGAGAGTAAAAGGAGACGACAGTCTCCAGTCTCACTCCATACGCACAACTTCTGCCTCCGTCTCATTCGGGAATGCAAGAATTGCCTCCCACAGTTGCTATTTGTTTAGTGCCATCCATCCTCATAGATCTTTCTTGCTGGCTATACAAGGCTTGTCAATGTGACAAAAAAAAAAAAAAAAAAAGAAGCGCTGACTTCAGATGAAATGAAATCCTTTCAGTTGTTAGCTTAATAGAACCATTTTCTACTTGGATTAAAACATTGTCACACTTCAAACCTTCTGGCAGACTGCCCCAGAATTGAGCAAAAATAAAACTATACTCGTCGTCGCACGTGAGATTTCACAAACAAAAAGTGCAGCCATGATGGCACAATGGTCCTCTGTGTGTGTGTGGAGAGTCCTGCAGCAAGAGGACCAGCAGCTGACAAGCATTCAGTTTCTCCTCTGCCCTTTAATCTCAGATCAGTGTTTATTCATTCATCTCGGCCAATGAATGCATCTTTGTTGGTAGCGTGAGACAAAGGAAAAATATCCATGACTGCCAAAATCATGACAAATTTAAAATTTTAATTAAGTGTTAGGGTAACATTAACATTTTCGTCTTATGGTAGATAGAATTTGACGTACATAATTATTAGGGGTGTCAAAATTAGTCACTATTTTTTTTTTTTAATGCGCGATGAATGACCGCTGCTCATTTGGAAAGCCTGTACTGGGGGAATTCCAGTCACAACCCAGCAGACACAAAAAAAACAAAATTTTGCAGTAATACATTTAATAATAATGTATAGATTTGTGGATACTGTGGTCAAGTTGTATTTTACTAATTTAAAAAAATTCACAAGTTACTTCATGTTAAAGATTAGATAGCTCTTATTAATGCACTGGGCTCTCACCAATGTCTTACAAATGCAATTATGCCATCTAGAGGCACAAAAATAAATTCAACACAAATCAATATCACATGTTTGTTTTTTTACAGTACAGGACATCATTTTAATTTGAACTAAATTTTATGAATGATTATGAAATTACTGTATCAATGAATAAAAGATGCAGCCATTTAAAAAAAAAGTCCACTTTTATGTTAACTCTTTGACTGCCAAAAACGTTAAATAACGTTTAGTAAAATCCTATGGAGGAGTGCCAAAGACGTTAAAAGACGTTTTTTTTAAAAACAGAGATGAAACTAACCATTTTCTATTGTTGATTACTGAAAAACGGAATACGGTAGAAACAAACTTTTTTTTTTGATGAAAGATGAGAGTCCAATCTTTCATTTGGTAGTATGTGTGTTTCCATAGTCCAAACACATAATTTTCTGTGAACCTTGAAAGATCAGTCAAAAATGCTTAAATCGGCTGGCACCCACGGCATCCCTTTTCTGAAAACGTCTGGCAGTCAAAGAGCTAACAAGAGTATGAAAACTCCGAAAAAAATTATTGTACATTTTATTGTACATTTAGAACAGATGTCAAATTTGCGATTAATCGTGACTTAACTATTGAAGTCATGCGATTAATTAAGATTTAAAAAATTAATCGCCTGACACCCCTAATTATATTCGAGGGTGTAAACTTTTACATTCTAAGTTGGGCAGAGCCACACCTTTAAATATGTATATTGCCACTAAGCGGACGTTTTTTTTTTTGTTTGTTTTTTACATCTGCTTGTCATTTTTGTCATGCGCAGCCCTTGAGTAAATCAATCCAAATATTGCTCCGAGACGTATTCTGATCGGCTCACCTTAATCGGTCTTTCCAGCTCAGGCTTCTTATAACGGAGCCACATCATCCCGACAATGGCTAAGGCGATGCACAGCCAGTTGAAGAAACTGAAGAAGTTGATGACGGAGAAGATGTCATCAGAGAAGGCGTAAAGCAGCGTCATTATACACTGGACAGAAGGAAATAACAAATCCGATGTGAGTGGTTTGCAAAACTTCAACAATCCCTGTTTTAAAAAAATGTTTAGAAATTGAATTTAACTTAGGTTTGATAACTTACCCTTACCCTTTGTTTCTGTAATTGTAACGTATCCAATTAACATAAAAAAAAAAAAAAGATGAGCTGACTCTACTCACAGTGAATATTAGAGAAGGAAGTGGGGTCAACAAGGTTGGGTGGATCATTGACAGCAGACAGGGCAGGTGACCTTCACGGGAGCCCACGAAGAATAGCCTACGATATGAAATGACCTTCGTTAATCACAAATTGATTACGTATGCGGTTGTGCTGAATTTCCTCCATTGGCAAGAAAGTGTGCATTTGTGCAGGCGTGTTACCTTGACGATGTGAAGAGAGAACCATTGACAGAGCCAAAGCAGGACAACCCCACAAACACCGGGATGATCCAAGCCATCACACCCAGGTGCCTATTTCCAAAATCCTACAAAAAATGTGTACATTTCATTTACTTCGATCATCTTCATATGCTGGATAAGATGTAATAAATTCAATGAGAGAACACAAGAGGGGGGAAATGAAGCGTTCTCTCTTCTTAAAGGGATACTTGACTCATTCAGTCATTTTCATCAGCAAGAAGATTATTTTTTATGAACAATTAATACCTTGAAAAAAATAGCCAGTTAGCACTTGCTGTTGACTGAAGATGACATCACCCGTGCTGAGGAAACAGGTAGTTGGTCAGCATTTCCTCAGCATAGGTGATGTCATCTTTAGTTGACAGCAAGTGGAAAAATGTGTTTTTAAAGTGGTCAACCTTAAACATTTCTTGACAATAATATGTTATATGTGACCTCACTAAGTCTAAACATGGCATTTTGATCAATATTTCATTTGTGGAATAAGAGTTATGAAACAAAATCCAGCCATGTTTATCCATCTCAGGGGCGGCCATTTTGCCACTTGTGGACTGAAGATGACATCACAGTTGCTCAGGGCTCAGGCAACAACCAATCACAGCTCAACTATTTTCTGAAACTGAGCTGTGATTGGTTGTTACCTGAGACCTGAGCACCTGTGATATCATTTTCACTCGACAGCAAAATAGCCGCCTTCTGATATTGAAGATTGAGATTTTGCTGCTTAACTCATATTCCACTAACGCAATATTAACCAGAATGCCATATTTAGACCAGTGAGGCTGCATAGAACATATTATTGTACTAACAACAACTGACTTACCACATAAACAATTTCAATCTACACTTGTAGCCCTTACTATCGCTAAAAAAACAATTCTTGTTAACTGGAAAAATAAACAAACTCTGAATATCGACCAATGGTCTAACCTCCTCATAAATCACATTTTAATGGAAAAAATATCTGCCTCAAATAAAAACCAAATATCAAAATTTATAGAAACATGGTCTACGTATATAGAATTTTTTAACCTAATTCTGGTTACTTAATTCTGTCTGTTAGCGAGAGCCACTACATCGTGATAACTTACATTGATGTTTCTGCATTTGGCAATTTATTATTATATTATATTATTAGTATGGGATTTTTTTTTAATGGGCTTTAGGTGAACTGATGAATACACACACGCTCGCACGCACACACGCGCACATACACATACTCACCCACATACAAAAAATATATATATATATATATATATATATATGTGTGTATATGTATATATATAAAAAAATAAAATAAAATAAAATAAATAAATGAATAAATAAAAATAAATAAATAAATAAAAACATTTATAATTTTTTTTAATTTATTTGTTTTTTTAAAAAAAAGGAGAGCAATGATGATGTCAAATCGAATGAACAATACTGAGCTCTCCTGAAAAAGAGAAAGAAAAAAAAAAACATATTATTGTAAAAAATAATAATATAATAATAAGGGGTTTGACTTCCCCTTCAAAAGGTATAAATTGTACATGAAAAACAATTGAGTTATCAAATTAATTCCGGACAAAAAAAAGTAACTTTTTACTGCTGTAAATGGCTCAATAAGTCAAATTTAACCTTGACGTCAAGAAGATCTCTGCTCCTCCTCCTGTGCAATTTATGTGAAAAATATTAGTGTCATTCAGTCAGCAAATCGCAGTCTTTTGTCATAAGACATTGGAATGTAATTTAATGATTTTTTTTTTTTTTATGAAGCAAAATAACGCTCCCTGGAGGAGATGACACATAGTGGAGATCTGTACTCATGTAGCTCAAATACTAACAGCATTTTGTTTGTCATACCACAAACTGGTTCAAACTGAATCAACAGTGCCGCAATTAATTCACAATCAATTCCATCCAATTCACACACAAAAAAAAAAAATTGATATACAGTAGAAAATTGAACTGTGGGTCGTTGCAATACTGTGACGAGTCAAATGCAGTGCAAGAGTGTCACGCATGCATAAAAAAATTGTATGCGATAATGACAATAAAGATGGTCGAACATTATTGATTCTCTCCTCTGTCATTTATAACCGCTTCAAACAACAAAGCCTATATAGAAGGAAAAAATGTTTGATTTGTTGTGATTGCATTTGTGACAGCTATGTCTGTTTGAAAGCGCTTATATAAATAAAGATGACATAACTCGCATGCTACACTCACACGCATGTAAATGGTAGTGTTACAATGTGGTGATGTCACTATTTACAGATGTTTTTTGTTTTTTTTTACTTTAACCAACTTCATAAAGCCCTTACCACAGCCACAGCCTCGGAGGTGAGCATCTCATCGGTTGAGAGGGTGGTGAAGTACGCCAGGTTGGTGAGAACATACACGACGGTCACGATTGGCAGGGAGATGATGATGGCTCGAGGCAGGTTTCTGACATCGATACAAACAATGGCAACGTATATAACAGACTTCATTTACAGACGCGACGCTTACATGATGACGGCGAGACAATCAGTCAAAGACTTACTTGTAAGGCTCAATCATTTCCTCAGTAACAAAATTCAAGTAATTCCTGCATACAGGAAAAGGAGAAAGAGCTTGAGTGAAATGAATTAGAAAAGTTGGGTTGATCATCCATATTTATCATTCATTGACATCAAGTGTGTATATATGCACACAAGGTTTGTTCATTATGTGGTGTTAATTAATTAATTAATCACAAATAAAGTAGTGTTGCAGTGCAGTGGTTCACCATTAGGTCACACTTACCAGCCACCGTAAGCAAACAGGCCACTGTAGAGCGCCAGACCGATGTTGCCAAACTCATACTTGGAGCCCTCAAAGGAATTTTCAGGGAGAAGTGAATCCGTCTCACCTGGCGACGATGAACAAGACAAAGAAAATAGGTCACAACTAAAAAAAAAAAAGGGTCAAAGAAGGTACTAGAGAACGTAGTGGTGCCATCCAAGTTAGACTGGTTGGAGATGAAGTACGATAATTAAATTAGAGTTGTGGAGGAAAAAAAATAGGGATAGACCACAATTATCAGCCAATAATCAGTGCCGATATTTGGTATGTATTATTAAATGACCGATTTAAGACTGTGGTCATCTCAGGGAATTATTCATTTATATTTTCAGTTAACTTTGTAAGAGATGCTGCTGACCCTGAGAACTCGCTGCATCTTTTGTTTTTGTTTGAAATTAAAACAAAGCCACGTGCAAGTTTAGCATTTCAGTCATTTTGAGAATTTTTTTTTTTTTTACTGTAGAACACTATAGGGAGCTTCGGTATTTACTTGTTTAAGTTTTCATTTGACATACTGATGATCATGGGATCACTCTGAACTTTTTTGTTGTTGAGAATTTTAAAACAAACATGTCTATTCCAAACATAAAAAGTTAATAGTTGGATTTTGTATTTTTTATTGAACTCATTCACTGCCATTGACGTCAAAAATTCATTAAAACATTTTTAGTTAAGAGTATGAAAACCTAGATTTTTTTTTTATTGCACATGAAAAACAGATAAAAATGTGTTATTAATCGTGAGTTAACTAGTAAAGTCATGCAATTAATTACAATTAAAAAATTTAATCACCTGATGCCCCTAATTTTTATTGTTCTTTTTTTAATCGTGAGTTAACTAGTGAAGTCATGCGATTAGTTAAAAAAAAATTTAAATAATCACCTGACGCCCCTAAATTTTTAATAATCTTTTCTTCTTAAAAAAAAAAACGATTTAAAAAAGAAAAGATTATTAAAAAATTAGGACCATCAGGCGATTAAAATTTGCCATCGTAATTAATTGCATGACTTCACTAGTTAACTCACGATTTTATATCTGTTCTACATATCCCCCGAAAAAATCTAGGTTTTCATACTCTTTTTAACAAAAGTGGATTTTTTTTTAAACTAATAGAAATAGTTCAAATGAATTTTTGACGTCTATAGCCGTCACTGGCAGTGAATGAGTTAAAATGACCCCCTTTCACTGAAAATGAATACCGGCTTGAAATATCGGTTATCGGCCTCCTTGACTACTAATAATTGGTATCGGTATATGTCCTTAACTCTTTGACTGCCAAAAACGTTAAATAACGTTTAGTAAAATCCTATGGAGGAGTGCCAAAGACGTTAAAAGACGTTTGTTTCAAAACAGAGGTGAAACAAACCATTTTCTATTGTTGATTACTCAAAAACGGAATAAGGTAGAAACAAACTTTTTTTTCTGATGAAAGATGAGAGTCCAATCTTTCATTTGGTAGTATGTGTGTTTCCATAGTCCAAACACATAATTTTCTGTGGACCTTGAAAGATCAGTCAAAAGATCAGTCAAAATGCTTAAATCGGCTGGCACCCACGGCATCCCTTTTCTGAAAACGTCTGGCAGTCAAAGAGTTAAAAAATATATGGGTCTGTCTCTACAAAAAAAATCCAGTATACGGATGACTTAATTCAACATTTAGAGAGAGTTCAGATACAGAGACCAGAAAGTGAGTAACAACTCATTACTCTCCCAACAATTGTTGAGGAGTGTTAGTAAATAAGTTGAGCTCACAGCCCCTCCTGTATGTAGACCTGCTGATTTCTGCTGGTTTCAGGGCATCCCAGCCACATTCCTGACGGAGCTGATCCCCGCAACATGCACACACATTCTCAGACACAGCGTCGGTTACTAACTCAACAGCTCCCGGGCATGTTGCTATTAAATGGATGAGCCCTAAACCTACATAGTACGCGTGAGAAACGCTTGATGATCAAAGTGCTGTACAGTACATTGGCCCACCCCCCCCCCACCCCCCCTGGACTTGTGACCTAATAATCCAAACAGATTGTGTCCCACCTGACTTGTGATGCTTTAAATATCCATTTGATGGATTTATGAATGTCTAAGTTTGGGCCAGTAATGACTCCAAGCTCCTTTCTACGGTATAGTTAAAAAAACAAGGCAACTTCATTGAAATAGCTCAATGTGCTTCACGCAAGCATCAACAAACACAACATTTAATGACATCACAAAGCAAAGCAGAGAAAACAAAAGTATCTTACAAAAATTGACAACATTAAAACACATTAACAGAAAACTAAAAACATTTTTAAAAAGTATAGCAAAGAAATAACTGTAGTTTTCTAAAATAACTAAAATATATATTTTTAATGTTTGAGAGACCTTAATCAAAGGCAAGAAGAGGAAAAATCAAAGTTTTTAACCTGGATTTCTCAATGCTGACCTCATTCTTTTTGGCAACCATCTGTGTGCAGCATAACATCTAAATGCAGCTTCACCGTGTTTACTTAGAACTCTGGGTTCCACTAATTGACCCAAGTCTGTAGATCTCAGAGCCCTGCTGGGTTTGTATTCAATTAGCATTTCTTGAATATATTCAGGACCCAATATTCAAACCATTAGCAGAATTTTTGAAATCTATTCTACGGCTGACTGGGAGCCTGTGTAACGCTTTTAGGACTGGAGTGATGCGTTTTGATCTCTTTTTTTTTTGTGGTCAGAACCTGAGCTACAGCGTTCTGAATGAGCTGCAACTTTCTGATGTTGTTTTTTGAGAGAGCCCAGTCAGAAGACGACTGAGTCGACTGGAGATAAACGCATGGATAAGCTTCTCTTCAGTCTGGATGTTTTTCAGCTGCTAAAAGGCTCTTTTAGTGATTGATTTGATATGATTGTTGACAGTGAAGGAAATTTGGGTGGCGTTCTGAAGCATACGACACAAAGGTAACATACACAGACGGAACTGAAGAGGTTAAAGGATTGACCCGTGAGCTTTCCCCATGTCATGGCCATTAGATCCGATTCAAAACTTCCAATGGTCACAAATTAACTCCTCCCAAAAGTCCATTGGTAATAATAGCTATTAATATGACTTCAGTAAGAGTACCAGTCGATGGTGCACCCGGCATCTCATCTAGATTCAGCTGTTTCATCTTTCAAATTCACTTGTCCTATTTTCTATTATGGTCTTGGAATTCAATGTTGCGTGTGCGTGTTTATGGTAGAGTCTATGTAGAGTATGTATATTATTACTTATCCATGTATAGTCAACACATACAGTGCAACAATGGTGGAAGCGTTTTATCTTGGTCTCATTCCTTTAAATTACAAAAACCTGGCCTTTGATCTTATATTGTAGACTTTATATCCACTGTGCAATGCCGCTGCCACAACCTTCAACGTGACGATCAGTGGTACTTTAACTTGAAGCTGTTATTGGCATTACCAGCCTAATCCTAACCATAACCCTCAGAGGATATAGGCTGTTGTCAAGAAATTGTATTATTTTTTTATTTTTTAATGTACAAAGCGGGATTCAAACCCATGCTCTCGGGGTGACCGCCTTAACCATTTTGCCACGAGCTAGTACACATCCACTGGCGCAGAATTTGTACTTGCATTGCGGCGCGATTCACGGCAAAATAGAGGTAAGTGGCGAGTTGCTTGTTACGGCAAAATATCCACTTTGTAACATAAAATACTATTGTGATATTAAATTATTATTATTATACTGCTGGTGTTTATTTATTGATTATTTATTTATGCAAAGAAACATTTCAAATATTTTTCTTTCTTTTTTTTTTGCCTTGTTGACTGTACCGCTCTGACAAAAAGCCACCAAACCTCACTGGCAATCAGAAGATGAGCGCCTGGGTTAAGGAGGACAAAATGTTTATAATAACAGGTTAAATTTAGGAACAGTCTTCCTGTATAAACCACTGTGAGGGGCAGGCTTTTGAACCCTGAAAGCAGGATTTACAACAGATGACCAGATTATACTGCTCTTAACTCATTCACTGCTATTGACGACTATAGACGGCAAAAATTCATGTGAACTATTTGTATTAGTTTAACATTTTTTTCCATTTCATTTCATTTTTTATGAAAACCTAGATTTTTTTTTCATTGTACATTTATAACACGTATAAAATTATCATGCGATTCATTACGATTAAATGCCCCTTATTTTTAATAAATTTTTTAATTAGGCCCATCAGGCGATTGAAATTTCTAATTGTAATTAATCACATGACTTCACTAGTTAACTAACAATTAATCACAAATCATATTTTTTATGAAAACCTAGAATTTTTTTTATTGTACATTTATAACAGATATAAAATTATCATGTGATTAATTACGATTAAACGCCCCTTATTTCTAATTTTAAAAAATTTAATTAGGCCCATCAGGCAAATACAATTTTTAATTGTAATTAATCACATGACTTCACCAACGATTAATCGCAAATTTTATATCTGTTGAAAAATTTTCATACTCTTGTTAGCAAAAGCGGCAAAAAAAATTGATCCAATAGAAATAGTTCAAATGAATTTTTGACGTCTATAGCCGTCAATGGCAGTGAATGAGTTTTAATCTGAGACACAAGCAGACTGACCATATAGCCACAAAGCACCTTTAAGAACACACACCAGTTTTGCGAATATACTGTATTATGAAACTAGACCACAGTCAAGGAGCACAGCACCCGGGGGGGGGGGGGGGGGGGGGGGGGTTGGGTGGAAATGGAAAAACAGATGCTTCACACAGATGCTTTTCACCAGATACAGTCGTGGGACATACATACATGACAGCTTGAAGTCAACATGATTTTAAATTACTTTGATATTGTGTTTACAGTAGCAAAAAAAAAGAAGAAGTTTGGGTCGGGCCATTTGAGATAAACTGCAAGTCTGAAGAGGAGGCGCTTTATAGTAGGCGCTTAAGTCAAACAGTGAAAGATCTTAGATGAGAAACAAACAGGTAAGTTACTCACACCACTCAGTGTTTCTCCCTACACTTTTTTTCTGTATTTTTTTTAATTTTTTTAATCACACTTGAGAGGTCAAGTAAACCTGCAATATTCCCATTTTACAGTTACAGTACTTTTTCCAGACTCTAAATTGGCAGAGTGACTCGAGTCTCTTGCTTATCTAATAAAATGAAGTGAGTCTTTCATGCTATCATTAAAATGGAGCATGTCTTGGCAGCAAACACAGCACGGAATGTTAACAACAAGCAACTACCTGCTTGCACTGTACAATTTTTGAAAAGGAATTTGAGAATCATTTTGCAGTTTTCTTTGACATAAATGTAACTCTTTTACTGAATTCCACAGGTTACGTAATTGTTAGTATTTCGAAAACAACCCCTTGCCTTACCTTTATAACCAGTTACAATATGAAATTGATGTAAAGTAGTGTTTAATGAACTTAACAGAAGAACAATTATGATGAAACTAATTTTGCTTACGCCATGCGTCATGTCAACTATTTGGCACCTTTAAGGGGAATAGAAATTCTTAAGCTGCAGATGTTGTACATTTCCCTTCTGTTTATTAGGTACATCTGAAACGCACAGATTTAAAGAGTTGAACAACAACATTTGCTTAAATGAGTTTAACAACCAAATGTATAGACAAACAAATCACAACAGTGGTTCAATTCATAAGGTATTGTATATAAAACATGGGGTTGAGAGTGATAGATATTATAACATTTTTTAATACTCCATTTCATATATCAACCATTTTACATGCGGCAGAGCAAGTGGTGTTGATTTCGGTATAATCTGACCTTAAACTGGGACATACTATTTAGTCTAAAAAGTTCCTTCTCAGCGTTTTGTGCGAAAACACATTTGGTCCTTGAGAACAGAATCTGTTTTGAACACCCACACCTGACTCTGTTTTCGCCATCGCTCATGGAAAATACCCAGAGAGTATGTTTTGTCTACAAATGAAAGAGAGGAGGTCTTTTTAACTATAAGAAACCATTGTACATGCGGAAGAACTACATTTGACGCTCTGAATCCCACCTGTTTAAGTGATGAATTAGAGGCTGTTATCTGTCCAGAGATCTCTGACTGATTAAAAATCATTTTTGCAAAGGTGTATTTTTCTTACATTAAGTCTATCTTCATTTTTGGAACACGCAAAGAGGACAAAATAATTTTATTCCTCTTACAAGAGCCACATACTTCCAGGATGACCTAAACAGTTTTATACTACAACTAGAAAGATTCATGCAGAAATGTTGAATGGCCTGCTGTGTGAAACCTGCATTTCCGTAGGATTTGGAATTTATGGTAGATAGATGAAAGGGCCTTTTTTTTTCTTCCTAGAACCTGGTTTAGATTTGTATTTGAATTTGTATTTGAACATTGCTCTTCATTGTGCTGTTCACATTTTGACCAAGAGAACACCTAACAACTGTTTAACAGTAGCTCACTATTCTAAGGCTTCAAACGGGACAATCTCAGAGGGAGCTGCCCACTCAGTGAGAGTGTCACGGTGTGGGTCATCAAAAAGTTGCAACAGAGATACAGCGAGACGGGAAGAGTCGCGAAAGTTAAAGAAGAGGGCATTCGTGGAAATTGCAATGAATTTGACACCACGTTGAATAAATTTTCCAGTTACAAGTTAGAGAACAGAAAGTTGTGCACACAAAAAAAGCTGGCACTTTTAACATTTAGGCATGTGCATTCAAATGTTTGGGGGAAAAAGACAAATTTAGTTCACTTGTTAATCAAATGTTAGGGCATTTTAGGTTCATCCTGAAATTTCATTCAAAATGCAAATATCCCTAACTTTTAGTGAGTGGTGTATCTGGCTTTCAATGGACAGCCATGATATCATTAATTGTTTATTTAATTCTAATATTAAAATGCTGCGTGTGAATAGTTGTTTGTAGGGGTGTGAATTGCCTAGTACCTGGCGATTCGATTCGTATCACGATTCATAGGTCACGATTCGATTCGATTAATCCCGATACGAATCTATAAATTGATTATTGCGATTTTTTTAACTCAAATTTAGAAAATACTCATCAGTAAACTTGTACATGTACACTGTAAGATTTTTATGAAAATTGATTTATTTATCTGAAATTCAGGTTGCAGTCTGTTTCATGTTTGAACAGCACTCAAATAAAATATTAAGGCTTAATGTTCCATTAATATAACACTCTTCCATGCTTCATTTGTAAATCCTAACCCTAAATAAGACGTTTTGTTGAATATTCCCATAAAAAATTTATGTTTAAAAATCGATTTGGCTGCATATTGAATCGCGCTGTAATATCACGATATATTGCCGAATCGATTTTTTTCTAACACCCCCAGTTGTTTGTTTGTTTGTCTTTATCATGTGACCTGTGATTGGCTGTCAACCAATTCAGGTTGTACCCTGTCTTTTGGCCAAAGTCAGTTAGTTGGTATAGGCTCCAGTTGACCTGTGACCCTAGTGATCATCAGTGGTACATTCAAAATAGATTGATGAAAGGATGGATAGATTCTTGTTCAGACCCTTAATTGAACAAGTTGTAAGTTTTGAAGAAATAAATAGACAAAGAGAGCTTGTGCATTGGTGTGTAAGTGTTGGGGTACCTTTGCCAATTTTGACAAAGCCGATGATGATGATCAGCCCAAGAGCCAGCAGCTTGGCTGCAGCGAAGAAATCCTGAACTCTGGTTGCTGCCTTCACGCTGTAGCAGTTCACAAAGGTCAACAAGACTGCCAAGACATAAAAGAGAAAAAGAGTTATCCAGTGAGAGAGAAAGCACCTTTATGTAAGTGCTCTTTGCTGTCAACACAGAACATAAAGCTCATTCTTGGGAGCTGAACACTTCCCACCGTTGGACTCGTTCTCCTCCCCACACATGAACAGTGCTGGCATGCCTCATCTACCAGTAGACACTGCGCCCCATTAAAAGTGATTAACCAAAGCAGCAGGTCCCTTCACAGTTCCTAAATCAGGTCGGAGCCACAACACAAAGATGAGACTGCGCACAATGAGGCTCTGTGTTCAGGAGAGCGACAGTCTACTCTCTACAGTACAGTTGAGTGGAGAGCGTGCACACACAATATAAAGCAGATTCATCCAAGCACAGTGCGTGTCTTAACAGACTGATTATTAAATTTGGAAATGAACATGTATCGCACACATACAGAATGAATTAACCTAGCCAGGTAAGAAAAAAACAGTACCTCCATCTAGCTGTCATGTGGTTCCGCTCAGGATTAGCCCTCAAAGCATATGAAGATTAGGTTATGGTGCTATTTTACTTACAGGTTGTTACCACACACACTAATGCATTAGTTCTAATGTTCATATGCAGGTCCGTATTTATATAAGATATGGAATTTGGAGAATATTTCAGTCCATTACTGTTTAAACAATCATGCAACGTACAACAAAAAAGGTTAAAAATTTACATTGAATTGACTTGATACAAAACAATTAAAACATGAAACATTAGTTGCTAATATTCGCGTTGACCCGTAATTGGATGGAATTTGGACTACATTTGAGTCCACGATTCTTTAATTGAACGTACAACAACAAAAAGGGATAAAACTACACATTAAATTCCCTCAATACAAAACAATATGCAATTAAGTAACACCCTTGTCGGATGAGATAGTTTGTGAATGCAGTTTTTTTGTTTGAAATTTCCTGGAATGTAATTTTCCAATCTAAATATTATTTTTTATAGTTGTTATTATTAGCAGTATTAGTAGCGGTGTTTCATAATTTACAACTCAGAATTTGTGTAATTGCACTAAAGTTTAATCTGTGATCAAGTGAAAGATGAATAATTAGTGCAGTACAGTAATAGTTTATATGGTATTTACATGCCCCTCGACCCTGAACAGAATGCATTGATTTTCACACGTGCTGAGCAATTACTGTATAATTAAAAAATAAAAGAAATGGAAATTAAAAAAAGTTTTAAAAATATAATAATAATAATAATAATAATATTATTTTTAAAAAAAAGAATATATATCCTAGATAATACTGATACGGTAAATTAGTTTAAGTGGAATATGACATTTAATGTTGAAAAACTGTAATTTTGTGTCTGAACGTTAAATGACGTAATATATCGTGCGACCTGTTTGTTCATAGTGTGGCGTGGTTTATTCACTATAGCATGCGCTATTATGTCGCTTTTTTACTATCCGGAAATAAAATAGGAAAAGCTCCTCGAAGAAGGTCACCCGGCACAATACCCATCGTCCACAGGATGGATATTTAAAATTAAAATAAAAAGGCAATGTGAGCGGCACGCTAACAAGTTCCTACTTGACAAGCGGTTGCATCATCCAGGCGACAAACGGCTCGGATACTCACGGATGCAAAGGCAGGCCACTAGCTTAGCCCCGGTCTCCGGTACCGGGCACACGGGGAAAATGGGTTTGAGGAGGTATGTGGCGAAAACGTAGGCGACAATGTACTGAGACGACGGTCGGATGATGAGCAGTTCGATCCATAGTTTGAGGAAAGCCGGCAGTGAGCCGTACACCTCGAGGATGTAGGCATAGTCCCCTCCGGACTTGGTGATGGTGGTCCCCAGCTCCGCGTAACACAGCGCTCCCACCGTGGAGAAGACCCCACAAACAGCCCACACCACCAGGGACAACCCCACGGAGCCGCATTCCTTCACCACGCCGGTTGGTGTGACGAAGATGCCCGAGCCGATGATGGTGCCTACGATGATGGCCACGCCGTTTGTCAGTGTGATGGTTCTCTGTAAGGCGACAGTTTCCCCGCCGTTCTCTCCGGGGCTCCCCAGCATCTTCTCCGTGACTTGTGGATCCTCCTTGCTTAGCGAGGAATTCGAGTTTCTTTTTTTTACCCCCGACATGTTTCGTTTAGCTTCCCTTTTTGGTTTCCTTAGTACTTTGAGATGTTTTAAAACGACACGCGTTACCGGCTGTCTTCCTTTCTTGTTCCTCGCGGGCCGGTGCGATGCCTGATGCCGGCCAGGCTCAACCACGAGGCTTCCACTGAGTGTGGGTCGGCGTGAATCAGAGTGGCGTGTTTTCTACTACAGGAACTCCCTGTCAATGTGCTGAGACCGAGTCCGGTTTTCCATGTCGTCCCTCCTCCAAGGCCAGCCCCGTGTTCGAGCTCGTCTGACTCTTACTAACCTCCCTAAACGTGCCCCCCCAATCAGTTTCGCCCTCAAGAGGCGGAAGTTGGCACTACAGCATCGCGACACTTCACATTTGGTTCATGCAGTGCCCAACCTTATTTGAATCACGTCACGTTACAATACATATGTTGTTTATGGCACATCACCAAACAAAAGTTACAAAAAGCGGATACACTGGTTATTTACCTACTACCATCTTAGTGTATTAGTGGAACAGCAATGTATTGTATTGTTCTGCTTGTTACCTTGCTAGATGGCATAAAAGGGCAATTTTTATGGATTTTTGTCAATGTTGGGAGGAATAAAAGACAAAATATTGAGGGGGGGAAAGTAACGTGCTCTGCCTGTAATTCATATCTTAATGTTGTAAGAATTAAGGGACCAAAAAAGTAGTTTTGTACATTCTGCAGTATGCTGATTATTCAGTTATCGGAATTTTATTCTGCCAAATATTGGAATCAGCATAGGCCTAAAAATAAATCAATATCTGTCAGGCCCTCATCTATACAGTTGTAAACCTTTATGTGTGGGTGTCAATTACTCGTGGATTTTTTCTATATCCTCCTGAATAGTGAGGTTGACTGTGAGTGAGTATTGTATACGTTCTGTAAATGTTGCTCCCCGTGTCTATTAAAGAAGTCATTGTTTGAAGGTTCATACCTATAACTGGTTATTTATTTTAGCCCATCTTTGGAATTTGTTATTCAATGTAAACAGACAGCAGATTCAATCTTATGGTTAGGTTGAATATATGTTTCATTCTCTCTTGTCTCACTTGTCAGTAAATCTCAATGGAGTCACACAAACAGCTTGAAGCAAGCACGCTTCACTTCCTATTTGGAGAATTATGCAAGAATGAGCATTAAGGAATCCTTTAAAATGAGTGTTATGATGAGTTTAAATGTGTTCCAGAATGTCATGTTGCAAGGGTAAAAGCATTTTTAAAATGCTTCTGCAGATTTTCACCCATTGTTGGGCCTGTATGTATCACCTGCTGTTAACAGGGATTTGCCGTAATGGCATTGGTTATTACTTTGTCTCTGTTTAAAATGTCCAGAAGAGGCTGTTTAAATGTTGCTGGAATTACTACAGTGCTCTTTTTTTTCCTTTTCAACATATGACTTGCCATTGCCCTGTGATTGGCTGATGACTGTTCAAGAATGTACAACGCCTCTCGCTCCCTCAGTCAGGATAGGCTCCACATTCAGCTACTATCGAAAATGAATGGCTGTGCAAGCTTTCACAGGCCTCGTTAAAAATGGCGTGCCAGATCTGGTTTGTGGGCCTTAGTTTCTTCACACCTGTGCTTTCATTAAAGACGGCATGACAAAATTGTGAATATGCCGATATCCAAACAAACCTGTTAAACCATGCAGATAATTACCGGTACTCGTAAATATTTCTTACAAGTAGATGCCAAGTTCCTTTGAATGTTTCGGCAGCACCGCAAGGTAGTAGTGTGCGCCCACATAATGATTGCCCTCGCTCACGGGTAAAATTCCTGACAGTGTACACTGTACAGGTATGTGCAAGGTTTTTGCCCTGTAATATGAAATCCAACCAGTTTGTTCAAAGCCAGCCAGACTGGTTTTGTTGTGCTCGAACCACAACGGAGTGACTCCATTGAAGTTGATGCTTTTTGTACCCTATTCTACATTTGTTTTAGTTGTGTGATCTCATTATACAGTAGCTCCGGTATTTGAAGTGTCCTTTTTCATGATCCACTTTAGATCAGTTTATGTAGTAGATGGTATGCAGTTGTATAACTCTTTTTTTTTTTTTAAAGGGCTGTTATTTCTCTCAAACTAAATCATAAAGAACAAACACATAAAGATAAGAAATGTCACAAGGGTGATCTAGTAAATGATGCTTTCATTCACTTAAAGATGGCTCAGATTCTATTTGTAGTAACCTCGTGGTTGACTGTTCGTGCGAGAAAGTTGTCAAACTTGTCTTCATTGATCTTTGTCACGTGGAAAAAAAAACGTCACTGGGACAACTTTCAGGAGCCGCCTACTGTAATCAGAGGCTGAGTGCGTGCTGCAGCTGCTCATACCATCTTTGTGTGCCAGCAGACAGGGTGACCAATGGGAACGTGCTGTGCAAGTGATAAGCCACACTGCGTTTAACTGACAGTCAACACTTACACTTTCGCACGCGGCCTACTCATTGGAATAGACACACAAAACCTCGGTGTACTTGTTGATTTCCATACACAAATCAGGTGCTGCACACATACTAACTATAGCTACAGTCAGGTCATTTCCTGTGCTTGGATAAAACAGACGTAGTCCATTTATTGGCCGGAAAGGGGGGCTCTTGTTTGGCTTCCCAAAGCCTGAAGAATTTAGGACAATCATATCAAGTGAAGCCTCCACCCAGGAGACAAAAATACACCATGATTTAGTCATTCATTACATTTAATGCACTCATTTGAATCCCTCAAAGGGGGATTTCATTTACAACGAATCTGCCTGCTTGCGAGGGATTTAAATGATCCTGTTTTTATTTTATTGTTATTATTATTTTTTTAGTATATCCATTTGGCTTTTCCTGACGTGTACTACTTTTGCAGTTGCACAAAGTTGCATGTGGTTAGTGCATCTCCCTCACACACATAAGATCTGGGTTCAAATCTATGACCTAATTGGTGGGAAATGGATGGATAGATTGACTATTTTCTACATTTTACAACATAATTCAACACAGGCCATTGTTTGCTATGCATGGGGACAAAAATGGATCATTCTTGTCTCACTATCAGCTCAAAATGCATTAGCAAAAATATGTTAGCGTTTTGGTACAATGTTTAATTTGTTCCCATAATGTCAACAGCTAGTGTTTGGCACATTAACAACCATGTCATTTTGTGGTTATGGTAATGTAAATTATGAATGTTTCACCTGTCAATTTTGGCAATTTTCTAGTGTCAGTATTGTGCTATATGGCAGTTTTTTTTTTTTTAATATTCATTATTGTTTTGTGACGTGTGGGTCGCGTCCCAGTTCTCGCGCTTCCGCCTTTGTGCCCAAAGGGTGCGACCGTGCGACCGTGTGGTGTGTCTGTCTCAGTTGTCCGAAGCATTTCAGAGAGTTGAGAACTTGAGACAACCTGTGCGGTTGGGGGGGTGCGCGAGTGTTGGAACGGCCATCAGTGGTCGGAAACGACGCTGATGTGTGAAACCCGGAAGTCGGAATCTACACCATATGCTCCACTTTGGGAGCATGGCTGAAGCTTCTTTGTATTGTTTCCCCTTACCCCTCCTCACATATCTTTTCTATCTCAGGGCGCTTTTTTCGGGAGTACCAACAGACTTTTCTGTCCTGTCTCCCTCTGTTGGTCATTGCTTTTCATGTTTCTTGGACGGGTTGAGCATGTAAGTGAAATGTTGTTGCTCGGTACTTGTACATGCAATGACAATACAGATATTCCATTCCATTACAAACCTTCAGCACAAGACCTTGTGAGCTATCATGGCAACCTTTACCATGACAAAGATTCAAAGCATCCATCCATCATTCACACTGGAGTATCCAGAGAAAATCCATGCAAGCATGTAGGGAGAACATGCAAACTAAATGCAGGAAAGTCAGAGCCAAAGCATGCTGTCCTGAAATATCCCAAAATCCATCCATCCATTTTCTTGGCCGCTTTTCCTCACTAGGGTCGCGGGGGTGCTGGAGCCTATCCCAGCTGGCTTCGGGCAGTAGGCGGGGTACACCCTGAACTGGTTGCCAGCCAATCGCAGGGCACACAGAGACGAACAACCACACTCACATTCACACCTAGGGACAATTTGGAGTGTTCAATTAACCTGTCATGCATGTTTTTGGAATGTGGGAGGAAACCGGAGTACCCGGTGAAAACCCACGCAAGCACGGGGAGAACATGCAAACTCCACCCAGGAAGGCCGAAGCCCGGACTCGATCTCACGTCCTCTGCACTGGGAGGCGGACGTGCTAACCAGTCAGCCACCGTGCTGCCTATCCCAAAATATCATGTTTAAAAAAAAAAGCTTCTGATTTTTAATAAAAGTTAGATTTAATAATTCATGTGGGTCTGTCACATGACATCATATGACTGGTTGACATTGACATGTTGTACTTTCGGTTATTCTACCACGGGATAAAATGACAATGTTTCCTGTATAAAAAAAAAAATTCTATCCAACAGCAGAAACTAAAAGACTTGTACACATTTTCAAAAACTTTCCCACCAACTGTAATCACTGGTTATGTGATCGCGCCAGTGTCCCATGTGATTTCAACAATGATCTTTTTTCATGTGGCAATGGCCTTCAGGATCCTGAAGAAATCAAACAATGTGCCCACTTCCATTTAACTATTGCGTTTATGTGAAACATCCATCTGCTTTGATGGGAAAATGTTCACCCGAACCCAAGTCACCAAATGATGTGGGTGTGGGACACATTTGCATATGTGCCTGCAACTTCTATCCTAGAGAATCTGAATCTGGTACATAAAAAAATATATCGAGTGGGTATCCACAGTTTGTATCCATTCATTTTAAATAAACACTCAACAATATTGCCTTTTTAAAACCATCTGGCAATAAAAGATGAATGTTGGCCTCCTGTTCAGAGTGAGAAGTTCCTGTTTATGCATCTTGCTCATAGAGAGGCTTGGTCTCTTCAAAGAGAACACGGAACGAATGACAGGAAGACGTGCACAACTTTGCCTCGAACACATCTTGCATACCAGCAGATGTCAAAAACATCCATCCGTCCATTTTCTATACCACATATCCTCTTGATTCGAATTTTGGGATCCTATCAGACATCGTGGCGAGTGTACCACATACTAGTTCATTAAGAACAAATTCAATTAACATGCATTGTTCTTTATTGGTCAGCAAATGTATCAGATAACAGTATGTTTGTTAACATCCTGTATCCAAGACAGACGCGCAGCCTTAAGCAGTCAGGCTCCAGATGCAGTTCAGGAGGGGCAAACTACTTTCCTATATGATCAAACATTACCTCATTCAAACCCCAAAATCTATGTTTTTTTTAAATAATTTGTCCTGCACTCCCAAAAATGTATTTATAAATTTTATTATGTTTATTTATGTTAGAGCATACAGAAGGCTTTGATGCAGCTTCTGACCTGAAGAGGTCGCTTAAAGCAATGGTAGTTATTGCAAATAACGTATAAGAGATCAGCCGGGGCCATGTTGAAAAAAGCTCATTTTCCCAGTGTTTTCACCAGGTTTATAAGTAACGATAAAACTGAGCTATATTGTAATACTAATTGCTGCAAAATGCAAACAGATACAAATATACTTTTTTTTCCTGATGGAAGAAGAGACTCTAATCTTTCTTTTAGTAGGTTCCATGTTTTTTATAGCAATAGAAGACAACATTCTACGGGCCTTGCAAAATCTGTCAAAATCCAGTAAAACAGCCGGGAGCGAAGGGGGTTGCTTCAGAGAAAATGGCTGGGAGTGAATGAGTTAGAGTAAAGCTTTCACTTAAGGCTGGCTCAGGTTTTCGGGCCAAATCGTACCTTAGTTATTCTGCCATAGGCCAAAAATATGTAGTCAATTTATGAAAGCATGTGATGTAACAATCCAGCAGATGTTTATTATTTTTATACTGTATGTTAAATATCCCTACATATTTCACTACATTAAAAACAGGTTGTATCAACATACAGTATCATTATGCATCTTTATTTACTACTACAATGCAATAAATACATCCTTTTTCGCCTGTGCATTTTTCTGTGGACCATGATGGAGCGGGGAAGTCATTTCCTTCATCTGTGGTGAAGAAAATAATTGACTTAAGTATAACATACCTCTTTATAGTTTAGCAATGAATGTCAACGAGCTTTTATTAAGACAAGTGGGAACTGCTTTCAACTGGAAAATTTCAAAGCTATGTCTTTTCAAATGGCAAAATACTAATAATTATCGAGTTACTATTTACTGCGATCATTAAATCACACACAATCAGGCCTCATATTCAAACAATGGTGGGAAACCCAGAGGAGACTGAAAGCTGTGTCCCGGTAGACGGCGAGCCTTCTCCCCCGTCACTAAACACAACAAACACCCTGCAAGGTCAACTTCAACGGGCGCCTTTTTCTAGTTTGATTCCAATGGAGAGCACTATCGCACCCAGCTGTGGTAACAGTGTAAAGGAGTCTGTAAACAACACACCCTTTGGACCCCAGGTATTTGGGTGGGGGCCACTAAACAACCCTTTCTTGTGTCAGGGGCCTTCAAAGGTTTCCGTGCATGGGATGGGTTGGGGGTTTCTCCCAAAGGCTTTGACCAAGCTTTTTCTTTTCAAATTCGTTCCTGGGTCTAAAGCAGGCCTTTGCTCTGGTGAGTCATCTGGAGAACAATGGGTTTATATATTTGTAAAAACAAAAACATAGAATGTTGTTGTTTTGTCTGCTTTACATCGACTGTAAATCAACACTGCCTTTGGGTAGCTACATGGTTTATTGTGTTTTGCTGAGGTTAATACATGTTGTCAACTAAATTTAATTGTGTTTGTTTATTTGTATGCAGCTATGGAAAGAAAAAAAACAACTGAAGACTCAAATCATTAGCAGGTATTTTTTTATTTGTGCTATTAACTTTGACTGCCAGACGTTTTCAGAAAAGGGATGCCGTGGGTGCCAGCCGATTTAAGCATTTTGACTGATCTTTTGACTGATCTTTCAAGGTCCACAGAAAATTATGTGTTTGGACTATGGAAACACACATACTACCAAATGAAAGATTGGACTCTCATCTTTCATCAGAAAAAAAAGTTGTTTCTACCTTATTCCGTTTTTGAGTAATCAACAATAGAAAACAGCTAGTTTCACCTCTGTTTTGAAACAAACGTCTTTTAACGTCTTTGGCACTCCTCCATAGGATTTTACTAAACGTTATTTAACGTTTTTGGCAGTCAAAGAGTTAAAGACAGGTTTATGCTTTGCTATATATTATCCTGATCTCGTGTTCATTGTATTCAGTTTTGTGTCTGATGGTGCCAAACAGCAAGTAAAGTCGACTCAACCTCACATTTGAAAACAGCTCGCTTGTTCAATGCGCTTAGGGACAGCTGTATGTACTTCATTTCTCACTAAGTATTGTGAGAATTCTTGCTGGACACCTGCATAGGGAATGCTGGGTTGGAAAAAAAAAAAAGAAACACCCAAACACTGAGAGTCCACCTGTAAGAAGTTGAGAAATAGTTAAGGGATCACTGCTAATGTGCTTAGAGGAAGAAGATGAGCACAGACAGACAATGACACCTCTTGGTGTTGCAAATGGACTTGTGGCATTTATCACCCCAAGACGTCCTCCATTTTGTTTTAAATACATCTATTCTATTAGCTCTTTGACTGCCAGACGTTTTCAGAAAAGGGATGCCGTGGGTGCCAGCCGATTTTAAGCATTTTGACTGATCTTTCAAGGTCCATAGAAAATTATGTGTTTGGACTATGGAAACACACATACTACCAAATGAAAGATTGGACTCTCATCTTTCATCAGAAAAAAAAAAGTTTGTTTCCACCTTATTCCGTTTTACAGTAATCAACAATAGAAAATGGTTAGTTTCACCTCTGTTTTGAAACAAACGTCTTTTAACGTCTTTGGCACTCCTCCAAAGGATTTTACTAAACGTTATTTAACGTTTTTGGCAGTCAAAGAGTTAGTGTTAATTGAAGATGCCAATGTGTAAAGAAGCTGGGGTGTGAATGCTTTCTTACATTAGTGATACATGACCAAAATTTGAGTGCGAAAGTTTTTTTTTTTAATGCTATATTCTGGCTGGAAATGGCACAAGAAAAGAGAAAATAGTATTAAATATATTTGCATTGTGCTTTGACATTTTACTGATCAACTATTAAATAAAAAATAAATAAAAGTTTTTAATCAGTTAATTTTCAGTAAATTTTCATGTGGGATTTTTACCACTTTCACAAGACAATTGTTGATTTGTCTTTCTATTCTTTAGGTAGTGTACCAACAACTTTATCTTTACATTGGTCACTCTAAACTATAATTTCAAACTGTTTGCATTGGATTGAAATAACAGCATAAAAAAAAAAAACGGACACAAAATTATTCTCACAATAAACATCAATGTATTTCTATGACATGAATCAATGTCAGCTTCCATCCATCTCCATCAGGACAATCAACAATTTGTTTTTGTACATTCAAAGCGCTTCCTGGTTGCACGGCTGCAGTACAGAAGTTGAGAGACTTGATGAGTCCCTGCTGTCCAGGAATGTTGACTGCCCCATAAACAAATAAGCAGCCATAATATGTAGTGCATATAGAAATAGTGCAACATACATGACTGTCGGCATTCTATGATCCTGAAAAACAGAACAGTTTGCAAGAGCTGCAGATGATAAAAGGCATTATGATAATGACAGCAATTGATTTGTAAAAAAAAAAAAAAAGAAGAAGAAAAAAAAGCATGTCATCTTAATATGACTCAGACTCAATAATACAGTGCTGAAAAAGTTTTACAAGACACAAAAGCAGAGACAAAATTACATCAGAATCATCATTGAATAAACGTTGAGCTCGTATAGTCATTCAAATGAAACATTGTATTAATTATGTTCACATCAATGAAGTTCCACATAATAAAATGCCATGATGCATGAAGGCTGATAACGTGCTGTCAAATGCATCCGTGAAACACGAGATGAAGGCAGTGTTGTGTTGCATTAGATGACCCCCCCCCCCCCCCCACCAAACAATAAAATGGACAGAAAATGTTTTGATGTACACATTTACATGTCATAAATATGTGCGGCAATGTCAAAAAAATGACCACCTCCACCCCATGACCTGCTAGTTTGGTGTGTAGCGGTCATAAGCGGCTTCAATCACTCCACTTGGGCCCCAACAAGGACCTGCTGGGAAGATGGCTCAGGGTGGGTGTCTGCTCATGGGAGAAAAGGCTACTTCAAGAAAAAAAAAAAAAAAGGGGGGGGGGGGTCCACTTTGGACACTTATGTTGTTACATCGACAACCGTGAGGGCTGAGCCTTTCATCCTCTCAAATGAAGATGAATAGTAGCCATCACTTAATGTCACAGTCAGCTACACTCTTCAAGTACAATCATGCCATGAAGGAAACATCGAAAGAACAGTTTTCTACACTGTCAAGCTTCTGTCTCCTCATCCCTAGTCCACTATGACCCCCCATTTTTATAATCGGCCTCACTGTGTTTTTGTCTACATACTATCTCAAAAGCTGTCTTTGCCAAATGTTGCATAGTAATGATTGAGCCGCCCCCAAGGCACAGTTGATGGGTATGATTGAGAGTAGGATGAACTTCTTAAATGAAGGCTGCTTCAGCATTGCCACATTTGTGTTAAGACACCAAGGAACAATAAAATAATAATTACAAAAGGAAGTGATTCTTCCTTTTAACAGCGCTCGAGCAGGACATTACGGAGGACCAAAAATGCCAAGATAAAAAAGGTGAAAATAAAAACAGATATAAAAAAAATGTAATTCAAAAACTAAAGACAAAAAATATATATGAATGGAAATAAAATCAACAAAATCTCCCTCATATGAGTAAAAAGAGTAGTCTTTTTACTTATTTGATATTTAAATCTATTTATACATTTATTTTTGTATATATTTCCATATTTATTTTTGAAGTCTATTTTTTATTTTTACTTGCATTTATTTATGTATGTTTTTTGTTGTTTTTATTTCCATTTATATTTTTTTAATTTTCAAATTATATTTTTGTATCTGTTTTTTATTTTCACTTTTATTTATTTATTTTTCCTTTGGGCTTTTCTGCGGTGGAATCAATCCCAATGAATGTGGCAGTAGATGTAAACAACAAGCCTTGTGAACAAGGAAAGAAGACATTATAAGCCACTGAAGCGATTCCTTCTTTTCAATTATGACCCCACAATACGAGTGCAATTTGAGTCCCTCTCAGCAATTAACTCATTCACTGCCACTGCCACTTAACTCATTCACTGCCATTGACGGCTATAGACGTCAAAAATTCATTTGAACTATTTCTATTAGTTTCAAAATGTTTTCTACATTTGTTAACAAGAGTATGAAAACCTAGAAAATGTATTGTACATTTAGAACAGATATCAAATTTGTGATTGATCTTAACTAGTTAACTAGTGAAGTCATGTGATTAAATACAATTAAAAAATGGAATCGCCTGATGCCCCTAAGTTAAAAAAGAAAGAAAAGATTATTCAAAATTAGGGGCATCAAACGATTAAATAGTTTTATTGTTATTAATCGCATGACTTCGATAGTTAACTCACGATTCATCACAAATGTGATATCTGTTCTAAATGTACAATTAAAATAATTCTAGGTTTTCATACTCTTGTTAACAAAAGTGGGGATTTTTTTTTTTTAAATTAATAGAAATAGTTCAAATAAATTTTTGACATCTATAGCCGTCAATGGCAGTGAATGAATTAAACAGTGGAAGTCCCGTTCAACATAATTCAAGGCACCGCGCTAGATGATCTATTTAGGATTTTAAAAAAATATCCACATAAAAGAATGGCATGTGTGAATGTATATATGAGCATTCTGATTAAGTGCTCATTGATATTACTTAACTTTATTTTGCTGTGTGGGATGCTCGTCAAAGACAGTATAAAAACAAAAGACTGTTAGTATAAAACCTGATGTAATGTTTGTTGTCAGTGTCCTGTCCGTCACTGTGATGCAATGACGGTGGTGTTAACTATTAAATCCACTGTGGCCAGCACACGGTGCTGTTGGGTCTACACCAGCAGCTCCGTTGTTAGCCTTAGGCTGCTGATCGATAGGGCTAATTAAACATAAATTCAATAAAGTGCCAATTTAGAATAAATACAATTGATGACAATACAAATCTGTAAAATTGCCGATGTCACTTATAACCAACCAGTTATTAGTTTGTAAAACCAGTAGCTAAAATATAAATGACATTTATAAAAAAAAAAACGATCTTAAAGTAAAACTTTCCTCGCATACTTCCAGTACCGTTTAAAAAAAAAAAAAATTAAATGTACTGATTGTACTTAAAAATAAATTTCTTTGAGAAAATACACTTGACTCGGTGCACCAACTGTAACAGGATGCAAAAGTACTGCACTCGGTGGCATCAGTGGGTGTGCTGGTCATCTTGGTCGGACGGCGACTCTTTTAGGAAGGGGCTGAAGGAGGAGCGCACGGTGCGACCCTGCAGGGGCTGCTGCACCCGGAAGTTGTTCACCATGCTCTTCTGGACCTCCTCCTCGGCCGACGTGAACAGAAGGCTACGGAAGACGGCCAGCTTGGGAGGAAAAAGAAGAAAGTTCACATGAGCAGGCACGATTACTGAAATAGGAATGTTTGATACAATACGAGTAATCAACTCTTGAGTAGACACTGATACTGATATTAAAACTCTTTGACTGCCAGACGTTTTCAGAAAAGGGATGCCGTGGGTGCCAGCCGATTTAAGCATTTTTGACTGATCTTTCAAGGTCCACAGAAAATTATGTGTTTGGACTATGGAAACACACATACTACCAAATGAAAGATTGAACTCTCATCTTTCATCAGAAAAAAAAGTTTGTTTCTACCTTATTCCGTTTTTCAGTAATCAACAATAGAAAATGGTTAGTTTCACCTCTGTTTTGAAAAAAAACGTCTTTTAACGTCTTTGGCACTCCTCCATAGGATTTTACTAAACGTTATTTAACGTTTTTGGCAGTCAAAGAGTTAAGTACAGATACCACTAGTACTTTTTATAGCGCAATACACCAAATAGCAGAGGCAAGTATAAATTGGATGGACTTTGAAAAGATGTCTGGAATAGCACAGCATATGGTGGACCTCATCAAGACCTTCGATGCATTTCAAAAGCTGGGCAGTCTGGAATTAGTAAATATCGCAGTCAGACAAAGATGTGCAACGTCAGCATTGCTCTTCATATCTGCCTCAAATAAAAACCAAATATCAAAATTTATAGAAACATGGTCTACGTATATAGAATTTTTTAACCAAATTCCGGTTACTTAATTCTGTCTGTTAGCGAGAGCCACTACATTGTGATAACTTGCATTGATGTTTCTGCATTTGGCAATTTATTATTATATTATATTATTAGTATGGGATTTTTTTTTAATGGGCTTTAGGTGAACTGATGAATACACACACGCTCGCATGCACGCACGCACACACACACACACACGCACATACACATACTCACCCACATACAAAAAAAAGGGTATATATATATATATATATATATATATATATATATATATATATATGTGTGTATATGTGTATATATATATATATATATATATATATATGTATATGTATTTAAAAAAGAAAAGAAAAAAAAAACATTTATTAAATTTTTTTTAATTGATTTGTTGGATTTATTTTATTTTATTTTTTTTTAAAAGGAGAGCAATGATGATGTCAAATCGAATGAACAATACTGAGCTCTCCTGGAGAAAAAAAAAAAGCATTGCTCTTCAACATCGTTATCAACTGGGTGACGGGCCGCACAACAGAAGACA
Organism: Vanacampus margaritifer; assembly: GCF_051991255.1. Classification (NCBI taxonomy): domain Eukaryota; kingdom Metazoa; phylum Chordata; class Actinopteri; order Syngnathiformes; family Syngnathidae; genus Vanacampus; species Vanacampus margaritifer. The sequence goes on along the minus strand of NC_135437.1, from coordinate 25,580,508 downwards.
AAACAAGAGGTGTGCCACGGAGCTTCTTCTCAGCACTGCAAGACCTTGATTTTGCTGATGGCCTAAGCTCTCATATCACACACTCACCAAGTCACCGACACATGCAAGAGAAAAGTACTGCTTTGCACAGCAAGCTAGCCTAGAAAAGGGGTCTGCAATTTTGGGCTCTGGAACCACATGAGGCTCTTTAGTCCATCTCCTGTGATTCCCTGTGGAGCTCTAAAAAAAATTTGGGTAAAAATTCACATATTATATATATATATATATATATATATATATATATAATATAAAATAGTATTCAAATGAATTCCTGATTAAATAAAAAGTGAGTCATTAAGTTGTTTTTTTTAATGACAGAGTCCAAAATTTTAAGTTGTCGGAAAAAGGAAGACGAAAGGTAGATGAAAAAGTTTTTAAAACATACCTAAAAATCTCCAAAAAGTGATCATAAAATATCCAAAAAGAGAGAAGAAAATCAGAACATTACAATAAAATGTTCATGAAATTGCCAAATATGTCAGAGAATTAAATACAAAGGAGGAAAAGAAAATGTTCAAAAAGTAACAATAACATGTCCAAAAACAAAAAAAGAAAATTAACATGAAATGTCTTTGGAATTGCTGAAAAAAGTCAGATTTTTTTTTTAAGTCAGAAAAGAAAATGTTCAAAAAGTAACAATAAAATGTCCACAAACAAAATAAGACATCCTGAAAATTACCATAAAATGTCCACAATGTTGCCAAAAATGTCAGAAAATTGATAGCAAATCAGGCAGAAAAAAAGAGCCACAAAATGAGAGGCATATTGCCATAACATGTCCATAAAATTGCCAAAAATGTCAGAAATTTGACAGAAAGGCAGAAAAGTCTAAAAATGCATGAAAAATGAAATGTGAAAAAAATAAAATAGAATAAAATCTAAGAACGGAAGACGAAAGGTAGAAGAAAATGAATCTGAAAGTATTGGGTGCTGCATATTTTTCTGTTATGGCGCAGCTCTAATTAGCTGTCGGGCCCTCAGTACATTAGGCTAACACTAACACAATGTTTCGTTCACCACAATGTTCAAATGTTTTGCGGCTCTAGACAGATTTTTGGTTATTTATTTGGCCTGAAATGGCTCTTTTACAGCAAAGGCTGCTGACCCCTGAAGCGATGGCACTATATGTGGATTGAGGCACTTTCCCAACAATACATTGGTTTACCAAGGCAATGCTGGAAAATAATGGTGGCCACGCAAAATGATGAAAATTTGGGCAGTTTCGCGTAGGGATGCACTCACTTTTGTTGCCAGGGATTTGATGGATGGATGAATTCAGCTATTTATGGCTGTATTTGGAGTTCTTTTGAGAGAACAATAAATTGACACTGTTGTCCCATAAAAAGAAAGATTTAAATGTCCAATGAAATGTGAGGGCATATACTCACTTTTGTGAGATAGCTGTGTTCTACAGAATCCATAATTGAGACGAGAAATAGAACAAAAAAAACAATTAGGAAGTGACCAGAAGCTGGCACCGCCACTGGACCCAAACAAGGGAGCAACCGGTTGTGTTCACCGTGTGTATCACGTTTCTCCCAAGTCAGATGAGTTTGCAACTACAATGGAGTCACCACCTAAGTAAACAGACCACAAAGCTTCTTCTATTTCTTCTGTTGCTACCAGTTAATTCTGCTCTTTCATCTTCAGTAAGTTTTCTGGAGGTCGGATGCTCTGTGGGGCCATGCTGCCTCTCACAGGTCAGTCTTGGTACTACAACAGACATCTAGTTTGGTGAGGAGTTGGAGATTTTATGTGTGGTGGGTGTGTTGGTAATCTCGTTCAAATACAGAACATGTTTTCCAAGACAGGTGTGGGGTCTCTCACATTTCAAAAATCACTATATGGGTACGCCGTGTTACCTTAGCATGTTTAAAAACACTGATGTCCTGTACATTATTACACATGAATGTAATCCCTATGTGAGTGTTTTCCTTTGCAGCACAAAAGGAACTTCTTTTTTGTTTCATTCAGGACCGACCAATAGGAAAGTAAGAGATATGAGAGTGATCGGAGTGAGAAAATGTTGCAAATACACATACCTGATCATGGCTAACTTCTATGGGCTGCTTCATGACCATCCAAGTGACAGACTCTGTCAGAGGAGGCGTTGTAAGAGAGCCGTGGTAAGTCCAGTAATCGTCAGTGTTGTTCGGCAACAGGCAACCAGGGTCAAATTTCGTAAACTCCACCACACTTCCCTGCAGGCATTTCACACAGCACATAAACAGTTGAATCTTCAATAGAGTCCATTTTGATTTTTTTTTTTTACGGCACCAATTAGTAATTCGACTAAACAATCATAAATAATGTTGCTATAATGACTGATCTTTCAAGGTCCACAGAAAATTATGTGTTTGGACTATGGAAACACACATACTACCAAATGAAAGATTGGACTCTCATCTTTCATCAGAAAAAAAAAGTTGTTTCTACCTTATTCCGTTTTTGAGTAATCAACAATAGAAAATGGTTAGTTTCACCTCTGTTTTGAAACAAACGTCTTTTAACGTCTTTGGCACTCCTCCATAGGATTTTACTAAACGTTGTTTAACGTTTTTGGCAGTCAAAGAGTTAGTAATTCGACTAAACAATCATAAATAATGTTGCTATAATAAGCATGATGAATAAATAGTAGACTATTGCACAATTAAATGCAATATCAACTGTCACATTTGATTTCATCATTAAATGTAAAGTAATTTGATTGTCATTTAGTAAGAAGTAGGAGGCATGAGAGTGACCTACATAAGCATACAAAGGCATTTTTATTAGGAACACCTGCCCAATGTAACACCGTTATGGGTCTAAGAGGTGCATAACAATTTTTGCCTCAACAAGGAATTGTAAGTATGGATGGATATTTTTTAAAGAGGTATTCATTTAGCAAAGAATGCAAATTAAAAAAAATTAAACGGACCTTGTGTCTGATCGCAGGGAGAGCATCCACCAGTTTCTGCAGACCGTCGTGTCTCTTCCCCACCTACACAAGTGTAGAGTTGTTTGGATTAGGAATGTGCATGATACATCGACGGATCATTCTTAATCGTTCATGTCGGAAATGCTTTTGGCCAAATGCTGCGCATTACTAGGTAGGAAATTGATGGAGGGGGAATTTGGCAGCAAACCACAAAGCTTATTTCAGACTGAGCCGTCTTTGAACTCAAAACAGAGTAATCAAGTTTTGACGTTTTTATTTCTAAAAGTAACATAAAGTTGTACATAAATAAGAGCAACATCAATAAATTAATATATTTTTTTTTTGGGGGGGGGGGGGGTAAACTGGAGCTCATTCCAGCTCATTTAGAGTGAGATGCACAATACACCCTGGACTGATCAACAAACACCACAGCGGAAGGCTGCAACCACCTAACTGTGAGGCGGATGTCTTAACCACTAGGCCACTGTGCCGCCACATACAGTGTGTGCAAACCAGATGCTGAAAGTGTTCTCTGAATGTTCTTTAACTGTGTGTGTGTGTGTGTGTGTGTGTGTGTGTTACCTTGAGAAAAACTCCGATAACACCCAGGCCGTTGTCCTCCATCACTGCCTCCTCAAACAGACTGTACTTATCTGAGTTCCAGTGGACCAAGTGAAGCTGAGAGCACAAACAGTACACGTGCCAACCATTAGCTTCAATGGAGGTGCAAGAGGCAAAAAACGATGAACTCAGACTCTTCTTTGGTCTTTCTCTCTGATTTGTATACTGTACAGTACTTTCTAACTAACTGGTTGTTTTGGGTCTCCAGTAAGTAAATGCAATGTGACATCGAATATAGTCCAGCGCCACTATATCTAAAAATGTTCACTCTCTTATTCGACTAATTGAGGTAAGCAAAATATTATTTTCATTAAAATAATAATAATAATAATAATAATACCCATGGCGTTTTTTTTTTTTAATCAAGTGGCCATGTGAGTGCCTCAGTGTTTTGTTCAAGGCATGTAATAATTTTATAGTTTCTTAAAATGTCACCGATACTTATTTTTAAAGAGCTGTGTCCAAAGGTCGTATGAGTAGTACGTGTTTTATTGTTTTGTTATTCTGGTTGTAAATGTCAACTGTTTTCCCACACTGATAATAAGTGATAAGTTACATTGAAGGGACTACTGTAGATACAAAAGAAGAAAAAAAATGCTATTTATTTCCCATTTAATCCCATTGTCAGACACGATTGACTGCAATTTGAGCCTCCCCAAGCAAACATGAATGCAAAGGTAGCTGAGTCATGGCAACTCTGACGTGAACAAATTCCCAGCACTGGCAATTCGGGCTTGGCAAAAAGACATATAAAGGGAGTAAGTGGAAGACACGCCCATAACAGTAGAAAACTACGGTAGCAGATAAACACTTGATGTAACAGTTACGCAACTAGCAGCAAAGACTAATTTAAATAGACAAAAGAGAAGCTTAGGTTCTAAACCACACTTAGAATCTCTGATTAGCATGCTATGCTAACTGTGAGAGTTGCATATAAGTGATTGACAGCAAGGGATGGACAAAAAGCTGCCTGCCGATGGCAGCGCTTGGACTGGAGCAGAACAGTAAATATTCAGGTCAATTAATCCAAAAACAATGAGCTGAATGATTTTGAAAGTAAGCTGAGGGGGGACGGTGTTTGAGTGATTAACGTGAGCCATTACATTGTTATTGTGCACACAATTGTGTTTTGATGTATTAACGATTGGGAATTGATGCTCAACAGCTAACGTACAATATAGCTGAATGATCGTCTATTACAGTAATTATGTCCATTAACTTCTGAGACCATCCCATCTGAGTTTCGGTGAGAAGCACACCTTGGACTGGTCGCCTGGACACACATAAGTCTCACATTTATTCCAATGCGCAAATTAGAGTCTTCAATTAACCTAAAATGCCTTTTTCAAATGCGGAAAGAAGCCAGAGTGCCCGGAGAGCTCCACACAGAAAGGTTTGAGCCAAGATTTGAACCCTGAACCTTCTCAACTATGACATACTAACTGCAACTCCAGTGTGCTACCCTAATTATTTTTGTTTGATGTATGTTAACTCTTTGACTGCCAGACGTTTTCAGAAAAGGGATACCGTGGGTGCCAGCCGATTTAAGCATTTTTGACTGATCTTTCAAGGTCCACAGAAAATTATGTGTTTGGACTATGGAAACACACATACTACCAAATGAAAGATTGGACTCTCATCTTTCATCAGAAAAAAAAGTTTGTTTCTACCTTATTCCGTTTTTCAGTAATCAACAATAGAAAATGGTTAATTTCACCTCTGTTTTGAAACAAACGTCTTTTAACGTCTTTGGCACTCCTCCATAGGATTTTACTAAACGTTATTTAACGTTTTTGGCAGTCAAAGAGTTAATGATGTAACAACCTAATTCTCTCTTCATATGACTCTGTAATGAAAATATCTTGGAGCAAATATGGAATAAATGTTTTTGTTGCATATGGATGTTCCTGCTGAAATTAACAAACTTTATTTAATACATTTGTGCCTCTCATGCCGTAGTGTGTTCTTTTCCCCATTAAAGTAACACAAATACAACAATCAAGCCACACCCACTTTCTTGAAAGAGAAAACAGGCCGGCAAATCAAATTTGTCTATTTGCATGACGTCACTCTTCAAAATGTTCCCGCAACAACAACATAGGTCATTCTCTACTGTCTCTCTTCGGCTGAATGTTGGCTTTTTCCTCCGACTTCAAAGAGCTGTTTTATCTGACGTCACGTCCGCTTCTTTGCTCATTGGTTCAGTCCACTGTCTGTTAGCTCAGGTTTGCCCCGCCTCAGAAATGCGACTGATAGGACGGTTGACCAGACTCACTCTCCGGCAAAGCTGCCAGTGAGTCTGGATTTCCAGGCTAACTAGGATGACCATTATACACCTGAAAAGTAATTTGCTCATCTGACCACATCATTTATTTTATTTTATTTTTATTTATTTTTTTTAAAAAAAACAAATAAATTAAAAAATTTAATAAATGTTTTTTTTTTAAATATATATATATATATATATATACATATACACACATATATGTATATATATATATATATATATATTTTTTTTTTTTTGTATGTGCGTGAGTAAGTGTATGTGCGTGCGTGTGTGTGCGTGCGTGCGTGCGAGCGTGTGTGTATTCATCAGTTCACCTAAAGCCCATTAAAAAAAATCCCATACTAATAATATAATATAATAATAAATTGCCAAATGCAGAAACATCAATGCAAGTTATCACGATGTAGTGGCTCTCGCTAACAGACAGAATTAAGTAACCGGAATTAGGTTAAAAAATTCTATATACGTGACCACATCATTTAAACATCCAAGCAATGAGACTAGTAAGTGAAAACGCACTGTATAGATTGTAGCATACCTCTGCAGCAAATAACCTCCTGTCCACGGTGTGCTCTGACCCCCAGGCATTGCTCTCGCCCCAGTGGAAGTGGAACTGGCACAGTCTATATTTGTCTTGCAAAGGGCCCCCTTTCAAAGCTGTGGCAGCAAATGAGAGGACATGATCTTGCTACGTTGACTTCAACACACACATTTAACAATAACAGTGATTTAAAAAAAAAAAAAAAAAAGGCCATGTCACAGTTATGTTATTGGCTCAGGGGAAAATGATCTCTCAAAAGTGGGCAGGTGAGCAGGTTGTTCATAAAGTCAACCAACAGACGTCATGATTATTTTGTCTATGAACTACACATCGTGTAACTGAAATTGCAGCTATTATTCAGTCGGTACTTGCTTTGCCCAAGGGCACTGGCATTCTTTCCAACGAGTTACAGCAACAGTACCTGTATATCAATGTAGTGTATAATGTACACTAGTACCATAATTTACAGATTATGACAAAACCGTTGCTTTAGAATTGGGCATTAACTCATTCACTGCCATTGACGGCTATAGACATCAACAATTCATTTGAACTATTTCTATTAATTTAATTTTAATTTTTTCCAATTTTTGTTAACAAGAGTATAAAAACCTAGAATTTTTTTATTATACATTTAGAACAGATATAAAATTTGGGATTAATCGTGAGTTAACTAGTGAAGTCATGCGATTCATTATGGTTAAAATTTTTAATCGCCTGACGCCCCAAATTTTTAATAATCTTTTCTTTTTCTTTTTCTTTTATTATTATTTTTTAAAGAAAACATTATTAAAAACAAAAAATAAAATTACTTTTTCTTAAAGAAAAGATTATTAAAAAATTAGGGGCGTCAGGCGATTAAATTTTTTCGTAAATAATCGCATGACTTCACTAGTTAACTCACGATTAATCACAAATTTTATATCTGTTCTAAATGTACAATATTTTTTTTCTAGGCTTTCATACTCTTGTTAACAAAAGTGGGAAAAAATGTTAAACTAATAGAAATAGTTCAAATGAATTTTTGACGTCTATAGCCGTCAATGGCAGTGAATGAGTTAAGTATTGATTTTAAATAAAAGACTAAAAAAATGGCTGCAGTGCAGTTGACATACTCACGTTTGACCGTTGCTTCCTTGAACGTCTTCCTATATTCTTTAATATTTAAAGTGTTTTGTTTTTTGCTTTGACATAAAACTATAATCCCAAAAAGGTTGACGAGAGGTTAAAATTGCAACAGGTAAATTAACACTAAAAAGGAACATGCATACATGCATACTGATTTGACCTTAACTTTGTGTAAACCATATAGGCAAAAAAAGTTTATTTTATGAACAATTGCACAATCTAATTAGAAAATGCATTTAAGACTTGGATCAAACATTCTGACTTTTACAAAGCTAAAAATGTTTGCTCAGTTTTGATTACGGTATTACGGAGCGACAAATGATGTTAATGTTTTAAATGACACATCCATAGTCTGTTAAATCGAGTACTAAAATATTGTTATCCACATTTCAACTTTAAAAAAAAAAATGGTAATCAAAGATTTTATTTGTAACACAATTTACATTTATAAAAATAAATCCCAAAGTGCACAGTACAGGCAACATAAGCATACAGTAAATTAAAAAACAGTCAATTAAAAATCTGAATAAGAAAAAAAAAATCAAGAATAAAAATAAAATGCTGTGGTTTTCTCTGTTACATTTTAAGCTCATTACACAAAGACTCCAAACGTGATGTGACCTAAACCAGAGTATTTTTTTCTTTTTAAAGTATCTTTTTTTTTTTCAAACCCCACGCCCCCCCCCCCCCTTCCAAAAAAAAAAAAAATTTGCATAAGCAGTCTACAAGACTTGATTTATTAACAGTCTGTTTTATTGTGTAAGCTATTTGTACACTCTAGAGAATGACCAACACAGTCACAGTCACATGACAGTCACCAGAGCCACATGGTGGGTTTTATCCACGCCTCTTCAGTGTTAACATTTCCTTCCTAACTGACTTTTACCACAGGGCGCTCTTTAGGAAAGGCTGACAAAGGACAGCATCCTTTGCACGTGGCTAAAACCTCACAGTTTGCGCTTAATTCAAAGGTAGCTTTGTTCCCAGGAACAAAGAACCAACTATTAAATTGAGTGATAGCTGAGCCATTTTGTTTTCGGAACACAAACACATGGATATTTAACGGAAGATCGCTTACTTGACTTGTCCGTAGTGTCATCGTATTCAACCAGGAAGGAGTAACCATTGTTCCAGATTTGCTGACAAGTCGTTGGGTCATAGTCAGCGATCAAAGGTTTCAGCTGGGAATCAAAGACGCTCTTGCGGACCACAATATCAATCGGAGACTGGCGGTCACCTCCGGGAATGGCGAGGGGTCCCTGCCACATGGGGTGCACTGGACAAGGCAAGGGTGGTTAAAAGAAAGAAGAGAAAGGCAAACACAAATCATAATATACACTACTGAGAAACACATAACAGAAAACAAACCTACTTTCCACGTTGTATTCAGCTGCTTCCTGCTTTGCTAAACAGCAGTCCATGATTTGCAAATAAAAATTTTAACTGCCACTCTGAGAAGTGACTCTGTAATAGAAACTTATAGACAGACCGGCTTCTCAGGCTGCCTTGAAAGAAGTGAATGCAAAAGCAGCAGCTGAGTAATTCTACTTCCTGCTAAACGTACATTTCTTCCTTAAAGGTAATGACTAAATAGCAAAGTGGGCTGGCTGCACACAAAGTAACCTGCGGAATGTCCTGGCACGCCCCCAGCTTCCCTCCACAGGGAGGGAATCAGACCGGGACCCCTGGCTGGGTCAAAAAGCCCTCTCAGGCCAAAGTCTGTACGAGGACCTGACTAATTACACACACGCACACAAAAAAAAAAATCAGCTTTCTCTCCCGAGCTTCTTCTGATTGTATCTTTTCCTGGAAGTCATAAAAAACAAATGTACATGTGTGTTTGAAAAGGGCAGCCTATAAGGACAGAATCTCTCGCTGCCTTAAGCATGAGAGACTGCATCTGTAAAAGGTAACAATCATTGTGGTGTAGCTGTCACCGACTGAGAAACAACCGCTGATTGTCTTCATCTGCAATCATGCAGCACAAGGCTTAAGGTTTCCGCTGCGAGCAAAGCTGAACAGGTCTGACTGGGAGATGACCTTCATCTCCTTAAGCCTTTGGCGACTCCTCCTGGGAGCACTTGGCTGCCCAATTCTGTTATTGCAACGGTGCGAATGACGTGCTTTCAAAGCTTTTCACGCTCAGTCAGCCGCCCTGCGTCCGCTTGGAGTCCGTTCTTGTCGACATCACGACTCTTCCTCGCCACAAAGCCACAGACAACGGAACAAGAACAATGCTAAAACCAAAATGGAACTTTATGAAATCCAGAAGACAGTAGCAAACATCTCATGAGGTGCAAAATAACTCAATCTCAAAATTGTGGAGGTGTAGCCATAAAGTTAGGTCAGAGAGCTACTTACTAACTTACTTACTAACCAAATCACACAGCGAAATAATGTGAGGACAATGACAAAGGCTTTAAACTTTGAACTCAGTGAGCAGGTGTTGCTAAGATTGTTGAACACTCCACTTTGTTATTCCCCACAAAATAAACACACCCACACAGAAAAGTAATCTGAAATAAGAGCCAGATTTGATCCGCCGTGCTGTTAATTTTGTCCTTGTGTTTTCATTCACGTTGACCACTGGACTACTGAGCAGGGCGTGATATAAATGTAGCAAATCATAGCATCATAACAAAGTCCAACTACACCATACTAAAATGGAAATTTATTTGCAATCTACAAAAATTAATAGTCCAATAATGTGGACAAACTTCCTCCATTCAGTAGTGAAAAATGTGTTTTCTGAGCCTGATAAGTGTGAACACAAATTAAACAGTCGCAAATAGTGACTACTTATTGTAGCTTATCTTGTCTTAGAGTTATCTCGACTCAAGGTAAATTGAGACTTCTGTATACATACTATATATTTATAGATTGCTATTTCTTTTTTCTTTGAACTACAAAACCTTTGCTTCAGCAAAGAACAAATAAAAATGGCATTTGTACTACAAAACATCCCATGAATTTGTTTTTTTTTTTTCATATCCAGCTTTCCAGTTTTGTTAAAGACATTTTATTTTAAAGTACACCTATGGAACATTTGCTGCACAGAATAGCGATAGCGTCCTCTGCTGCCCTAAATGGTAATTACAGCAAGCAGGGTGTATTGTCTAGCACTGGTTATTGACTGATTGAGAATCCCAGGTAAAGGGAAAAAGAGACACTCAAACTTGCAGTTGACTAGGAGAACCAATTTCAGGACAGTATTTTAAATGCAAAACACCACCACACACCAATTTAATACAGGGATGTGATTTGTCCAAAGTGAAATTATCTGAAAATTTAGCCGGGGGTCTGACCCAGCTAGGTCCAGGGCTGTGCCCTGGTGGGGGGACAAGGGGGGCACAGCCCCCCGGAGCTCATGGGTTTTCCGTGTTTTTAAGTACTTTCAATGCACTCACATGACAAAGAAATAGACAAAACAACAGCATAAATTTTCAATGTATATTGAACTATCCCATATAAAATGGCAGTTTTAGTCAACTCAAAATCAGTCACATTCAAAAACATTGGACTGCCTTTGCTTTTAAAAACTATCACTGAGAATATCATCATATCTAACTAATGTGATTACTAAGTTAACACATAAATAATGTTGAAGAGTTCAAATTTCATGAACAAATAATTGTATCATGACCAAATGAAAAGTAACTCATATTAGAGCATACCACAAATGTCTTTGTTATAGCAGAAGATGTTATCTGTCGGAGTCATGTGCATACACAATGAACTACTAAACAAAAAATAAAAAATAAAATAATAATAATAATAAAATAAAAAAATCGGATTTTTTTTTTGGGGGGGGGATAAAAAAAGTGAAATTCCGCGAATTAGCGGAAAAATCACATCCCTGTTAATATATATTGTCTCATAGGGTAGTGATTAGCACGTCTGCTTCACAGGTGTTCCAGGGTTTCTGCAGGTGTAACAGGTGCTACAGTTCCTGCCACATCCCCAAAATATGTTATGCTATGTGAGTGTGAATAGGTTGTTAGTCCCTCATTAATCGAAAAGGTCACATTCCAGGAAACCCTGGGATAGATGAAAAGCTGCAAAGTAGTGACCATATATTTATTTTACTATTTATATACAGAGTAAATCAAGTCTAAAGATTTATTTACAATAATATGTTTTATGCGCCTCCTAGTATAAACACGGTATTTTGATTAATATTACGTGTGTGGAATAGGATTGAAGCAGAAAAATCCATCTGTTTTTATCCATCTCATGGTGCGGCCATTTTTCCTTGTAGGTACTTCCACTTGGTGTCACCTGAAAAAGACATCACAGTGCCTAATGCCTCAGTTTACAAACGTCACATGACCAAATCCAGAAAACAGGTGAACCGTGATGGTCGTTACCTGAGCCTTTATAGGCACTGTGATGTCATTTTCAGTTGACAGCAAGTGGCAGGACAAGGCAAAATGGCTGCCACTTGAGATGGATGAACAAGTAGCTTTTCAGCTTAATTAATATTCCAAAAATACAATATTAACTCATTCACTGCCATTGACGGCTATAGACGTCAAAAATTCATTTTAACTATTTCTATTAGTGTAACATTTTTTTTCCACTTTTGCTAACAGGAGTATGAAAACAGATCTAAAATTTGTGATCAATCGTAAGTTAACTAGTGAAGTCATGTGATTAGTTACAATAAAAAAAAAATGTATCGCCTGGCGCCCCTAATTTAAAAAAAAAAAAGGGGGCGTCAGACGATTACAATTTTTAATCGTAATTAATCGCATGACTTCAATAGTTGACTCCTGATTATTCACAAATTCTATATCTGTTATAAGTTTACCCCCAATTTTTTTTTCTAGGTTTTCATTAAAAAAAAGAAATGAAATGGAAAAAAACGTTACACTAATACAAATAGTTCACATGAATTTTTGACGTCTATAGTCGTCAATGGCAGTGAATGAGTTAATCAGAATACCGTGGATGCATGGTTATTTTATGACTGTTATCTAAATCAATAGCTGTGTCTATCCTTGACCATAAATGAGGGAATCGGATTACATTTTGTTCTCACCGTCAGTGGTTTGGTATATAAAATTAGCTACCTATCTTGATGATGTGCAGTTAAAGCTCATTTTGCTTGCGGTTGACAGTGACACACTGCGCTAACCATGCTGCAAAATGGAAATGGCAATTGTCAACAACAACACTTGTGTTGTGCACAGTGCACACACAATGTATATCAACAGCCAATTTGACGTTTGAAGTAATTGACCTAAACACAATATCTGTGCATTGGACAAAGAGGTGCAGTATTTTCACAGAATGAGTTATTGATGAGTGGGGCATCTGAGTGAAATATTTTACATTTATGAGTCCACTATGATAGCTTACACTATCTCAAAATGTTTTGTTTTTTTTGTGATAATTTTGTTCGCAGGTATATAATTCAAGAATACATAATGTGCAATTCATTCTATGTTAGTAATCATTACCATGAAAGCTCAGGAATATAATGGGCCCTCTAACCTCAAGGGAGGTGAACTCATGCATGATTTGCCTCTTAGTCAGACACCTTGAATGAGAATGTCCAAACTGGTTCTGCTTGGCACAAGAGAACAAGAAAGGCTGGTTATTTATTGGGTGTGGCAAAGAAGTTGTAGCTGAGTTATCTCAGTGAAGTTTGCATGATTGGAGTCAGGGTTTTAAGCTTGCACCAGGAACATGCTCAATGTGTTGCTGGGGTGTTTCGGAATACTGTATACGCAATTGATTAATTGATCTACTGTGTGTCATTGGTTGTCAAACTTCAGTCAGGTTCTATCGTGAGACACCTGATAGTGATGCTCATTGGGAACCAAACACACTAGAATCCTCGTAGACAGATAAGGAGATTAAATACACAGGCTCGTATGTCCTTATGCTACACATAGCGATCATGGACATCAACACTAACCCAAAAGCTGGAAAGCAAAATCTGCGGTGTCAGCGGCGTAGGCTACATTTGAAATCCAATTACAACGAAAGTCTAGTACGAGTTTTCCAATACACTCTCTGCACGTTTCCCACATCAACAAAGCTACCGATTGACAGCTCTGCGAGGCAAGATGTCACAAACACGAGTAACCGAGATGCAGCATATCGTCGTGTTTTAATAAGCAGATACTGTACTCACTTTGCGACAACACGTATCTGCTGGAACACGCTGTCAGGTTGCATCCGCGGACGGGGGTGAGCCGCAGACTCCTCCTGGTGTGCCTGAAGAGCTGCCGCTGAAGCTGAGAAGCCAGAGGTCGAATTACTGATGACAAAGTCACCATCTTGATGCAGTCCCGCGTTTCGTCTGTGAAAGCAGTCGGCTAACGAAAGAGTCTCCCTTCCCCGACCGTACAGCTAACCAGTGTGTTGTTGAACTAGCCCAAAGTTAGCTGTCAGTTGACGCGAGCTGCACTGACGGGTCGGCAGGCTCTTCCTACTTCTGCTTGCGTCACTGAAGCGGGGAGAAGGTAGCTTTACCGTCATACGCTGCCAAAAATTAAATGGAGAACAAAAACAGCTGTCTCTGTGACGCCGCGGCGTCTATTTGTTTAAAAAAGCGAACAGTTAAGTGCAGTCGAGACAGGACCACCACCCGCGCCCCCGTCGTTAGTGATTGTTGTCTGTAGACGGAAAGAGGAGGGTCTGCAATGTCGGCCAATCAGCATCGACCTCAGAAGGACGGCAGTGTCAACATTGGTGATGACTGCATACGGACTGTACATCGTGTCCCTTCAAATCTCTTTATAGGCAACATCTAGAGTATTGTGTACTATGGAGGTAAATATGGTGCAAAACTAACTTGTAAAAAAAGTCAAAATTTGTATCTGTAAAAGTCGTGATTTGTACCTGTAAAAAAAATGTGTACCGGTAAAAAAAAAATTTTTATCTGTAATAAAAAAATTGTACCTGTAAAAAAAAAATTGTATCTGTAATAAAAAAATTGTATCTGTAAAAACAAATTTGTACCTGTAAAAGTCATGATTTGTACCTGTACAAAAAAAAATGTACCTGTACTGAAAGTGTAAATTTGTATCTGTAAAAGTTGTGATTCGTACTTGTAGAAATCACAACTTGTAGTCAAAGAAGTCGCCACTAGGAGTCACAAGTGGTTTTTCTGCTGCTTTCCAGTGACGTGTGTTTTGCACCAAATATACCGCTACAGATTTTCTGATTTTCTAGGAATGTCATATGATAATTCAAAAATTTAAACGCTGGCAGAGATTTATAAAAAAAAAAAAAAGTGTTGCATATTGATGTCTATTTCCTATTTACTGTGAAGTGTTAACATGATCAGTGTTGTCACATAAATATTAATAATACCATCAAGTAGCTCTCAGCTTCAAAAAGGTTGGTGACCGCTGCTGTACAGTATATAAACATTAGGTTTGTGACTCTATTGTTAGATTAAGGGAAAAAACTTTTACGGGAATAGCATAAATGTAAACAGATTTAGCTGATGCTTGCAGGCCTAAACAGATCAATTGGTTCACTGTGTCAAGAATATATGGCAAGGTGTTTAATAAGGCACACCTTGCAGACTGGATAAATTGACAGACATTATCCTGTTCAACATTAAACGTATTCTTTGAGCCTTTCACAAAAAAGGAGACAAAAAGTTTGCTTTTCAATTTGTCTCGTCCAAGTTTATTGGTCCAAAAAGGCTTTCAAGGCCTTTCAACATATGCAATCACAACAAAGTATGAACTTTTTTATTTTTTTATTATATATAGGTCACTGGGGCTGACAGCTCATCTGCAATGCTTTATAGCATACGTGTAAATTTGTTTCATAGTCTGAACGAGTTTCATATTCAACTTTTTAAAGAAATTTGACAGTTACTGAAACACAACCAGACCCCATGTATCTTCAGAGATTGTACTAAGGCCGAGAGCCAACTTTAATTCACTGCTGGTTATAGTAATGTTTCACGATTGCTAGATTACCAAAAAACTGCTGACATTGCAGATGTCATTAATATCACTGTAGACTAACATTTTAGATGTACAGAAGAGGTAGCGCACAAACACCTCAAGGCACCAAGCGCTTAAGTGCCTCAGATTTGAAGCCAGTCTTTAAACTCCAGTGATGAACACCATTGAGTAGACGGCGGTCTGTTTTTCTCCCATCGTTTAAATATTACATACCAAGAAAATGTTTTGGTTCAAACAGTATTTCAATTGTATATTGACAATGCACAAAACCCCTGACTTAAGAAGCATGAGAAATAGAGTAGACGTCTTCAGAAATACAAAACAAACAAAAAAACTTATTTTTAATACTATCACCAGATTCATATTATAGTTACTAGAAATGAATAATAATAAAAAGCGGATTATTTGAAAATGATGACTATATTTACAGAAAGAGTAGGGGAGTATGAAAACTGCCTTGGAGAAAAGGGAACAAAAAACAAACCGCAAATTGTTTTTCATAAAAGGTGTGTTTAAGTCTACCGTCTGTCTTGTAACAAAATTGCAGTATTTCAAAGAGTTAATGATCCTCCAAGAAAGCAGAGTAGTTTAGTCCAAAGCGATGATGTCATCATCATCGTCATCAGGGGCTGCTGCTGCTGCTGCTGCTGCACTTGACTGATCTGTCCGTGGACGCTTGGTGGAAATCTCGCCTGTTTCTGCGTCTGAATGCTTCCTCTTGGTGTTGCTAGTGATTGCTGCAGAGCTGGATGATGCTTCAGCATCATCGTCAGAGTCCACCACCATGACGTCATCGTCCTCTGCTGGAACTGAAAGGTGGAGGACATGTTTATTAACAGCATGACGGGGATAAGGTGGAAAAGGTGCACAAAGTGAACTTGCAGCTCCGCGTCGTGGTTAGCCACGTCAGCTAGCTGAAGCAGCGCAAAAAACAGCATGCGCCGAGAAAAAAAGCAAATGTTTACATCACCGACCTTTAGAGGAAGTAGACGGCTGAGCGGAGTCCTTGTTGCCATTGGTGATGCTGTGTACCTCTCCCTGGTTGTTTTGGGGTGGCGGAGCTTTGTCCGGAGCTTCACCAACCACTTCAAACTCGACATCCCTCTCTAGATCGTCACTGCCAAGGAAATCACACTTTAGCCAATCTCCCACTGAACAGCGAACATTGCCGAACGTTGAATTTGCAAAATATGAGGTTGTCATCTCTGTCTTTTTGCGACATATCTACGACGTGTTTGCGACGTAAAAGCGACATTTGAGACAATGCGCGACTCAAATAGACCCACTAAACATCTTAAAATGATTATTTGTCATTTCTTTTTTATTAGAAGATGTAATTATTGGACATTTTTGTCTAGTCAGTCATCGTCGTGACGCGTCTGTATGCAAGCAAACCCTGTTAATTTTGGACTTATTTCCTGGTCTAATTGTGTGCTATAAAAATGAGTATGGTGCCGTCAAATATATTGACGTCATTTAGATATCACTCAGTCAGGTTTTTCATATCCTTCCTTGGACAAAGAATTTAGAAGTGACTGGAGCCGAGTGCAACACAGCCAATTATGCGCAACCCGTCCCTTACGGTGGCATTATGAATGAAAACCGTGACTGATTGTCCTCAAAAATTCACGAGTACATGTGCAGACATATGTTAATCATAGTTTAAAAACATTAGAACGAAGCTCGCAATCATTTGGATAATATTTAGGACGGAGGCGCTGCCGCACATTCAATAATAATAATAATAATGAACGCTTTCAAATATTAAAAATGTTGCGAGTTTGTTCTAATATTTCAAGACTATGATTATCACGTCTGCACATATACTCGTAAATTTTGGTGACAATCAATTGTGTTTTTTGTTTTGTTTTGTGTGACGTAATGTTTTGTGTTTAGCGGCCGGGAGTCATCACGACGTGGACAATAATAATAATAATAATAATAATAATAATAATAATAATAATAATAATAATGCAAATTTAGTTCTAATATTTATTTTCAGACTAAGCTATCATTAGCACATGTATCAGTCACGCTTTTCATTCATGATGCCCCCAAAACGGACCGGTTGCTGCGTGTCACCTGTAACAGTTTTTTTCTTTCCTTATTTCTCAAAGCAAGTAGGCTATATATGAAACCGGAGTGGATATGAGTGCTATCTAAATGTTGTCAATACTTAAGACGCCATGGGCATTTTTATAGCACAATATAGTTCCAGGAAATAAATCCAAAACAAACAAGGCGGTTTTGTCCCCCTGCGCGCACCACGTTATAGCGATGACGCGCTGCACAATAAAGTCCAATAGGACAGCGTGCAATGCGTGAGCTGTTCCAGGCAGCGCCGCACTATTCCAAACAAGAGCGTGCTCCGCCTGAAAACAAACACTCTCTTACCCGTAGCATATGGGCGTCAGAGTGAATTTATGAATGGGACCTCGTAAAGAAATTTGCTGACACATTTATGACAAATGACGAGGATTACGAGGAAATGCGCATGTTGGAGAAACAATGGATTATTCGCGAATCCATAATGGCGACAACTACGAATAACTCCGAACACAAAATGCAACATATTCCGACCAATTCCGAACCCTGTCGAAACGCAACTTTCGCAACGTTCGTCAACGCTCGCAACTCAGTGGGTTAGGGGCTTTTGGCTTTTACCAAAGGACAAGAAGCATACTAAAGCTGTGCTTCACACCATCTTATATGTATACTATGTCTATACATGTCTATACATACGTGTGCAAGACATTAATGAGGAGTGTGTAGTCTTGGAGGAAGTCATCAGCTTGTAGTCGACTGCCATTACGGATCCCAAAGTCCGAAACAAACTTGCTGTTGTTGGCTATTACACAAGAAAGTAAGAATGAAGAAATTATATCACTCAAAATGCATCCCTTTAACTCATTTGAAGTGCAACGCCAAAATGCTTTAACCCACGGTGTTTGTTCCTTACAACAAACTGGGACCGAACATTCTTTACCTTCGGTCTCTCCTTCCTCTGAGGAGATGAGTATTGTCCCTTTGCCATCTTCTATCTGAACATCTGGAGCTACCATGCCGAACCGCTCCTTCAGGATCTGAATACAATAAGAACAAAAACAAAAAAAAAGCGTGATTACACTTTGGTTTGATATCAGCAAATGCAGTGCGCAATGAGGAAAACCCAAGCTCCAAGATTGAACGGAAGTTATTGTATTGCTACCTGGTTTTATCAGTGCCACTATTGAGTATTTTCTCAAATGAATCATTTTCATACCAAAAATAGATCTTTGTACACCCTAAATTGGTATTAGAGTTTAAATAGCAATTTTAATCCATTATTTAAAGCTAGGTATGACGGCCATCCTTAATTTTATAGATTTATTAATGAGCAATTCATAAGATACAGCATACCATCTGGTCATGTGCCAACACAATATAGCCTAGATAACACCGGTCCTATTTCCCCCACTTCCACACGAAAAAATTCCAGGACATTCTAACTAACAAGTCTGGGTGACAGTATTAAAAAAAAAAAAAAGACATTTCACATTCATCTCAAGTCATGTTGATTTTCATTTTTAAGCCAAAATGCGGTGACTTATTACAGGGATGTGATTTGACCAAAGTGAAATTATCTGAAAATTTAGCCGGGGGTCTGGGGGCCGCTGGCACCCAGCTAGGTCCACTCACATGACAAAGAAATAGACAAAACAACAGCATAAATTTTCAATGTATATTGAACTATCCCATATAAAATGGCAGTTTTAGTCAACTCAAAATCAGTCACATTCAAAAACATTGGACTGCCTTTGCTTTTAAAAACTATCACTGAGAATATCATCATATCTAACTAATGTGATTACTAAGTTAACACATAAATAATGTTGAAGAGTTCAAATTTCATGAACAAATAATTGTATCATGACCAAATGAAAAGTAACTCATATTAGAGCATACCACAAATGTCTTTGTTATAGCAGAAGATGTTATCTGTCGGAGTCATGTGCATACACAATGAACTACTAAAAAAAAAAAATAATTAAAAAAAATAATAATAAAAAAATCGGAATTTTTTTTTTGGGGGGGGGGGGGATAAAAAAAGCGGAATTCCGCGAATTAGCGGAAAAATCACATTCCTGTTATTACAGCGGTACCTGTGTTTACAACCATGATTCATTTCTTACGGCAGCAACGTAACGAGAATTTCTATGCAAGTCACTAACCTATGTCAACGCATTAGTTAATCTTCATTACAGTAAGTACCCTGAAAAACATCAGGCTGTAAATACTTATAAATCAAGTATGTAGGCGGTAACTAAGCATGCCTATTCCAACTACTTCATTGCAAGCAATTCGGAACCCCGTATGCTGAAACCACTGCAAACCCCCTGTTGCAATTTAATCAGCAATCAAGAGTTCCTTGAATGGCACTAGTTTGCTAATCAACAGCTATGATTGACACTGTCTTTGGTTGCCAGAGTTGATAGTAAACTTAACCAATCACCTTGTCCTGCAAAGAGAGCACCGTTGTTTTGTGGACATTGACTTTGACGGTCACTTCAGGCTTGCTGGCACACACGTAACAGTTGGCACCAGGTGGGTCTAGGATGCATGGAATTAGCAACTTCTTCCTGAGGTTAGGACACTTGTTCAGGAAGATCTGGAGATAAGAAATGAACAAACGGAATTTTGATGAATATTTTTTGAACATGAATTAAGCAGAAAAATCCAGAGTTTACATCCATCTCAGGGGTGGACATTTTGCCACCAACTTGCTGGTAATCGAAAATGACAAAACCGTGTCCAAAGGCTCAGGTAAAAATCAATGAAAGCTGAATCACTGATCTAAACATTTTGTTCTTAAATGCCAAGTCAAAGCTCACAGCCTCATTAGCAAATAAATAATAAGAGCAACAGTAAACCGAACTGAAGGAATGAATTTTTTTGCTAATCTGTACCCACGGTTTAGCATGTCAATAACGAAGAAAGAAGAACACTCAAATTTATAGATACAAGTTTGATTTATTTGAAAACTGGAGTAGTGTTGAGTGTGAAACAGGTGAGAAACTCCATGCCATTTTGATTTTGTGGAAATGAGATCAGGTTCAAATTCAATGTTTTTTTTTTTTTAAATTGTAGGCAACGAGGAAACCAGCGTCTTCAACGATACAAAACTGTGAAAATACTCCTATCTTCAGGCCAGAATATGCAATTGCAGTTTAAATTTTGATAATATAAGATGATAGACTTGAGCGCAACGGTAGAGCCAACTTCAGCTTTGCTGCTCATTTAAATAATCCATCATTTGTAGAATACATAACTAACCCTCACATCAAATTTACCATTTTCTCCTGTCAGACGACGCGCTTGTGGAAGCTAAACTACACATTACATGGATACTGTTTAATAGATCTCTGTGCTAAAATTGCCAAAAAGTGAATAAAATAAGAAATACAAGGTGATTCTTTGAGCATACCACACCGACCAAAACCGATTGGTCAGGAGTGCTAATGCTAAAATGTAAAGTGTAGTGCCCACGAGCAGTGAAGCACTCTGGGTCTCACCATAGATCCTCAAATATCGGCAAACCTATACAGTATTCAGTTTAGCTTCCACAAGCGCGTCGTCTGACGGGAGAAAATGGTAAATTTGACTGGAACTGTGGGTACAGATTAGCAAACTTTATTTTTTTTATACCTTGGCACCAGAGGGGGCTCAGTACAAAAGCAAGGTTGTTTGTTCAATAATCCTTTGTGTAGTTAGTTGTGTCGAGTGGTGGATGAACTGACCGTACGGCAGGATTCCAGTTCGCCTGCCAGAATCTTGAGCCCCTCCAGCACAATGAGTCCAGCGATGACAGCATTGGTTGTCGCAATTGCTGGGATTATGTTACCTGCCATGGCTGGTACAACAAATGCAGTTGAACGCGGATATTCTTCCCGAAAGGTGCTCATGTGAAACAAAAAGAAAACTAGTTACACTTGACATCGAAGCGACTCTTCATGTTCATGCTGAAGATGTGCATTCGGAGGTTTGCTGCTGCGGTAACAAAGCCCATGGAAGGAGGATCATCCTGACAACACAAGCAAGGGTCTATTTTCACAAAAGTTGGTCAAAACACAGCAACCACAGTATGTTTGAATGCATTAGGATGCATATATTAACAGCGAATTAAAAGTCGAGAAAGCGCGTGTTGAGGCCAAGACAAATGCATGGATGTCGACAACTACAATGTACAGACGCTCCCCTACTTACGAACATTCGAGTTACGAACAACGGTACTTACGAACATGTCTGCGCGCATGTCAATAAATGTTCGGAAAGATGCTGTAAGTTAGATTTTTTACTGCGCACCTTTTTCCGAGTACTGTAGTGCTTCAGCGACGCTTGGCGCTGTGAGAGCTCACCCAGCATTGGAGGCTCAGCAACGTGTCGAGGAGGAGGAAGAAGAAGAAACGCCTGTCGCTCATAGATAAAGCCATCGCACTCTTCGAGCAGCAAGACCCAAATATTGAACGTTGCACAAAGGTTGCAAATCAATTGAATGATGCCATACAGTGCTACCGCATCATTTATGATGAAAAAAGAAGAAAACTGTGCAATCGTCGTTAGATCGCTTCTTTCGGCCAGTTTCTAGTAAATCCTCCAAGGAAGATACTCATCAACCCTCATCTTCTTCTCCGCGACCCTCAACTTCTTCCTACATTGACGTTACGGAGGAGGAAGTAACTTTTGAAGCCCATTCCAGCGACGACGAAGAACCTCTCATGATATAAAATCCTCCTCTTCCTCCTCCTCCATCAAATCCTTAAGCATCGAGTACATCTTCCAAAAGTAAGTTAAACTTCATTTTATTTATCTTATTACGTACATGTACATACTGTGTGTGTCTCTCGCTCTCTCTCTCTAACATACGTAGTACAGTACTGTACGTATTCTCTTTAAACATAAATTATAATACAAAATATAGCACTGAAGCAACTTACGAACGATCGCTCGGAACGTAACTCGTTCGTAAGTTGGGGAGCGTCTGTATTTCACCAAACACTGGGTTTTGTATATTACAGGATGCTTTTTCTAGATTAGTTGAACTTTATTTGGATTTAAATTGAGATCTAACGGATCATTGGCAGGTTGTCTAAGTACAATTTAACACAGGGTAAAACACGATCGGTTAATTGGGAACACAGTCACATCTAAAAGGTGCGGAGCACACATTTCCACTCACACACATTTTGCGATCATTTTCATGTGAAAGATGCGTACTGTATGCCCACATCAACCTCTGAAAATATCCAAAAGTGATCGCACCAATAATGAGTATTTTAAAGACATTAAATGAATGAATGACATCTCCGCTTACTACATCTTATTAATGGCGCTAAAAGAGGAAAACGCTTTTTGCACCTCCTCGTCGGTCCAAACTCGCTTTGTGATCATTTCATCTTTCTCGCAATCGTTACTAAACTGCTGCGTTCTCGGCGCAAATCCATTGCCCTGTGTGGTAAATTAGGCGCAAATTTGCTCCCAGCTGTCAAACTTTGTGGGTGTGTTTGCACTGCAATATCATTAGAGCTGCGGGTGCAGATGTGGAGCAATTTTTAGCGCGGTTAGCGGACGCAGCGCATTCTTAATAGATTTGGCCCTAAGTTTTCTTTTTTTTTTTTTCTAGAGTAAATTTGTTTGTTTGAGCTGTTTCGCAGCAATAACTTCAACATAACTTGTTAAAATGTGTTACCTTATCCCAGACGAGCTCTGCGCCGTCTCCTTTCTCGTCCAACAGTGAGTGGAGGGTGTCCACACTTTCTTGGAATAGCTTACAATAGCCCCAAACACCAAGAACCTGCTGGTCCTTTAAGCCGGAACCTGAGGACGCCTCCTGAGGAGATCCTAGGGCAAACAATACCGAAAGTCACTCAAACACACGGTGGCTTAGATATTGAATAAAACTTAATACAGACGCTCCCCTACTTACGAACATTCGAGTTACGAACAACGGTACATACGAACATTTCTGCGCGTACAGTATGTCGAAAAATGTTCGGAAAGAGATGCTGTAAGTTAGATTTTGTATTGCGCGTAGTGCTTCTTTCCGACGCCAATACCGACGATTGGCGCTGTGAGAGCTCATTGGAGGCTGAGCAACGTGGCGAGGAGGAGGAGGAAGAAAACGCCGGTCCCCATGAAGCAGGAAATAACTTTTGAAGCCGATTCCAGCGACGACGAAGAATCTCTCATGATATAAAATCCTCCTCCATCATCTCCTTAAGCATCGAGTACATCTTCCAAAAGTAAGTTAAACTTCATTTTATTTATCTTATTACGTACATGTACATACTGTGTGTGTCTCTCGCTCTCTCTCTCTAACATACGTAGTACAGTACAGTACGTATTCTCTCCATTTTATTAAAAGTTTTTTTCAGTACAAACCAATGCAGGTTACTTGTACAAGCCTTAAACATACTTATATAAACCTTCAATATACTTATATAGGCTTTAAACATAAATTATAATACAAAATATAGCACTGAAGCAACTTACGAACAAATTCACCTTACGAACGATCGTCCGGAACGTAACTCGTTCGTAAGGTGGGGAGCGTCTGTATGTAGAAACCACCATTATCAGTACAGTATTTTCATACATTTGGTTAAGCAAGTTACATGGGCTGCTGGAATGATCCATGACATCAAATGTTATCAACACACCAGTGTTTTCCAGCTGCCGCCACTCCAGTGGCGTGGGAGCTTTCCTCTTCTTCCACAGCTTGTCCATAGTTAACAGGTACATGATGTCATCTTTGAAAAGCTGGCAAACAGAGCCAATGATAGCGGGTTAGCAGTGACACTCAAGTCACTTCACCTGACGCAATCTTCTTGTGACTATTGCAGTCAGTTTGCCATTTTGGTATTTGGTACCTTGTTGAAGAGTTTGATAGCATCGTATTTGTTGCTGCGGGCCCACTGCTTGGTAGAGACGCGCTTGACATCTCCGTCCATTTCTGCGGCTGTGGCACGAGCTGCCGTTTCTTCAGGGTTCCCTGAATTCAAGAACACTATTTTTACACGGTGAAGTTTGAAAACACATTTCTCTCTCTCTCTCTCTCTCTCTCTCTCTCTCGAGGCTTTCATATTTGCAGATAACAGCTGCCCGGCACAAATGTACCAAGCAAACCTCAATTGGACTCACTGCAAATTAACATGAATTTTGTGAAAAATGGAAAAGCCTAAACTCACATGAAGCCTCGGGATCCGCTGTGTCAGGTGACACATCTTGATCGGCATCCTCCTCTCCAAATAGCTGGCTGGAATAGCACCCATTTGACATGATGTATTTTTTATTTTGGTCAAAATGTGCTCGTGCAATATTAGTGGATGTGACTCACTTGAAGAGATACTTAGCCCAGACAATGCAGTGAATGGGTTCAGATGGCGTGTTTCTTATAGTGCATCCTGGGAAGGTCTTTTGGGCAGGTTTCGGTTGGCACTCGTAGCACTCTGTCATTCCCTGAGGGAGAAAGACAAAATATCTAAAGCATAAAATGTAATGATAGAAATGCACAAATTGATTTACAATGAATTGAAAACCAAATTAAGTGACAACTATTCTAATAATAGATTCATCGCTTCGAAGGCATTGTTCAACGTAAAATTGTCCAAATCCTCAAAATCTCAGCAGTAAATATTCTCAGATTTTTGTGGTCCTTCTTGACAGCAGGCTGATCTTTGTGTTTAATCCAAATAAGACATTTAAAATTTTTTGCTTTCACTTTGGAAAACAAAAATTACCATTATTGTCTAATTTCTTACTTGTTAAGGAACAAATCGGTTACTAAATCATAATTTACGCTTGTGCACTTTCTGCACTGTTAATTTGAACTAACGTCTTATTTAATAAAGGGATGGATTTTTTATTCCTATCAGATTCTTCAAAAATAAAAATAATTCACAGATTAACGATGAGCTAGGGCTGAATGATTCCTCATTTTTTTTGTTTGTTTGTTTTTAAAATCAACATTGCGATTCCAGACGTGGAATTGCCAATTTATTATTATTTTTGCACCGCTCCTAACTGACCCAGAATCGCAACAGGTCAGGCAGACCAATCGGCTCTGAACTGCCGGTCATGGACTGGGAGAGTTACTTAGTACACGAGGGGGACATTTATGGGCACAACCTACGAGCTGCACTTGCTAGCTGGCGCGGATAAACATTATCCTCCAGTGGTGCAGATCCTCTCTCCTCTCAGTAACTACTTCACGCCTCCATGGCGACATATAAAATACACTTAGTAAAGACGGACAAGGAGTAGTATAAGTATCCAACACCAAAAAAAGAGAAACCAGAAGTCATTGCTAATTGCATAACCAAATGTGTCACCAAACATCAGAAAAACGTATTTCAGTCAACAGGACACTTCTCACACACATCTGTTGGGAATGGCATTCAAGCGGAGCGCAACTAGCTATAAACAAGAAATTAGCAAGTAAATTATTATTATTATTATTATTAAATAAATAAATAAAAAAAGAGAGAGCAATGATGATGACATGTCAAATCGGTAAAATTGCCGAATGAACAATACTGAGCTCTCCAGAAAAAAGAAAAAGAAAAAAAAAGAAAAGAAAAAAGAATGTAAATTAATTATTGTCTTGAGAGAAAATAATGGCGTGGACGGAAATGAGTTACGTCAGCCACGAAGATTCACTTATACTGTAAACTCAAAAGTAAATTTAAATGTTGTGCCATTTTGAAACCTGGGTGTTGAATTTTGAGCTCTACACAACAAATATGTTTCAAAATAACGATTTTTGTTTATAAAATCAACTTAGCTTAGCTAAGGTACTATATTTGCGCTTTTTATTTATTTATTTCATTACATAGAAATAAAAGTGGATGCATGTTTACAAGAAAATGCTCAATTAGAATGAAAAGAAGCAGAGGGCAGAAAAAACTGATTATTTCTGCCTCTTTACAGGAAATATTTACTTTCCACATTTAAAGAGCTTTCATTATGATTTTTACACTTAAGTACCATTCTTGTGATGGAATTACATTTATACCATGACATGAATTTTACGCCGTATCGCTCAGCCATCAGTCTCTAGTTGAAGCACGTTAGTCTGACAAAAATATGACCAACATCTGACACACGTTTAACCGTACTTGCAGCCATACTTAACCACACAGAAATGCTGGCATGTTTTCATTTGCCAACACAACATTGGGTGATGCCACAGTATAAGGTATACCTTCTTGATGACAGTAACCTGTCCGAGGTATCCTGCTGTGCCGCTCTCAATGAGAGGGATGTCGGCTGCCAAACACATTCTGTTCACATGGTTGCGAGCGGCTGAGGAGGTAAAAAGTAGATGAATATCCTCATCATCTTGGGAAAGATAGAAAAAGGTCAATGAGCCCAGATGTGCACACCTCGGTTATCCAACGCGTTCATCACGAGGATAAAATTTTTAAAAAACTCCACATTGTAGTCAGGACTGTTGGGAGAAAGTTTTTTTTTTTAAATCCATGATTTCCACATACAGCAAAACGGACACACGGCAAAGACAATTACTTCATGATGCTGTCGTGGTAAGCAGTAATTTTTGCAGACGGGCAAAACTGCAAGGCACTCTCTTTGGCGACCTGGAGTAAATATTAACACACAATTTGGAGTTACTGAAGCACAAGTCCAGCGACAGTGCATCATTACAATAGCAGGTATCACAAAATGTCACATAGAGAGCATACCTGTGCTTTAGACTTGCCAACATGCTTCTTCTGAAAGAGGAACTGGCGGTTCAAATTGCTGACATCAATTGTGTCCAAGTCAATCTGCAAAATGAATGATTTCATAAATCTCATGTATACATGTAATGGGTGCTGACCTAAACATTGACTAGATAAATGCTTTACTATCCAAGTAGATTCCTGTATTTAATTTAATCAAAGCCAAAACCGCACACTGTTTTGATAGCATAGTCATTGTATTTTTGTTTTCAATACGAGCACTATGTAACCTTAAAGTGGTAACACGTGTGCATTATATATATATATTCCCAGTACTAATTTATTAATGCTTGTGTTGTTAAATACGCCTCAGAAGCTGCACTCTCTCGTTCAACCAATACTTAAAATGTAACCATAATCTTAGTCCACACAAGAATCAGCATTTCCACCTGTGCACAAATTGCGAGTAATTTTGCCATTGAGTATGGATCACAGTGAGCCACTCCTACACGTCCTACCAATTCCTTATGAAGGCAAAAGACACGAAGGAATGAACGGCCCAGTTACTGTACCTGAGAATCACACATCTGGAGCCATCTATCATTGTGTCAAGATCGGCCTCATTAGAGTCACTCGTGATCGCACACAAAAACACAGCAACTAAATGTGATGCTTATTCTAAACACAAGCTAAATTTGTATACATTATTTGAAGTTATCAGACAAGTCAAGTCGTGTTGATGGCGCCAAAATACCTCTTCTGGCGCTCGGTATGTGCGTAGATTCCACGAACGAAATTGTTCCCACACATTTATTTCAGTTATTGAAGTGAAACGAATCACCAACATATAGGAGTACAATTGACTTCTATTTCTAGGGGAAGTCAGCCACCTAAAATCTGCACAGATTAGAGGTACAGTGCTGCACAAAGACTTCACATGGTAGCAAGCTCGACATTCTGTAGCACAAAGACTTTAGCGTGCTAGCCGGCTAAGCTAATAAGCAAACAAACGTGAGGGGTACAAACCACTTCGATATTTTTGAAGCCAGTGAGGACGAGATTCTTCAGCAACTCGCAGCCGATACCTCCCGCTCCCACCACCAAGACCTTGGACGTAGAGAGGGAGTCAGCCAATTCCTTTCGGAGGGAACCCACAAGTTGAACCATGGTTGATGGGTACAGCCACAAACTCAGCCTGTGGGACCGGGATGCTAGCGGTTAGCTTAGTCTTCTACCGCGGAAGGAACTGACGATGCCCCGCATAGACATATGTAATGACATATTGAATGAAGTTTCCCTGTTGCAGTGATGCGTTACCGAGTCCGCCATATTAAATGTGGCATGTTTTAACGAACCAACAAAGTTAATGTCTCACACGCACTCAATCAGGCAAATGATTAATTAATAACAACGTTTTTCTTGAATTATATAGCATAGAAGCTTTAACAGCTATGTACTCGTGGAAAAAAACTCGAAGATTAACATTGATTTGCATTCATTGCCGCAACTGACCAATAATTAATTGAAATTACGATTCAAATGAAACTTGTGGCTTAGTATTAATATTTTTTAAATATGTGTATTCCAGGTGCTTAAGCATATAGACTGAACCAAACACCTTAAACTATTTGAAATGGCAATTTAAAGAAATATCTTCTTCTTTTTTTTAAAGGGCATCGTTGCTGTTTGACTGTACGTTGCAAACACTGATCGGAATATATGACTGGATAGCCGATAAGCCAATACTTTTGAAGTCGCGAGGCCGCCATATTGCTCCTCCCAAGAAACGTTTCTCGGCATACGATCCTATACATTTACAGTATCGAAATTGGGGAACATTTGAGACAGTACTTAGTAGAAAGAACATGATTTATGATGTTTTAAATTTGCAAAACATAAACAAGAGGACTTAAGACATTTTACAACTTGCCTGAAATACATGTATACAATTTTCTGCTTAATGACGTTTGCAGGAGGAAACTTTTGTATTGACCTTTTGCACGTGACGTCACAGCCCTCATGGGAACGCCCCCTAGGGGACGCTGGACGGCAAAAGAGCCACTTGCCTGTATTGTAACCATTGAATCTCGTACATTGTAAAGTCCTTTATCTAATCGATCATCTTATAAAATGGTCAGATCTTGCTGTGCGGTCGGTTGTGCAGACAGACAAAGGAATAAACCAAATGTTGCTTTTTATCGCATACCTACTATCCACTTCCATTCAACAATCATTTCCTTCCCCTGTTCGTCATAGGGCAGTCACGTGATCACGTGACGTCGTTGCAAATGGTCAATATTTATATTAATATAGCGTTCCGGGCATGTCCCACCGGGAGGAGGCCCCGGGGATCACCCAGAACACGCTGGAGTGACTACAGTATGTCTCTCGGCTGGCCTGTGAGAGCCTTGGGATCTCTTTGGAAGAGCTGTTTGAAGTGGCTGGGGAGAGGGAAGCTGCTGCCCCCGCGACCTGACCTCGGATGAGCGGTAGTTAATGGATAAATGGATTTAATAGACAAATCCTGAAATGTAGATTTGACATGTGAGTTTTTTTGTTTGTTTTTTAAGAGCACTGATATATATGACATGTTTTTATATGAATTTAGCTACTAGTAATTACAATCACTGGAGAAAATCTGCTCGTTTTACTTCATTGTATTTGCCACAAACTCATCAAATTATAGTTTTCAAAAATGTTTTTCTAATGGCTGTTTCAATAAAAAAAATAATCAGTCAAGAAAATGTTGGCATTTTTGCCACATTCAATGTGGCGATGACTTTGCTGTATAGGCCTAAATCAGGATCCGAAGAGGAATTTTTGAGAATATGTTTTTTTGTATCCTTCTGTGTGCCCCACCATGCAATTGTCATTCTTATTCTCTAATCTTCATGTATTTTTTCTTTCCTTCTTTTCTTTCTTTCTTTCTTTCTTTCTTTCTTTCTTTCTTTCTTTCTTTCTTTCTTTCTTTCTTTCTTTCTTTCTTTCTTTCTTTCTTTCTTTCTTTCTTTCTTTCTTTCTTTCTTTCTTTCTTTCTTTCTTTCTTTCTTCCTTTTCTGGGACAGCGCCATCACTTGCCGATTGAACGTAATGTCCAATACTTTTGCCGCTTTTAAAAACACAAAATGAACCACTTAACGCTGCAGCAATTGGGGAACTGCTTTTGTTGACTGATACTATACAGTATCTCTAATAGACTAATAGAATGTGCATATCTGGATATATTGATTGGGGCGATACACAGATATTTGAAATAGCCTCGGGAATTTTGGACAACTGTATTTTTGATTGTTAGGATAAAAGTTTTCATTAACATGTCAGATAGTGGCCAAACTGGCTATATGCTTAAAAGTGCCCAAGCATTAATTCTAGGTTATTGCCCTGTAGTAACCCCCTGTTGGTCTATCTACGGGGTAGCACAGAAGAGGGGCAGTTACAAGGGGTCGAAAGATAAGCATTATTTCAAAGGATGAAGCAGTTTAAATAAAAAAGGGGGGGGGGGACTTTAACAGTGTGTGAGTAATTCGTCTTGGCTGATCATCAAATATGCCATATTATGTCATTATGAAACAATAATTAGAACGATAGCAAGTTTGCAAATGATTGTGCAGCAAATGCACTTTGTGTAACATATGAAGACTTAGATTACGAATAAAAGCATTCTATTGAATCAGGAACTCGGAAATTTTGGGAGTCCCCTGAAGGCACCAGCAGCTGCCCGGAGAGTCGTTGGTGTCATCCACTCCACTGTCATTTGGACTCATTCTACCAAAGAGACTACAAGGCACGCGTTAAATGTAAGTCAACTCCCCCACGTTTTGCATCTTCTATCAGTACATTAGTAAATTACAAAGTCACGTTGTGTAAACTGCATTACAATAATGAATGAAAACAATTATGTTTTATTCCTTTTCTATAATCTCGTCACCCTATGCACGCAGTCATCTGTCGTGTAAATAAATAGCTGGTTAAAATCAATAGGGCATGAAGACACCACTCGAGTTTGTGTGTGCGTGCGTGTGTTTGTGTTTGTGTGCGCGCGCACGCGTGTGCGATAACTAAGCACGCGTGGGCTGATTACACACAGTTTAATTCATCATCCACCCCCTTCAACTAGATTTGTCAGAAGTTTATAACAGGCTGCTAACAAAGTTTGGTTGAAGACACGTCGGTCGGTCTTTTTAGGAAGGTTACCGTTCTCATTAACTCCATGTAAGTCCCCCCCCCCAACCTTTTTTTTAATTTGTTGATCAAGCCAACGCCAGCAGTGTTGCCAAGGCCGAGACGAGACATCAGCCAACACTGCAGCAGGCAGAAAGGACACTAACAATGGCTTCCTCAGGACAAAACTGGCCTTTGCTGACACTTGGACTTTTACTGGGACTTCATCACACCTCATGCTTCTGGATCCTCAATGTTGTCTTCCCTCCCGATTCAAAAGCTCAAAACCATAGCAACATCACACCTCCACTCATCATTGGTAAGTTTACTTTTACCTGAAATGATGCTTCTTTTACTGCCCATTGTATCCATTTTGTGAACTTGGCGCAAAAAAAAAAAAATTCTTCACACAAAATAGTTTCCATCATTTATTAACTTGCACTGCCTGCACTTGGGTGTGTTTTATCCAGTTATTTCTTCCACATACTACAAAAAAATGCAATCAATTAATTGAATGTTGATAATTCTCTGTTCTCCCCGTGCTTGTGTGGGATTTTCCCCAGTATGTGGACTTTTTCCCACCAAAAAATGCATGCAGTAGGTCTAGATGTTTGAAATAAATAAATAAAATGCATGTCTGTCTTGCGAAGAAAATTGTCAAAAAAGGCAAACAACCCTCAAGATGCTCACGAAGCAGGAGTCTATAATCGGAAGATTTTTCCTAAATTGAACTTCAAATAGTAATACCGTAGTTTTTGGGTGTTCCAATTTGGAGGTCCCATTGTAAACTGTTGAGATTAGATTACAAACTTCTGGGCCTCATGTGGGTGGTACTGTGCTAGAGGTAAGAGCTGTGAGCTTGGGGCCCACAAGGCTGTTTGTTTAGTAAAACAAACCTGCTCACTGGTTATATGCATATGTGACCAAGGCTGTTCATTTACATTTGGAATTATGGATTTAAACTAAAACAACTTAGAGCAATTAAATATGTACATTTTCAATGCATAGACTCTAATGTAGGCTACTATGTTATGCTAATGTTCAACTGACTTTATGCTATCACACAATGTTGCATCTAAATCCTGTACATTTTATGTTACACTCTCAACTAAACAAATATTATTGGGGTCTTAGAGGGGGGACTTGTTATTCACTTGTTGGTGTTTTCTATGCTCAACTCTCTTGTTTTTGCAGTTCCAGGAAACTTGGGGAACCGTCTGGATGCTAAGATAGACAAGCCAAAGCTGGTCCACTGGATGTGCTACAAGAAAACAGATAATTGGTTCCCCTTGTGGATTGACCTCAACATGTTCATGCCTATTGGTGTCGACTGCTGGATCGATAACATTAGGTAACGCTGACGGATACTGTATGCGTTTCATCTATTCTGAGCTCATAGACATGGAACATTTCTTTGACCAGAAGCTTTGACTTAAGTCGGGTGATCAATGCTTATACAGATGGAAAATACTTTGAATGATGCTGGTCTTTTGGCCAATTTGTAACCCTATCTATTACTTTGGACACACTGTTGACATTTTCCCACAAATGTTTGTGTTCAGACTTGTTTACAACAGGACAACAAGACGGTCAGTCAACTCGCCAGGGGTGCAGGTGCGGGTGCCGGGGTTCGGACAAACCTATCCCATTGAGTTTCTTGACAATAACAAATTGGCTGGTGAGAGAAATAAATCTATCATAACAGCAACACACTTCAACATTAATATTGAGGTTATAGGTTAAATTCTATAAACGGTACGGGCTGAAAAAGAACTGTAAGAATTGTGTGCGTTGTCTTGAAATAAAACTGAGATTAAGAAGATGTATTCACATAAGGATAAAAACTGAGTCTGCTCTGTGTTTTGCAGGTTATTTTCACACTATGGTGCAGCATTTAGTCAATATTGGCTACATTCGAAATGAGACTGTTCGTGGAGCACCGTATGATTGGCGATTAACTCCTAGTAAGTGGTAAAAAATATTATGTTTACTTCACTACACTATATCGAGTTTATGTGGAATATAAACAGATTATCATAAGAGAATATTGATGTTTGATACGGCGTCAATCTTGATTCTTGTGTTTGAAAATGAACTGTTACTTTTTATGTAACAATGTTGCGGGAGTATTGGCATTTTAAAGGGGAAGTCAACCCCAATATTTTTTTTTTGACAATAATATGTTCTATGCAGCCCCACTAGTCTATATACAGTATTCTGGTTAATATTGCATTAGTGGAATATGCAGCAAAATCCAGATGTTTTTATCCATTTTAGGGGGCGGCCATTTTGCCCCTTTGCTGTCGACTGAAGATGACATGAATGTTGGTCAGGTCTTAGGTAACAACCAATCACAGCACAGCTTCAGAAAACAGGTGAGCTGTGATTGGTCATTGCCTGAGCCCTGAGCAGCATTGATGTCATCTTCAGTCGGCATCAAGAAGCAAAATGGCCGCCCCCTGAAATGGATAAAAATGGCTTGATTTTGCTTCATAGCTCATATTCCAAAAATGTAAGATTAATCAGAATGTCATGTTTAGACTAGTGAAGACACATATAACATATTGGCAATAAATGTTTAAGGTTGACTTCCACTTTAAGGTGAGAAAGATAAACAATTTGTTATACTGTTGTCAGACTCTTAACATAATCCACATCATTTGAAATGTGCCAATTTATTAGTTTTCCAGTTGTGCATCTATTTCTGTAGAAAAGAGTGACAATGATGACGACAGATGATCTTTCTTGTCCTCCCACAGATGAGAATGCGGAGTATCTAATGAAGTTGCAGGAGCTGGTGGAACAGATGTACGAGCAGTACCAGGAGCCTGTTTACTTGTTGGGACACAGTATGGGCTGCCACTACGTCCTCTACTTCCTCAACCATCAGCCTCAGGAATGGAAGGACAAGTACATTCGGGGCTTCATTTCCCTCGCCGCTCCATGGGGGGGCGCTGTTAAAGTACTGAGAGTCATGACATCAGGTACTGTTATGGCATGGCAAAGTGTTTTCTAGCCTTTATTGAGCCAAAGCACTTATTTTTCATTAGAATTATATCGTGCACTCCACCAAAAATAGTAATTCAGTACCTTCTGCTAGCAATGAAATGATATTTCTATGGCACACATGGTGATCTCTCACAGCATACTAATTAATGTGCTTCTGCATAATGGTTGGGAATCAGTGCCATATGTTATAGTGCAATAAAAGTTATGTGCCAAAAAAAAACCTAGTTCATTTATTTTATTTTTTTTAGGCCAAAATGACGGCATCCCAATGATTTCCAACATCAAGATCAGAGAGGAGCAAAGGATGACTACAACAAATCCCTGGATGTTGCCAACAGAGAAGGCGTGGCCTAAGGACCACGTCTTCTTATCGACGCCATATTTCAACTATACCGGACAGGACTACCAGCGCTTGTTCCAAGACATCAATTTTGAGGACGGCTGGTAAATTCATATTGTACTTACATCATACTTCTAGCGATTAGCTTTATGCACTTCTGCTTTGATGTTCTGCAGACCCAAATGGATTTTCATGGGCATTTATATTATGAAATATATATATATACAATTATGAAGTAATGGTGAGTATTCAATATTTGATCTGTCCAGGTCAGTAATATTAAACATTAAATGGGAGATATACTTTAATAATAATAATAATAATAATGCATTATATTTAGCGGTGCCTTTCTTGGCATTCAAGGACACTGTACAGTATGTTGGCAAAAAATTAAATAAATAAAAATGTATTTGATCTTCACATCCCAATTGAACCGCATGAAAAAATATGTAATAACAAACCAAATATGTTAAGCAAAGAAAGAATCCACCACGAGAACTCCGCTGACAAACATTTGATTGGTTTCAGGTACATGAGAGAAGACACAAAGAACCTGACTGGTGATCTCCGCCCACCTGGTGTTGAGGTGTGGTGTATGTACGGCATTGGACTACCTACTCCAGTCACGCATATTTACGACGAGAGCTTTCCCAACGCAGACCCCATAGACTTTGTTTACGACGATGGAGATGACACCGTGGGCAGCCGAAGCATGAGTCTTTGTAAAAATTGGGTAGGACAGCAGGAGAAGCCTGTGCATGTTACGGAATACAGGGGGTTGCAACACCTGGATATTGTATTCAATGAAAAGGTGCTCCATCAAATACAGCAAATCTTAGAGGGGAAATCGGAGATACCCAAAGAAGTTGATGTCATGTCTGGGCAGATATAGTCAACAGCATTTTGAAGTCATGTTAAAAAGCACATGCAGCAGGCCCGGGAATAGCAGCAATAAAAAGTTGTGTATGCCTGACCTCAAGTTTATAAATGATGAAAATATACTCTGAAAGTTTGATTTTTTTTTTCATCATAACAATTCTGTTGTGCATAAAGATATTCTTTTGTCCGGCATTTTCGTGGTTATTGTGCTAAGTAAGTTGTTGTAGTATGAGACTAACAAGAACCCATCCAGTTTTATTGTGCCGCGCCAATACACCCATCCACTGTAAACACATCTTTTTTTGTGTTCATTTTGTGTGTTACTGGGATTGAAATGCGGCGTTTGGTGCGCAGACTTCCCCCTTCGAAAAAAATAAAAATAAATCCCCGTTCGATTTATCTGAGTTCGATTACTTCGGCCTTGACTGAAGTTGCGTTACCAAGTTAGATTGCTCTGCGTTCTGTTTTGAACCTCGTGATCGCGTCATCATCACGTTGTTTCATGCAAACAACGTCAACTATTTAAGGTTCGACAAACGAAACGGGGCAAGTTACTTCGTCGAATGGCATCTTAGCAAAATGGAAACGGCTTTTCGGCTATGAGACATCGGGAGTCATGGGGGGTAGACAGCGGATAGCCGCCTTCTCGCTTCTCACAGTCGCGTTGTTATTGTGGCTGTTTTCTGAAAGGTGTTCCGGAAAACCTGTCGAGAAATGTGGGGGCAACAAGCCGTGCCAGTCCCCGGGACCTCCAGTGGTCCTCGGTAAGTGTTTGCTGTACTTCACAGTTCGCGAACTTTGCTTTACGTTGGTTTTGTTTACACCGATGTTAAACGTCAACAGTTGACGAACGATGAGCGACACGCGTCAAAAGGTGACTTCAATATGAGGACAAATTGCATTTGTTTCTTTTCTCAATATTCTAACTCAATATTCTGTGGTATTTAGATCAGTAAAATATAAGATCAAGTAAATGCTTGGATTGAACACTGCGACTGTTTGATAGACGCGATGAACGTTTTAAATTATATTTGCGACATTATAGTGTAGTTTCACTTTACTGTGACGCTGTCGTCTTCTTCTTAAAAAAAAAAACATTTAAAGTCCCCGATTGACACTATACATTAAGACACCCTGTGCACTTATTTCTACATCTACAGACGTCTGTTTACGTTTACAGCCCTATCACAAGACTGCTTTGTTGCAGCCAATCAGATTCCTGGGGCAATTTGAGCCAATCCCTTCATTTATTTGCACACTACATCATGTGACCCCTTTCAATCAGTGCATTTGACGCAGTAATCCAGTTTAAACATGATTACCATTGTATTCTCCTTGTCCCCTTTACTCACTTAATCAAATGTGGTTGATTTTGTGGAAACCTTATCTTGTTCGTACTTAGTCTGTTGACATGAGGTCAGGATAACTGTTTGTGTGGCAGTGGCACTGATTAGCACATAGTTGGAGCAATCGTCCATGTAGCTACCTACCTCAATGTGTCTGGTGTGTTGGAATATTTTAGCCTACTTCTCGATGATGAAGAAATATGTGTAGCAGTCTTACTTTCAGCTAACAGTTAAAAAAAAAAAAATGAAGATCAATGTTTTGTCTTTTAGACAAAATGGCCACGTGGACTCAAGGCCATCAATGGTCAAATGTCAATGTGAATGATCTCAGAAAACGATCTATAGCTAAAGACATCCCAAACAACACTTTGCATGATAAAAATAGCATCTAGATAAAACACATGTCCAAACTTTTGAGTTGTGTACAATTCCACATTGAAAAAGGGCCAATGTTATAGTTTTTTTTTTTTTTAAGAATTCAAAATAAATTTTTCATTGTGCTTTTCGATCATCTTGGTCACTATAATCGTGATATATATTGTGTCTTTGTGGCTGATTGCAGTTCCGGGGGACTTGGGAAACCAGCTGGAGGCAAAGCTGGATAAACCCAGTGTGGTTCATTACATTTGTTACAAGAAAACAGACACCTTCTTCACTTTATGGCTCAACTTGGAGCAGCTAGTGCCTGTTGCCATTGACTGCTGGATGGATAACATAAGGTATGACGCCTGTCAATCAAAGATGCATCTACCCATACCTTACCATCCCGATTTTCTTGATTTAGTATTCACTGTGAATTAATTACATTTATTTTTGGTTCATGCTCAAGGGCTGTTTAAGCAATTATATTTGGTCCTTCAAAAAGAACATGAGTGAAAAAAAAATTGACAGACTAGTTCCAAAATGTAAAAATCTGTTAGGATGGAGGTTCATGCTAACTGATTATGACTGAAATCATTTTAAGTAGTCACACTCCCAACATTCAGCTCACTACGGTACCGTTCGGAGCTGTCAACCCTGACCAGTTTATTACACTGTAGAAGAAGAAGTGGAGTTATGTCGCATATTCTATAATGGTTAAAACGTGAGTGTGAATAGTTGTGACATGTGACATGTGCCGGTCTTGTTGACCATTAGCCATCTCTGTTATCCTTCCAAAGGTCAGTTTTCCCAATGAGAGGTGCCGTAAACAAACAAATGTTGAGGTAATCCTTAACATTTAGGAATGTGTCTCCAAAAACTGTTACAAACGCTCACTTTGGAAAAAGCAAAACTACTACATTTTAGTAGGATAGTACTGTAGTAGAGAGTGCAGTCTAAAATAAGACTATTATATTTATATTAACTGACTTGTGCAATGTATCCCGTACTCGAGCTGCAACAAATATTCGGCTTTTACAAAGAGAATGTTGAGCTTTGACGATAAAAAGAGGTCCTAATGGATATAATATTGCAAACTAAAACTTATCTTTATTGACAAATAAAATCCCAATCATACACGTTGCTCAAATGAATAGTCCTTTGACTGAGTCTCAGTCAAAACGGAGTATATTTATTTATGCTTGTAAAAACGGGATTTTTCATAATCATACAGCTCTTGCATTGCATATCATTACGGTAGTTTGCACCAGGTGGTCGAATTGAGTATTTGTGTCTGAATTATTTGACTGCAACTGTAAAGATAGCCTATTTAAGAGCACTTCTAGCTTTTTAAAAATATTTTCCCATAGTGAAACAGTAGTAAGGGCCTCTTCACATTATCATTTTCGCCTCAGAAATTTCCTTTCCTGTCCTATCCGAGTGAGATGATCCAGAAATACTTGGAAGATACCAGCGGTCAAATTCTACAAATGTTCAGGAAAGCTACCAAGATGCAACCTTTAAGCCACCTTCAGCAAAGGTTACTCTTGTCCAACCTTCATAAAATGATATTACCCACAATTATTGTCATATGCCACCTAGAATCACGTGAAAATGTATTTAAAAATCAGTTAATTATTTCTTTTTGAGAACAAAGCTTTACTGTGATCCCAAAAGATGACACTTTATGTTGATAATAATTAGTTTGCGGACAAATAGTTATATCTTTTTATTTCCAAATAATTGAAGAGACCAAATAAATACGAATAGAGGTCCAAAGTTTAATCAATCAAACAGTGATGACTCAGCACTTTGTTTTATTTTTCTTCAATCAGAAATGCTTTGCGCTGGTTAGGGGGGTACTGCTGTAAAGAATATTGCAATGTTCACTATGATCTTTTAAGCAGTACTGTATCTTTGTAGTAAATCAGGAAACATCAGTAAGGTAGTAACTACCCAAAAAAGGGAAGATGTTATTCACACAAGGTGACGGAATTGCAGTAAAGCTGTTTCCCAGTGTCGGTCTCGCACCACAGAAGCGGAACTAACACCTAAGTCAAGGTCTCCCTATGACTGTGTTTCATGTGTGTGTATGTGTGTGTGTGTGTGTGTGTGTGTGTGTGTAGGCTGGTCTACAACAGGACTACACACACCACCTCGTCGCCACCCGGGGTGAACATCACCGTGCCGGGATTTGGCCAGACGTACTCAGTGGAGTATCTGGACCCCAGTAAACGCAGCGTGGGTGAGTGCATTTCAGCCTACAAGAACCTGGTGAGCCTTTTGGGCTCTTGCAGAAGTGAAGTTAATTTGAGACCATTTCGTGTAGTGAATTTTCCTTAATTTATCTTATTATATATATTAGATACATATAAAGTGTATTATTGTTTTAGTTCATTCTAAACCAGTAATTTCTTATTAGTCAAGGAGAACGTGAAGTAAAATGCTTTGGAAAAGTTACCAATGCTTCCATGTAGTGTTCATTTTATCCGCCATTTTTAAATTTAGTCCAGTTTCAATCACACTTGTTAGTTTTTATCATAGTTAGTCAACCTCATCCTCTTTTTAATTAGTCCATTTTTAGTCGACTATAAATCTAGCAATTTAGTCTTTATTTTAGTCCAAGAAAACATCATTTTAGCCGTCAAGTTTTAGTCAACAAAAACTGTCAACGTTTTAGTCTAGTTTTAGTCAGGACAATCATTTACACAATCAAATTGTATTTTTTTTCTCCATGAGATTTATGTTGAACATTTCAGATCTAAAACTATTTCACATAAAAATTTCTCTCATTTTATTTAATTTTTTTTAATGAAAAACAACTTGACACACAATTACAGCAGCTACTATGGCTCCATGCTACTACAAGCAAGTAAGTTAGCTAGCATTAGTTAGCGGTCGGTTTAACATTATTGTCGGAATGTTACAGCCGTTGGATTAATGTTACGTTACTATAACTATATAAATATATTTTTGTAACTTTTCACCACCTCCTGTCTGCCCCATGTGTTTGTGCATGTTGCACTCGCTAGCTAGCTAGCTAGCTGCAGGTTTGTAAGGGTGTGTGCCACATGACAAATTAGCAGAGACAAAATCATATCATTTTTGTCTCGTTTTTGTTCACAAACTAAAATTTTAGTCCACTTTTAATTAAGTGAAGTACATTTTTGTCTCGTCTTTAATAGTCGACGGAAATACATACAGTACTGATTTAGTCCTAGTTATTGTTTATTAATGAAGGTTTTAGTCTAGTCTAGTTTTAGTCCGGTGAAAAATGTGTGTTGACGAAATAATTTTTGTTTAGTTTTTGTTCGAAATCTACACTACTTCCATGCCACTAAAACCAGCTTGTGCTCTTGTCTGCCTTTTAGGTATGTATTTCTTTAATATCGCACAGGCATTGGTGGACTGGGGCTATACTCGAGGTGACGATGTCCGAGGAGCTCCCTATGATTGGAGGAAAGCTCCCAGTAAGATGAACACACACGTTTACCTCGCTACGGCTCCTTCCGTGAGCATCCATCCGCTTCTCAGTTTGGATTCTGAGACGCCTTGTTGCTTTCTTCCCAGATGAGAACAAGGACTATTTCCTGGCATTAAAGCGGATGATAGAGGAGATGGCAACGAATGCGGGCAGGCCCGTGGTTGTGATTGCCCACAGTATGGGCAACATGTACACGTTGTACTTCCTCAACCAGCAGACGCAAGCCTGGAAAGACAAATACATCAAAGCGTATATCGCTCTGGGAGCGCCGTGGGCCGGCGTGGCTAAGACGCTACGTGTGATCACATCTGGTGAGAGAAGGAACTGTGCGCTTGTGTCTTACTTCTTTTGAGTGGTATCAGACCACTATGATAACCAGTAATGCCAGTAACACATTACTCCAAAATGTGTATTTTTTTCTAGGAACTAGTATAAGTGCAATTTCTGCAGAAATTGTGTGGCAATGCTGCAAGCTGAATGCTAATAGCTGAATGCTAAGTTGAATGCTTATGAAGGAAATATAAATTATGTGAAAATTACAAAGTATTAATTGTAGTTGAAAGTTAAATGAATAAAAATAACACCTCAACTGCAATCTGTCAAAGGTGGGATTCGAACCATCGCCTCCTGTTCGCCAGTCAAAGCTCAGTCCCATTGAAAATGAATGAAGAAAAGTTGATATTTAACGTTAAATTGTAATGTGAAGCCGTTTTTTTTTTTTATCAGTATCAGAAGGCGGCCATCTTACCTGTCGAGTGAAAATGACATCATAGTTGCTCAGGATTCAGGTAACAACCAATCACAACTCAGCTTCAGAAAACAGGTGAGCTGTGCTTGGTTGATACCTGAGCAAGTGGCAAAATGGTTTATTACGATTAAAAATGGTAATCGCCTGACGCCCTTAATTTTTAATAATCTTTTCTTAAAAAAAAAAAGATTATTAAAAATTTGAAAAAAATAATTGCAATTGTTTAATTTTTTAGAAAAGATTATTAAAAATTAGGGGTGTCAGGTGATATTTTT
This sequence comes from Vanacampus margaritifer, assembly GCF_051991255.1. Taxonomy (NCBI): domain Eukaryota; kingdom Metazoa; phylum Chordata; class Actinopteri; order Syngnathiformes; family Syngnathidae; genus Vanacampus; species Vanacampus margaritifer. Next base: position 25,538,716 of record NC_135437.1, on the reverse strand, counting down.
TTTTAAATTGCAATTAATCGCATGACTTTACTAGTTAACTCATGATTAATCACAAATTTTATATCTGTTCTATATTTACCCCCCAAAAATTTCTAGGTTTTCATACTCTTGTTAAAAAAAAAGTGGAAAAAAATGTTAAACTAATAGAAATAGTTCAAATGAATTTATGACGTCTATAGCCGTCAATGGCAGTGAATGAGTTAACAAACGTGTGTTAGCTTTCATTTGGTTATCATTAAAAGGCCATTATTAGAGAAGTACACACTGCCTACTTCCACTTTCTTTAAATCTGTTTGTGTTTCAGGTGACAATAACGGCATACCAGTCATCCGACCACTGAAGATCCGCTCTCAGCAACGTACGGCCGTGTCCACCTCTTGGCTCCTCCCCTATTCCCACACATGGCCTAAGGATAAGGTGTTTGCATGTTTATTTATTATTAAAGCTCCAAAGAACTCACCATCAAATTTAGATTGTCCCAACAATCAAATCCCTCACCGCCACGGTGCCAACAATTTCACAAGCAACCAATTAATTGTGTGACACGTAATCAGAATTACAGCCGTTCAAAATGAATTTTCCGCATTTCCGTGCAGGTTTTGATCCAGACACCCACCACTAACTATACCGTGACGGACTACAAGCGGCTATACATGGACCTGGGATTCGAGGACGGCTGGCTGATGCGTCAGGACACGGAGTCTCTGCTCTTCGACCTCACGCCGCCGGGCGTGGCCGTCCACTGCCTGTACGGCTCCGGCGTTCCCACGTCGGAAGCCTTCCAGTACACCTCCAAGTTCCCCGACGAGGATCCCACCGTGGTGATGGGCGACGGCGACGGGACGGTCAACCTGCTGAGCGCCACCCAGTGCAAGCGCTGGGCGGGGCGGCAGGAACAACCGGTGACCTTGCAAGAGCTTCCCGGGAACGAGCACGTCAACATGCTGCTCAACGTCTCCACTGTGGCCTACATCAAGAAGGTGCTTTTCTAGACTGCGGCTAAGTTTGCGCAACCCCCTCGCCGACATACGTCAAAACTCTTGTCGTCAGTTATGCTGCTCAAATTGTCATTGGTTTTTGCCCTCCAAAATGTACATGCCAAACTGCCAACTGGAAAAACGCGGCAGCCATTTTGACTCCTCTTAACCATTCAAGTAACATCATTATTATTCATATCTAATTGTTTTCAAATGACTGCTGTACAAGTGCGTATTGTTCGTATTCTTTTTTTTTTGAAGCAGTTTTAAAGGTCTCATTATTCAACATACTAAAATAGTTGTCAAATGCGTAAAAGACATGTCTGTGACACGCATTCGTCAAAATTGTCTTTGGATCTAATATTTTTGCTGTCCCTAAATCAGCTCAAAAACGCTCTGTTCAAAACAGCCTGTTTTAAGGGTGGGTCACACGCCATGTGCTAATGTTGCGAATGGAAACGACTGGCCATAAGAGCAGAAGAAAAGAAAATACAGGCATGTATTTTACACATTTGACAACTATTTTAACTCTTTGACTGCCAGACGTTTTCAGAAACGAGTTGTCCCCAGTGCCAGCCGATTTTAAGCATTTTGACTGATCTTTCAAGGTCCACAGAAAATGTTGTGTTTGGACTATGGAAACACCAACTGAAAGATTGGACTCTCATCTTTCATCAGAAAAAAAAAGTTTGTTTCTACCTTATTCCGTTCTTCAGTAATCAACAACAGAAAATGGTTAGTTTCACCTCTGTTTTGAAACAAACGTCTTTTAACGTCTTTGGCACTCCTCCATAGGATTTTACCAAACGTTATTTAACGTTTTTGGCAGTCAAAGAGTTAATAAGTAAAAAAGTGGCACGACGTTTTACCATAAGAAAAAGTTGCATAACGTTACTACATGTTGTAGCGTTAGTTTGTGATTGTTTAGGCAATGGTTATTCTCCCGCGAACGTTATTTTGCCGTGATTGTCTCGGATTTGCCGTGAATGCTTGTAGATATTTACAAGCGTTTATGAATAACACAAATGTGCAAGCCGTCTCGTCAGGACCACTTAGCGGCCGGTTAGCATCACAAGTCATGTCCACTAGATGGCGAGTTGCCAGCCACGGCAAATCAACCACCGCGGATTGTATCTTGACAAAACAATACGCAACCGCTTCATATTATCCAACCACCGTTTGCTTTATCAGACCCGACCTCTTGTAACCTCCACATGACAAATGTAGCTCCCACTTTAGGAACTAAAAATACACCAGTAATATGGTCGTAGGTGCACATCTCTTATTAGAAAGGATAGGAAGGAAGGCTAAAACAAAAATGTTAAACTTACATCTTTCCCATTTGCAGTCGTGTCACACTCTTGGGATTGATCCATTATGTTTAAACGTGTTGCAAATCCATCTCTGAACAGGCTTTCACTAACAAAACAGTCCTTTGAGAAATGATGTCGGTACACGTCCTTTCAAAAATAAAATTAATCTACTGTCTTCTCAAAGACTTGGGACAAAGGAAGCAACCAAAAAAAAGTGCATTTTCATACTCTGGGACCTTTAAATGAATTTTATACAGTTGATGTCAGAATGTTTACGGATACGCTTTGTATTCTTAGCTGTTTAAGGTTCCAAGACATCAGAGTGTTGTTATTGTAGCAAAAGAGGCAAAGCAGGGTTGTAAAGTTGGATGGGAACTTTCACCGGTTCTTTTATCTTGAATGCTCGCTATAATGGTGGGTGCCAAAAAGATCGAATACACAGATCTGGAGCCTTTTCTGCTGAATGCGGATGAAGGTCTAATCTATTCAAAATGGTCTCTATTCTTATACTGTCTTGTGGGGGGGGGGGGTGTCTCAGGCTAGTCCATTGTGTGTGACCTGATTCGAACAGTATACATTACTCATTCAAATCTGAGCTTTTAATTTAGTAAACTCATATTTTCTCTCTTTTTGTTTTTAAATCACGTTTTACAAAAGTCTCTGGCTTGTTACATTGTGTTCATTTTGTATGACAAATTAGAAATGAGTAAGATTGTTGTGTCTAGTCAGTTGGGCAGTTTTACTTTAAATGATTCTGAAAATCTGACCTCATATTCCTCATGTCCCTTCTAACTGCTTCTCATATGTTAACGAGGACTACGCACTGTTTCTGATATTTATGTTCTAAAATTATTTTCAGTTTTATCTCGATTATTTTTTTCTGTTACATCAATGTTGACCCTGTGTCATTTTAGCCAGTGCCAAATTCTAGACTTGTCCCAGTCAACACTAAAAATGTTTAATATTTGCTTTTGTTTGTCAAACTTAACACTAAATTGTGTGCCTGGTTGTTTTATCCGTACAGGAATTGATTTAACAGAACACGCCATGCTGGGCTGTTTTGTTGTTTGTTGCCATCCAATGAGATTTTGCCATTACATGATGCTTTGTTGTTGATTATTTTTCTGTCTTCAGACAATCAAGAAGTGTCCAGGTTGTGCTTCTCAAATATTTTTATGTGCGTGTGTGCTTGTGGAAATGATGTTAGTTACTCTTCCTGGCGGGAGTAATCGCTTTAACTGACCACAATGACCCTCTCTGCGGTTAAGCACTGCCCTTGATAAAATGTTGTCATTCAAACTGATTTTGTTTTTCTTCAAATTTATTTCCGCTTATGTTACATTTGAAGCGTTTTAAATTATGTCTAAAATGTTTCAATAGAAAGTCAGAAAAACTATCACAGGAGTAGATGCAACATCAACATTATGCAGCATGTTTGGACTATTCAAACCGACTTTATGCTCAAAATGGGAAATCACATAACTTCCTCATCCACAGATGAAAAGTGACTACATTGGAAAGCATACAGGAAGTACTGTACTTTTTTTTTTTTTTTTAAAGTAGTTTAAAAAAAAATGCTATGGGATGTCATTTATTGCAGTATTGAGATTGTTAGAAAAAACTGAATGACAAAAATCCCATATTTTGTTGCAGAACGTTTTGAGGCAATCAATGACACTTTTAAAACTATTTTGAGTCACTTCTCGAGAGCACTCTGCTCCAGTTGTCTTAGAGAGATCTATCCCCAAACTGAATGGTTCAGCTACTTCCACAGAAGTTCAATACGATTGGATCAGGGCAGATAGTCCTGTCCAGTATTTGTTTCACAGCCATTCTCGAGTGTCATATGATGTGTTTTGATATTATTTTGAAGGACGCATGAGCTGAGGCCAAGACCAAAAGCTTTCTGATTTTCATGAGTTTATTTCCAGTAAAAAAAAGAAAGAAAAAAAATATATATTTTCACGCACACAGACAAACGGAGTGAACCCACGCCAACCTACATCCAAGGAAAGTGACGGTTCCACTCCGCCACCTGGAGCCCTTCCAGTAAATATTTACTATTGCTTAAGTTGATTAAAACCATTTGTGGGATTCAAGCAGTTAGCATGTGTGTGTACTGTGGTGCCTTAGAATATGAGTGACTCTCAGACTCCGACATTTGTCTCCAATGCTTACAAAACACTACAGACACTTATGTTCATGCTTTATGGTTATGTACTCCGGTTATGTATTTCTGGACTAAAGTCTTAGAAAAACTTTCCGCTATTTTGGACTGTAGGATACCTTTATCTCCAAACTTGTGTTTGCTAGGTGACCTAACAACAACTGACTGACCACATAAACAATTTCAATCTACACTTGTAGCCCTTACTATCGCTAAAAAAACAATTCTTGTTAACTGGAAAAATAAACAAACTCTGAATATCGACCAATGGTCTAACCTCCTCATAAATCACATTTTAATGGAAAAAAATATCTGCCTCAAATAAAAACCAAATATCAAAATTTATAGAAACATGGTCTACGTATATAGAATTTTTTAACCTAATTCTGGTTACTTAATTCTGTCTGTTAGCGAGAGCCACTACATCGTGATAACTTACATTGATGTTTCTGCATTTGGCAATTTATTATTATATTATATTATTAGTATGGGATTTTTTTTAATGGGCTTTAGGTGAACTGATGAATACACACACGCTTGCACGCACACACACACGCACATACACTTACTCACCCACATACAAAAAAAAAAAAAAATATATATATATATATATATATATATATATATATGTGTGTATATGTGTATATATGTATATATATTAAAAAAAAACATTTATTAATTTTTTTTTTATTTATTTGTTTTTTTTTTAAAAAGGAGAGCAATGATGATGTCAAATCGAATGAACAATACTGAGCTCTAAAAAAATAAAATAAAAGAATAAATAAAAATAAATAAATAAAAAATAAAAAATATGAGTGGCATGACGTATGAGGTTTTTCAGCATACGAGCCGCCGTCTCTTTTTGCTTTGACTTGCAAGCGCTAACGGTGGCAGTTGAGTCAACTGGCTTCACAACAAGCAGCAGATATCATTTGTAATAGATTTTTTTAATACTAATACGCATATATATTTATTTTCCTCTGCAAAAAAATATTAGTTAATATATAAAGAATATAATATTAGGCCTACTGCCATATGGGGTAGATGCCATAGGGTTTTACACATCAGCGCCGTTTCCGGCCACTGCTGGCTGCGTTCCAACACTCGCACCCCCACCCCATTCATCGGCGGGAGGGCGTCTCGGCTATCTGAAATGCTTCGGACATTGAGACAGACACTACATACTCACAGCATCGAACCCGTCGACGGGAACGCGGAACCGAGGGGCACAAAGGCGGAAGCGCAAGTACTAGGACGCGGCCCACACGTCGCAAACTGGAAACGAAGTTGATGGGTGAAAACCCGGAAGTCGGAAGTGCCGCCTCCTCCGTGGCATGTAGTCCATTGAGAAGCCAAGACGAGTTAAGAATCGAGTCTCCGTTACAAGCTAGCCATCTGTCTTACACCGCCCCCATGTGGCCAAGCCGCGTATACACAGAATGAACAGCACAATTCATTGCAGGAGAAAATGTAACAAAAACGGTCAATTGTTTCATGTAATTAGGTCCTTAGATTATTTTTCTTGTTAAAAACACTGTACAACGTTTTGGGGGCTACTTTAACCGATTATGGCCTTTCCTTTCATTTTAATGGTGAAATATGTTTTGGGATACAAGTGTTTTGAGTTACGAGTGGACAAGGAATTAATTAACACATCTCAAGGCCCATTGAGGTAAATGGTTCTGATGTGTGACAATTTTGGGCTGGAAACTATAAGCAAGAAAAGAAAAAAAGCTGCTTATTTTATTGCTAAACCTTTAATGGACACATCAGTATATAATGACATTACCATAATACAAACAATACTCAGTCATGAGTTACTTTTGAGGTCATTTTATATATGATTAGAGAAAATTTCAGTCTGTATTTGAATGTATTATTATCTGGCCATTTAGTAGAAATTATAAAGCCAAATTTAAAATCAAAACAAGATCATTACGATTGCGGTGCAATGTGCCTGCTGTTGCTGCTGAGCAGTTTGGGGTAGGCCGTGCCAAGCGAGCGTCCGTGTCGGATGACCACCAGCTCCATCTGACACTGGTCGATGTTGACCAGCACCGTGGTGCTTCTCTCCGTGTTCATGAGGAAGATGACGGTGAAGACGGCCATCTCGAACTCGGGGCTGGTGCCGATGAAGGAGCTGCCCACGGGTTTGACCACGCTGTGCCAACTGAACTGGAGGCTCGCCACGTGGTCGTCCTCGTCGGGCTGAAAGGGACGCGAGCGTCAGGCGGCCTGACGGACGTAGCGACGAGCGGCCGAGTGTTCACACGTACCAAGTCGTGCTCCCTCGCCTTGTAGCCCTTATAGTCCAGCAGTCCGCCCTTTTCCTGCATGTAGAACTGGATCCAGTTATGGAAGCCTGTGATTTCAGTGCTAGATTTGAGCTCTCCAACAAACACATGCTCGAAGCCGCAGGAATCAGGCCTGTAAATTCCAACAAAAATGTGTTGTTAATTCTCATTGATTTTGGTCAAATTGCTGCCCTTTCATTCAGTGGTGTAATGGAATATTGTTGTTTTAGCCAAGCAACATTGTAGACAGGGAATGTGCTCTTACCCAGTGTTCCTCTGTCTGTGGTAGAGATGAAACCAGATCAGGCGCAGCTGACTCTTAAAGTGTCTCAAGATTGTTGAAGACTGTCCTTTACTCACCAGATATCTGTGAGTACGCTGCAAAATAAAATAAAAGTCTCAATCTACATTACTGAGCACTTCTCCTTTGCCGAGATAATCCACCAACCTCACTGTTGTGGTGTAACAAGATAATACCCACAATAAAAGGATACTCTAAAATGTGCAAACAACATATCTTTGCTTTTGCATCAAATTCATCCGAGATAGGCTTCAGTTCAGCAGAGTCCCGAATGAGAACAAGCACAAAAAAAAAAACAGCTGAATGCTACTGTTTTGTAATTGATTAAACACAATCAACAAGGACAATCAAAAAACACTTGGGTAAAAAAAACTAAAAACGAATTGTGTCAAAAAGGGACCAACCCAATTTTGGGGTTATTCACTTAACCCTTAAAAAGTTAGGTAAAATGAATAACTCACAAAACCACCCAAAAAAATGTTGCTTTGTGGGTTTTTAATTCAATTTGACACATCTTTTTGGGTTAATTAACTGAAGAAAAAAAATTGGGTCAGGTCATTTTCGACCCATTCAATCGGGTTATCCAATTAATCCCAAAAGTTGGGTGTAATGAATAACCCACAAAACAACTCAACAAATTGACATCAACAAATTTAAATAACTCAAAGTTGGGTCAGTTAATTTTTGACGAAATGTAATTGGGTAATTCAATGAACCCAAAAAAGTTAGGTCAAATGATTAACCCACAAATAACCAACAAAACAACCCAACAAATAACTCAAAGTTGATTCAGATCGCTCTTGACCCAATTCAATTGGGTTATTCGATTAACCCGAAAGATTGGATCAAATTAAATTAAATGACAAACCCACAAAGCAACCCAAATTGGGTTGCTTTGTTGGGTCAAATTAAATTAAATGACAAACCCACAAAGCAACCCAATTTATTGGGTTGTTCGTTGGGTCAAATTAAATTAAATGACGAACCCACAAAGCAAATCAATCTATTGGGCTGTTCGTGGGTTATTCATTTAACTTTTTGACTTATTTAACCCAAAAAGTTGGGTTGGGGCATTTTTGACCATATTCACGTGGGTTCAGTTTATACAAAAAGTTGGTTGGAATGAATAATCCACAAAAGAACATTTTATAGTTTACTTTGTGGCTTATTAATTTAATGTCAAACAACTTTTTGGGCTAAACAACTCAAACAGTTGGGTCTATGTTATTTTATTTTTTACCCATTGGATTATTTTTGACTCAACTGTTTTTAAGAGTGTACAGCTAGCCCCCCTCACAAATTCCTCAAGTACTGGTACAGGTCCAGTTTGCAGTGAGGCCAAGACAACGCAGCATTCCACAGCTGCACACAGATGTTCCACATGTTTACTGTTCTTCCTCCGTGAAAGAATGTTTCCAGTGAAAAGCCGAAACTCCCTTTGGGGTGCAGCCGCAACCTCACCCCAGAAGCCGTTCAAGAGGGCGAAAAACAACATTCAACACACTACTGAGTGTGAGGGGAGGAAACTATGGACACAAACAGACCAATCATTTCTTGTAATAATGGTCACACAAATTTTGCTATTTTTCCCAAAACTGTCTAATACTCTCAATACGTGGATACTGTTTATTTTATTTGTTAATTCATTTAAATTATATATAAAAAAGAATATATATATAAACATATATAAACAGTGCTATTAACACTTTTTCACGTTTTATATTCTTTATTTAAACATTTGACCTGCCATTTTCTAAATCAAACGTGGCCCCCGAGCCCAAAAGTTCACCCACCACCCCAGATGGAAAGTAACAACAACCAAGCAATGGGCACGTCGTCCCAAACACATCTGAAGTGTACCTTCATGACTTCTGTCTGTAAGATGGCATCCAAGAAAAGGTTGGTCTCAGTCAGCTCTTCGGCAGTGACTCGCTCAGCCACGCCGGTTGCCCTCTCATAGTTGTCCAGCAACCTCAAAAGCCCTGAAGAAGCATCATTTACACAATAGACACTAAATGCTCAGTCACACATTTACACACACACACATGCTAACTGTGGACTCTTAGAATTCTTAATAACCACATTTACGCTCTTTGTCCTCACTAGTAAGACAATTCAGCTCACTAGTAACAGCTGTAATATCTTTTTTCATTACTCGTGCCACTAATAGCCTTCTAGTATGCAATTAAACCATACTAGTAAACTACTAGGCCAAGCTAGTAGGCAAGTGTAACGCACTAGTAGCACCAAAAACAACAACAAAAAAATTAAAATGGATACTGAGGGGATCAAATAAAGGCTTTAATGGCTGCCCATTTTTACGGTCATGATTTCATTAGTTCAGCATCTTATCGCAACATCTCACAGCATACACACACTTTTGACACAATAGAATATAATGGTAGTTGTAACTAACTTAAAAAGGTGGTGGTGTTTCTCATCTTGAGCTCATTGACATTGGAGAAGAGAGGCAGAGAAGCATGATCTAGGACAACCGTACTGCCCGGGCTCACGAACCCTGCTCGACCCTTGCGCAACAAAAACAAACACGTCATTTAAATCACATCAGCATTAAAAAGAAAAAGAAAAAGAAAAGAAGACGCACTTAAGAGTGCAGAGATTCTTCATACTTGAACTGAGATGGTGTAATCTACACCTGGCGTCATTCGATTTGTATCCAGCCTCCACAGCTCATCGAAAAGGTTCGAAAGTTCTTGGTTTAATACCAATCTGTCATGAGGGGAACATTCAGCAGTATTTTGTTTTTGTTCTACAACAAAATGCAGTGGTGAAAAATAAACACGTATAAAATAGGTTGTTAGTGTGCTTAAGTAAGACTTTTCAGGTATCTGTACTTTACTAGAGTTTTATTTATTTATTTATTAAAAGTTTTTATTTTTATTTTCCGTTTCTTAACATGTAGCCTAAATAACTGAAAGTACAACACCCCCCCCCCCCAAAAAAAAAGTACTGTTGTACTAAAGCAGTATGTACATTTTAGTATGTACAGTACTTTTTTTCCCCCTTTTAAGTACAATAGTTTAAAGTGTGAGTATTTTTGCCACCTCTAACAAAGTGTTAATACAACAACAAAAATAAGAAATAAAAAATACGGTACAGTACCTGGATGCATTCAGTCCACTGAGAAACACTCCCAGGAGGAGGACTACACATATCCTGCTAAAAAATAAACAAGAGGGGGAAGGGGTGACTTTGGAATGTTTTCCATCATAAACGTCAAAATAGTATTACAAGCACCCTTAAAAGGTGCAAGAAAAACAAATTAAAGACCAAACCTGAAAGCCATGATGCTTCTTGTTTCCCCCTACTTCTGCGCACGGACAGCAAGAAACGAAAACAATGCAAGTCCTTTAAATTGCGCATGCGCAAAGCTGACCTCAGGTAAGCGCTGCAGATCCGTACATTCACCACCAGGGGTCAATGTGCCTCATCCTACGAACAAGCGCGATTTTTAAACGAGAATCTCGTTTTAACTTTATACATTTAATGAGTTAATTGTATTGTATCTGGTGTGTATTGCTTTCCCCTGTGACTATAATACAAACCAGGCAAATTGTTACAGCAGTCAAACAACATTTCATCACATTTTGATATCAAAATAATCAAATTGCAACGCTCCAAAGTCCAATGTATATCAATGGACAGAGAGGGTCATTTCAGAGTTGACCACCATTTTGTCTCCTGACGTAAACTCGAAAATATTCATTTCCGCAGCGAGTACAACTTTATATTGTCATCTAATGTATTAAGAAATATTTTGACAATTGTTATGCTCGTTGTTAAATATTTGACTTTTTGAATTAAAGGCTGCACTGATTAATTCTCAACTCAGCTCTCAATACTTAGTACCCGAGAGCGGGATTACAGTAGACTTGAAAATATGACGACTACATTTTCACAGCATATCCCCACCACATGGACATAGTGGTTAGCTTGTCTATCTTACAGCTCTGAGGTTCAGGGCTCAAATCTTAGCTCAGGCCTTCCTGTGTCGCATTTACATGTTCTCCCTGTGCTTATGTGGGTTTTCTGTAGGTGCAGTACACCAGAGCCCTCCCACATAAACACACGTTAAGACTCAAAGAAGACACTAAATTATCTGTCTATATATCTAAGTGTGACTGATGAATTGTTTGTCTATAAAGTCTCGTGCATACCTCACCTTTTGCCCCAAGTTAGCTGGGATCAACTCCAGCTCATGCACAACCCTGAATACAAACCGTCAAAAATGGATGGCTCTCCCAGAATCGCCCACATCTACAATAAAATCCCAATCTCAGTAATTGTGAACTGTTGACAAAGACCAGTGTGATTTAAATTACTTTATTGCTCTTGTATTAGAAATAGCATGAAGTAAAACATCTGTCAGGTCAGTGGGTGCATTATATGGTTACTACTGAATGACAGCTACTTTAAGCAGAAAAAGTAATGCGACAGATTTCCATTAAAAAGCAACGGAAGTAAGAACAAAAGAGAAAAAAAATGCAGCAACACTTTATATTCATGTATCAGCTCAATATGCATTAGGCTTGTACAGTTTCATGCATTGGTGCAAATGCATGCAGTATATTATTGTTGAAATGTTCAGTGTACTATAAAATATACGACAACTTACTTTGTATTAGAAATGTACTTTTTTTTGTAGAAAAGATAGCAGCTGTCATTTAGAAATATAACTTTATCTCCCCTTGTCAATGAAGTTCATTTGTCACCTACTCAACACTAAGGAGTTCATCTAAAAGATATTACATCTATAATGTCCTTAATCCACCCAAAAAAATGCCAGCACATAATTTAGAAAATATTTCCAGAAACCAGCTGGCAGGCAGTGGCGTAGTCCTAAATGTTTCCTCCCTTCTTTTGGCAGCAAAGGAGACACAACTAAGCGACTAACACTAGCTTGATAAAGAACGGTATGGCTCGTCATGAAATGGAACGCTAACAAACAACTATTGAGCAAAGAGTGCGGGCGAGTGGAGTTTTATGTTGTTTTTTCATTCACATCAGGACCAGGCCGCATGGTGACGACAGTCTCATGCGGTGGAGTCGTCATCCGTCACGCTGAGGTTGGGGGAGTTAGACATCTCCTTGAAGAATTCATCTTCTTTCAACATGCTCTGTGCACGTGCAGCAAACAGAGACGATCAATTTAAATGTCAAACATCAGTCAAATGTCAACATTCTTGACCGTTTGTACCGTCAGATTCTGGATTCCCTCGGAGAAAGCGCCAATTTGTCTGACAGTTCCCTCGGAGTCGTCCATCTGTTTTACGGAGAGCACAAATGTCAAACGCGAATGTACAGACAGAGCAGGTTGGCGTTAAGAGACTGAAGTGGTCCGAGCTCAACCTGGTCCAGCCTATCGAGGTCGTCCTCGTAGATCTGGAGCTCAAAGCCTTTCTGAAAACTGCGACCCTTCGGCATCTCCACGTCCATGGGACACACGTACTCCTCGTTCTCCTCCTGCTTTTTCTTCCGCAGACTGCCGAAGTTACCAAATGACAGTTTCCTCGGCTGGCGCGGGAAACAAAATGGGGGACAATTTTAATGGCGTCCTTCACGTTTGTAGACTTCGAAAAACAACCCTTCAAGTCAAACTTAAACATTTCTTGAAAATAATATGTAATATGGGAACTCACTAGTCCAAACATAACATTCGGATTAATATTACATTTGTGGAATATGAATAATGCAGCAAAATCCAGTCGTTTTTTTTTTTCTATCACAGGGGGGTGGCCATTTTGTCACTTGCTGTTGATTGAAGAGCTCAGAGCTCAGGTAACAACAAATCACAGCTCACCTTGTTTTCTGAAGCTGAGCTGTGATTGGTTGTTACGTGAGGCCCGAGCAACTGTGATGTCATCTTCAGCCGACAGCAAGTGGCAAAATGGCCGCCCCGAGATGGATAAAAACGGCTGGATTATGCTGCTTAAATCCTATTCCACCAACACAATATTAACCATACTACCGTAAACTCGTTGGGCTAAATAGAGCATATTATTGTTAAGATTATTTTTTTTTTGGGGGGGGGGGGGGGGGGGTGACTTCATCTTTAAAATTGTGTTTTGGAAACAGGAGGTTCTAAATGACCTGCTAACCATAATCCACCATGATGCCCAGGCTATTGACCTTTTGCACGTGACATCACAGCCCTCATGGGAACGCCCCCTCATGGGAACGCCCCCTCATGGGAACGCCCCCTCATGGGAACGCCCCCTCATGGGAACGCCCCCTCGGGGACGCTGGACGGCAAAAGAGTCATTCGCCTGTATTGTAACCATTGAATCTCATACAGTCCTTTATTCAATCGATCATCTTATAAAATGGTCATATCTTGCTGTGCGGTCGGTTGTACGGACGGACAAAGGGGTAAACCAAATGTTGCTTTATTTTATTATCGCATACCTACTAATGAAGACGAAAGACGTCGATGGATAGCAACAATCGACAGAAAGGACTGGCAGCCCACAAAGTATTCATGGATTTGCAGCGATCATTTTTTTGCGAGGTTAGTAGATAAATGTTGTAATTAGTAGATAAATGTTCAAACATTTTACTAGTTAACGTACACTCTAACAAAGATTGTAACACAGGTGTTGAATTGCGTGTTTCAAATCACATTAATGAGCCAGATAGTTAGCGTCCACTCCAACTGCACGAACACACAGCTTAGTTTTAAAATGTACCTTCTTCAAAACGATTAAGTGCATTTGACTGTTTAATAATGGGGGATTTCGAGTTTTTAACTCTGGACCCGGAGTCGTATTCATGAAATGACCGCATAGCTTGCCACTACGATAAGTCATTTGTTCCACGCTAGTAAACATAGTAACTTAACATCATCACAGCGTTTCAATATCAGGGATGTGATTTGACCAAAGTGAAATTATCTGAAAATTTAGCCGGGGGTCTGGGGGCCGCTGGCACCCAGCTAGGTCCAGGGCAGTGCCCTGGTGGGGGGACACGGGGGGCGAAGCCCCCCGGAGCTCATGGGTTTTCCGTGTTTTTAAGTACTTTCAATGCACTCACATGACAAAGAAATCAGCATAAATTTTCAATGTATATTGAACTATCCCATATAAAATGGCAGTTTTAGTCAACTCAAAATCAGTCACATTCAAAAACATTGGACTGCCTTTGCTTTTATCACTGAGAATATCATCATATCTAACTAATGTGATTACTAAGTTAACACATAAATAATGTTGAAGAGTTCAAATTTCATGAACAAATAATTGTATCATGACCAAATGAAAAGTAACTCATATTAGAGCATACCACAAATGTCTTTGTTATAGCAGAAGATGTTATCTGTCGGAGTCATGTGCATACACAATGAACTACTAAAAAAAAAAAAAAAAAAATTTTTTTTTTTTGGGGGGGAGATAAAAAAAGCGGAATTCCGCGAATTAGCGGAAAAATCACATCCCTGCAATATAGAACGGACTGTGTAAGAATAAGTCAGTTAGCACGATAAACAAGTTTTACCTTTGCATTACGAGGTATATTGTCCCCCGGTGTGAGCGTAGCATCTCGACCCAGAGAGACTCAGCCAGCGACAAGCTTTTGAATCAGCCCCGGTGTAAGGAGAAGAGACGGCATTGGCTACATAACGTTACAGGTCGTGCGCTGTGAAGTCGGCGATTTGATTAACTTGGTAAAAACAGCAGGCAACAGAAGGTAAGGGGCTGTTTTCAAACTAGCGATCTCCAACTAAAGTAAATATCGCGCTCTATGAGTCCCGACTAAATGTGCCACTTCGACTGACAGGCGACCTTCGGTTGAAGTAGTAGATTCCATGGCTCTATGGGCAATAGTACATTTTAATTTGTAAAATAACAGTCGCTAAGTCATTAAGTCACTCCAGGTCCATTCAACAATCATTTCTTTCCGCCGTCCGTCATAGGGCAGTCACGTGATCACGTGATGTCGGTGCAAATGGTCAATAATGAGCCTCAAGTAAGCACCAGTTGAAGGAATTAAATGAAATGCTCAAATTGCTTAACATATGAGTGTGTGTGGTCCTACCTTAACCTTGGTGGTGGCGGTCAGCAGAGTGTAGTCCGGGTTTTCCAGACACTCCTGTTTGAGCTGCTGGGCCTCCGAACCAACGAGCAGGCTGAAATGTGTGGCCAAGTGGCGACGCAGCAGCGTCTTGTTGGGGGGGATGTTCAACAGCAGCGCCATCGTTTCCACATTAAACCTCGGCTCCAGCACCTTTAAGACACACCAACGCTAAGGTCAAGTTTGTGAAAACGCATTTAAAATGACAAAACACACAAATTTACAACTTATCCAATATAAAATTATTCACAGAACATACATTACTCAATATATGATGAAGAAAATGGGACTCTCAGACTCCGACATTTGTCTCCAATGCTTACAAAACACTACAGACACTTATGTTCATGCTTTATGGTTATGTACTCTGGTTATGTATTTCTGGACTAAAGTCTTAGAAAAACTTTCCGCTATTTTGGACTGTAGGATACCTTTATCTCCAAACTTGTGTTTGCTAGGTGACCTAACAACAACTGACTGACCACATAAACAATTTCAATCTACACTTGTAGCCCTTACTATCGCAAAAAAAAACAATTCTTGTTAACTGGAAAAATAAACAAACTCTGAATATCGACCAATGGTCTAACCTCCTCATAAATCACATTTTAATGGAAAAAATATCTGCCTCAAATAAAAACCAAATATCAAAATTTATAGAAACATGGTCTACGTATATAGAATTTTTTAACCTAATTCTGGTTACTTAATTCTGTCTGTTAGCGAGAGCCACTACATCGTGATAACTTACATTGATGTTTCTGCATTTGGCAATTTATTATTATATTATATTATTAGTATGGGATTTTTTTTAATGGGCTTTAGGTGAACTGATGAATACACACGCACATACACATACTCACCCACATACAAAAAAACCAAATATATATATATATATATATGTGTGTATATGTATATATATTTAAAAAAACAAATAAAAAAAAAAAACATAAATTTTTTATTTATTTATTTGTTTTTTTTTAAAAAAGGAGAGCAATGATGATGTCAAATCGAATGAACAATACTGAGCTCTCCTGGAGAGAAGAAAAAAAAAAAGACACACCAACGCTCTTAAATTAAAGTGCAGTGAGCGCAAACAGCACACGACTGACCATCAAGCCTCCGTGCACGCCGCTGCCTCTCAAGTTGGGCGCGTACTCGGCCAGATCCGCCGAGCGCAGCCACTCCATGACCCTGTGGTTGGTCCACTGGGAGATCTCGGCGGGGGATATGTTGTTCTGCGGGCACGAGGAAGAGGAAAATGACATGCCGTTGAAAATGTTGTGGCATGAAGCAGCATTCACGTCTGTTCGGTACGCACCTCATCGGATGGTCTGCGTCGCAAGCAGTTGGGCTCATAGTTGTTGAGTCGCAGCACTTGGATGGCGCGCTTGATACTGAGGTGGTGCAGGACGCTGCCCACTTTCATAGAAAGCAAGTCATCCTGAGGGATTAAGGACACACTGATGAGTAATAGGAAAGATTCTCATAATATGATTAACCAATCAAAAAAGAATATATGCCTGAGAGTGTGTGTTGTACGCTGTTTTGATGTGTTGTGTGCAGTTTTTGGTGTTTAAAGGTCCATGCCATCAAAATCTATTTATTATTATTATCATTATTTTTTTTTTAAAGAATATCTTGTTACAAGCCATTACCTTCAAAATACTGACATTTCACTATTGTTGCCGCCCATTCAGTTCATATTAGTAGATAGCAGCAACTTGTTGCTTGAATGCTTTTTATAAAATGATGAATTAAAACAAAAACAAGACTGTAGTACTGTGAAAAAGGAAAACACTAATACCTACCAGGAAGTAACAGTTTACATTACTATGCTTCACCAACCAATACAGATTTCCTGTGTGAGTTAACCGCAACTTTTTTATTCATTTTTTTACCACCAAGCTGATGCCATGCTTTACATTTTGATGGTGTCACATTGCGGTTGGAGAACTCAAATGCAGGGATGCATGTAATATTGAAAACGATTTATTTAACAAAAAACACTAACAGGGGACCTTCGTAAAACTCTAAAAAAACAAAACCAACAAAGTTATGAAAAGACCAAAAATCAAAGTAACAACAAAACACAAGAGTGGTGACAGCCACAATGATCCAACCAAGACTGAACGAAAACCAGCAAACTAAATACAAGCCAACTGACGAGACAACGAGAGACACCTGGACAAGACAAGTGGCTGGGGGAGATGATTGGATGACACAAGGGAACAGGATGACGAGTACAGGTGCAAACAAAACCTCACAAGCAAGACAGGTCACCAATCATAACACTCATATTACACTTAAAAGTTGTGTTCCTAAATCCTAAACAGCTATATTAGACATTTTGAATTTTCTTTTTCTAATTTAATGGGAAAAGGTGTTTTACAAAATAAACTAAATCACTAAATCCTACACGGCTGTATAAGATATTTTGAATATATATTTTTTTATTTAATGGAAAAAGCACTTTACCTAATAAATGAAGACAAAGCACTATTTATCTTTTTTTTTTTTTTTTGCTGATCTGAAAAACGATCCGATCCGTGACTCAAATCCGTTGCGCCAATAATGATGATACAAAAATACACTTTTTTTTTTTTTTTTTTTTTACAGGAAACTTCAACTGGGACTGACAAACATTGTGAGGCAAGCATGTTTTGCATTTTATTCCGAGAACTAGGAGGGAGTAAATTTGTTTCCTCAATGTGATGTTCTACGAAATGTACCTTTTCTTCACAGACCGTGATTGAGATTGACCTTGTGATTTATTTCTATTATTATTTATTTCTAATAGACAAGGTGTTGAGTAGACTTAATCAGTAAGAAGACTAATAGGGACGCCCACTGTCAAAAAAAAACTCACCACAGTCATGTAGTGCAGCATACGACCATCTACCCGTCCCTCATCAAACTGGGTCTTATACTGCGGCAGCCCGATGTCGTCCAGCCACCCTGAGAGGAACGAGCACAAGTCAGTGAAATTGGAATTTTTTCCGAACAGCGCCCAGCGGACAGCTGGTACTCACTGGTCACCCAGTTGTAGTCCAGCTTTCCCTTGTTGTTCTCTTCCTCTGAGCCAAGAGCCTGCAGAGCCAGCTGCAGCTTCTTCCGGTGCAGTGGGTGTTTGATGCCCAACTCCTGAACAACAGCAGCATGACAAGCGAGAATGAGACCTTTTTTAGGTTGGCATTTTTCAACGATTTCAACGACATTCAAAGATGGAAGACTCCAACTGTTGTTGAGAATGAAGTTCAGTTAATTATTCAAAGCTATGTATTTTCTTGGTAAAAAGTTTTACCCAGACAGATAATTTTCAATTGAACAGTTACATTTGTTAAAAGGTAACCTCTGTTCTATCCATCTCACCCTCTCCAGGTCCTGTTGGGATGCCTGAAGCAGGGTCTGTCCAGACGAGATCCACGCACGTGCCATGTTCACGTAAAGACCAAGACCTTGCTCTTGCAGCCACTCACACACCTGCTCCTTGGACCAGCGTGCGAACGGAGCATCCACATCACTGAGAAAGCCCAAAAGTAGCTTGTTAGGGTGAAATGTAATGGTCAACCAAAAGGATTTCTCCAGAGGTAGGGATGTAACGATTCACTCAAGCATGATTAGATTTTTGATTTTCAGCTAACGATTTTTAATTTGTTTTTTTATTATTATTATTTTTTACAAAATGTATTATTTGATAACCAAAAGATGTTTTTATTTTAACATATATATATTTTGTCCCTGTTACAAACATGAACTTTTTGTAACTTTATTAAAATAAAAATACTAATATTTTTGACCGTTTAACTATATTTTTATCTTGTTATCTGTGCTTTGTGGTTAAGGTTAATATTCTGCCCTCACAACACGTTCTCAACTTAGTGCGGCGAGACAGATATTATGAAGAAGGAAGCTCCAGAAGCTTTGTTAAGTATTCGTGTTCATTCCTTCTAAAATGTATTGAAATACATAATGTGCATGTCTTTATGGATTCTAATTAAAAAATTATGTAATGGGGAGCTAACTTGAAAAGTTTTGCTTCTTTCTGCCCCTTCTCAAACTTGCATCTTATCATATTGTGCTTTTTTTTCCTTTCCTTTGTTATGTTTTTATTGCTGTACTTGTTTGAGATGAATCAAATCAAAATCAAATGACAAAGAATAAATGGGTGTCTGTTCAACAAGTCAGTCGTATATATCGGCAGGGTAACAAGATGGCGTCCTTAAGTCATGTGACCAGCAGTTGACCAATCACAACATGACATGAT
This sequence comes from Vanacampus margaritifer, assembly GCF_051991255.1. Taxonomy (NCBI): domain Eukaryota; kingdom Metazoa; phylum Chordata; class Actinopteri; order Syngnathiformes; family Syngnathidae; genus Vanacampus; species Vanacampus margaritifer. The sequence continues at coordinate 25,519,312 of NC_135437.1, read as the reverse complement.
TGGTCAACTGCTGGTCACATGACATATGGACGCCATCTTGTTACCCTGCCGAAACTGAGTTGGCCAAATTCTCTCTATATACGGCTCTGCAACAAGTGTAACAATGATGCCCTCTACTGGACTAATAAGACACTACATCAGAAACACATATTTCAGCGCGAGTGTACGGCCACAGGTGATAAAAACACCCAGACAATAAAGTGCCTCATTTAGTCAACGAGTAGCCACTTACAAAACATCGTTTTTACTGGTGTCGACAAAGATCCGCCAGACAATACCGGATATCCGCAAAATGTGTCCGTCCCCAAAAAGGGTCCGGCTAGAAACGATGAAAAACTGCGCAAGGCACAACAGTTAGCATGGCGTTGTGAATCAATGCTTTTATTTTTTTTACTATCTACCTATCAGGAGGCCTGAAAATAAATGCAAAACCCCTATTGCGAGTGTGATTATGAATCAAAGGCTTACTTGTTGACTCGCTGGAAATCACGAGACCAACCCAGTCTGGGTCCAGCTGTGGCTCGCACTCCTCCCCTTTTAAAATCTCCAACTGGCGGGTTGTCGTCCAGGTTAAACGTTGTGGACTGGCTTCTCTTAAGCCTTAAACAAGGGGATGATTTTCATTTTAAACATAAGCCAGTTTGAATCTAAGCTCTTTAGCCAAGGCCATGACTATCAATGTCATGTCATAATAATAATAATAACGCACTCACTTGCCAAAAAGTTTCTTAATTCCTTTCGACTTCTTCTTGCCTTCTGGTGTGGTGGAGAGCGTGTTAGTGCTGTCACTGTTAGCCGAACTCTGAGGCAGCCCGGCCAAATCGAGGTGATCTGTGCCTTGGCGTTCCGTCTCAGCTGTGCAGACAAATGGACACACAACATTACCGGCATGATGAGAACCCAAACTTCTCTGTGGGGGCCAAAAGGCAGCCAGACGGACGCGGTGTTCCAAAGCAGGACTTTCCATGCAGAATGGTGCATGCGGACTAAAACATCAAAGAAAAAAAAATCATGTTCTTTTTCTTCAACTAAATGAAGCAGAGCTTAAAAGGTTTGGTTGCAAATGGAGAAATGTGGGAGGATCTTTCAGATGCATGATCATTTCGGTTGGATACGCATTTGTGTTTGGGGTGGCGGTGGGGAGGGTAGAAATGCATGCAGGCACACAGACAAATCAGCATACGCAACACAACTGTTATGTGTCACAGACAGACAAATTGTGACTTTTGTTAGGCTGCTAAAACACGAGCTGAGCGGCGAGTTGCAGAAAGGCGCAGTTGTAGAACTCGTCACTCCTTCCTGTAATAACCGACGGGCTATACTGTACCTAGCATAGGCGCGCTTGCACTGCGGCTGCGGTCTTCATGTGTTACATACACACACACAGACACACAAAACAGCACAGGTACCCAACAGAAAGAAAAACAAGACAAACACAATTCATGATTGAAAAAACAAAACATTTAAGAGGAATTACCACTTAAATATGAGTACGCGCACAGCGAACAAAGGGCGTACGTTGAGCACCACATAAACAGACTTGCAGTTTACAGTAAATGATGGCCTTTGTGGTTGATCCCATGGGTGTGTCCTGGTGCTATAAAAACGGTCCACAGTGAAAGAGAAATCTACAGTTTGAGACAGTCCCCTTGCTACCTTGCCTTGCACTCACCAAGATTCTGCGGGCTTCCAGACTTCTTGCCCCCGCGCAGCTTGAAGAAGCCCCTGCCAAAAGATGAGCGGGCCTTTTTGGAGCCAAAGCTGTCGTCCTCTGCGGTGGTGAGCGAAGCTGCTGCGGAACTCAATGGTGGCTTCTCGACTGTTTCAATGATGTCTTGTGTGTTCTAGGAGAACACACACATAGAGGACACAGGTTATATCATGTCCACAGAAAGTGATCTGCAACAGAAGAATTTACTGATATTATTATGCTAAAAACAGATGGCTTATGAGATATATAAACCACAGGGGGTCTTGAATTCCGTTACAACAGTGGCGCTGTAGCCTCAATGAGTAGAGAAGCCACGTGCTAACAACACAGCAGTAAAGGCAACTTTACGGTAAATACTAGGGATGGGTTAAAAAGAAGAAGAAGAATTGATATTGAATCGATTTAGATTTTTGAGCCTGATATCCATCCATAAAACTAACGAATCTATTATATCTATTTATCTCTTTTTCACATTAATTCATAAGAAAATACAATTTTAAAGGCCAAAGTATTTTTTGTATCTTAAGTGTTTTCTTGAAATGTACTGTTCACATGAATTTAAAAGTATTTTCTGACTGGTACATTTATGAAAGACCTGACTTACTGCACTTTAAGACAATACAGAATATTTTTAATTTATAGCCACAATAATTGAATTAAAATTGTGAGAATATTTTCATTTTATCCTTGTTGATGTCAATGTTTGTTTAACACTTCTGTGATCATAACACGCAAAAACTTAATTTGGAATTTAATGCCTATGGTGTTTTTGTCATGTCATTGATATTTAAGAAGAATTGATGCTCCATAATTAATCAATATCAGATTGAAGTGAATCAAATCAAATCGGGAAAAAAATCTAAATTTAATCGACCTGAATGACCTCTTGTGAATCGAAATCAGATCGATTGAGGAAATTAGAATCGATACCCCCCTAACAATTACTTGGCATATTTTAATCTTATGTATTCTTACATTATTGCGTAAAATAGTAAAATTACAAGCAATTCGGAATGTCAAAATGTCGGGACTGACAACTGTTATTTTTTCAGTATTCTTACCTTCTCATTTTTGCTCCTTTCTACAAGTTCATGGCTGGCAGGCTGGCTTGTATCTTGGCTGCTGTAATGATGAACAGATCAGAGTTGGCATTAAATAAAGTGGGGTTTGAGGTGAGCTTTGCAAAGTCCTCTACAAATTTTAAAATAAACAGATGCATGCATGCGCATGAGAAAATGAAATGTTTTCAAAACCGTGAATTAAAGAAACTGTCCAAAGAAAGCCAGGTGCCCTTCCATAGGGCCTACACAAAATGTCATTTTTGTATGGGGAGTCGGATGATATATATTTTGTATGCTCTACCTATGTGCATCTGAAGCTGCCGACTCTGCAACTTGGTCGGCATCAGAAGGGCTGGACGAGGATGAACCATCGTCACACAGACCATTGAGGATCTCCAGCTGCGCAGAAGATGGAAGACTAAATAAACGGACGACACACTCACAAAAACATATAACCATAAGTAGTGCTATGCCCCAAGTGGAGGAGTTCAAGTATCTTGGGGTCTTGTTCACGAGTGAGGGTAGGTTAGAGCGGGAGATCGACAGGCGGATCGGTGCAGCGTCTGCAGTGATGCGGACGCTGTATCGGTCCGTTGTGGTGAAGAAGGAGCTGAGCCGAAAGGCAAAGCTCTCGATTTACCGGCCGATCTACGTTCCCGCCCTCACCTATGGTCACGAGCTGTGGGTCGTGACCGAAAGAACAAGATCCCGGATACAAGCGGCCGAAATGAGTTTCCTCCGCAGGGTAGCCGGGCTCTCCCTTAGAGATAGGGTGAGAAGCTCGGTCATCCGAGAGGGACTCCGCGTCCAGTCGCTGCTCCTCCACGTTGAGAGGAACCAATTGAGGTGGCTCGGGCATCTGGTTCGGATGCCTCCTGGACGCCTCCCTGGGGAGGTGTTCCGGGCATGTCCTACCGGCAGGAGGCCCCGGGGACGACCCAGGACACGCTGGAGAGACTATGTCTCTCGGCTGTCCTGGGAACGCCTTGGGGTCCCGTCGGATGAGCTGGCTGAAGTGGCTGGGGAGAGGGAAGTCTGGGCTTCCCTGCTAAAGCTGCTGCCCCCGCGACCCGACCCCGGATAAGCGGAAGAAGACGGACGGACGGAGTGCTATGGCAACTTCCTTTCATGGCCTCCAGCATAAACTTCAGTGTCTTAATGACCTTAAAACTGAATAGAGAAAGCGCCATATACATCTGATGCATTAGCATTATCACATTATGCTAACAAACCTCATCTGTGTTCTTCCTTTGCTCTTCACTATCTGTAAGCTCATTTGTGTCAGCAGACAAAAGGTTGGACGACAAGCATGAAGCAAAAACATCAGCATGAGACGCATTAGGATCTGTAAAACAATGAAAGCGAATACATTGAGAAGACCAGAGACGTTACAAAATAATGTACTTTTAACACGGTTTCTTTTATATTTATTTTCAGACACTGTAAGATGTTAGTAACTAAAATATCGCCAACCTTTTTTCCCTTGCACTGACATCACCATTTCCTGAACTTTCTTGTACCTCATCAATGACTGCTTTAGTTCCTCAATCTTATGGTCCTAAAAAAAAACAGTTTGTTCAGCTAACATAAGAGTAAAAGGCGCAATTTGGTGGATAACAGAAAATGAAAGCAACTCTCTACCTTCTGTTCATTGGCGACCGTCAATGATTCAACTGCTTTCTTCATCCGCTGCACTTCCACATCTAGTGAGTAACAACAGATGTTATTAGACATGTGATAGTCAGCAGTTTCTGAATGAGCAATCAGCTGGAACACAGAAAGTAAAGTTATAGGCCTTTCAAATGTAATGTACAGGGGGAAAAAAAAAACATACCTCATTTGTGATTTTGTGTTATTTTTTCTATATGGTTATTTTTGTGTATTTGTTTTTTTTTGTCCGTACACACACCAGTTTTCCCGAAAACTGGGTTGAGTTGAGATTCTGCGCAAGCAACACTACGGCGTCAAAAGTGTCTTATTTGGGTTAGAGAGAAAAAGAACTGCACAACTGCAGTCCTCATTACTGGTCAAAGTTAGATTTGGTCTTTAATTAAGCATAGTTGTGCAGGTCAGCAAAAAGGTGCAAACAAAAATAAAATCCCACTTGGAATGAATTTCATGTGAGAAGCGTTGCAATATATTGTAGGAACTGCTTTCGTTTTCCTGCAGAATTCAACATTGGCCACCAAATTTGAAGAGCAACTGTTGTGTTAATTCTTTCGACATTTAATGTTATGAACACATTTTTTGATCAGCTGCACACACTCGTCCACCTATTTTCTTAATCAGTTAATGACTTGCGTCATTTAAAAAGACCCCCAACAGTTTGACATGAACAAATATGCTGACTGTCAGACAAACATTTATTAAATGCTTTACCTTAATGCATGTATAGTTATGTTTATTGCTGAAACACAACCTATGCTACCTTTAACGCAACCGATCATCTGTGGCCAAAATTAATAATGTGATTAATCTGCATTAATACATGATTACTGCAATTGTTTTGGGGTGATTAATCAATGAGTTAACGCTTTAACTTTGACAGAACTATTTTTTTTTTAATTTTAAATCGACATTAAACTGAATGCAACTTCACTTCTTATCAAACTAAATGGTGAATATCAGTCATTTGCAAGAAATGAATAATCGGCCATTTCAGAAACGTATCAATCAATTCCAATGATTGTTCACTTCATGCGATTAAATGAGATGATTTGGGTGTCAGATGAGTTTACAGTGTTCTATGAATACATGAACGAACAGAGACAGGACAGGCACAAATATGGACACACTCAAACAATGTCACACACACACACCAGTGAGCACAACAGCAGGTTAGCAGGACACACACTGGTCACTGGTGTGAGCAAGAAGTGTTTAGAGAAGTGACACGGGTTGGAGGGGGGGGGGGGGGGGGTCTTCAGCGCTACAGGGGTTGAGGCAGAGGGATGAGTGAACAGCATGAAAGGTTACAAACACATTTCATTCCTCATTCCTGTCAAAAACACAAAGCAAACAGCTGTACCAGCTTATATGTTAAAAACATACTGTTAGGGACTTGAGGATGATGTTGGTTTGGTTTAGATCCTTACAAGCTGTATCAAAACAACATAGTTGACCGGCGCTGTGGTGTTCTCAGGGCGCATACTGCTAGCGCTCGGATGGGCAAATACAGTAATGGACAAGCAGAGTTCACATGGCTCATGCTCGTTCATGCAAACAGAGGGTGAGATGGGTGCAATAATGAACACAAGCATAAACCCTCTTACGTTTTTCTTTCAGCCTCTTTCTAAGAGTTTCATCTGGATGAGAGAATAAAGAGGAACAAAATGGGGAAAACAAAACAAAATATGCAGTCAGTCGTGACTTCTATTTATATATTTTTAAAAAAGGGGGAATCCAATTGCTTTGGCCATTCAACGACCTTGTAACCACTGTAACGTTAACGTCACGCATGCTCACATTCAGACTAAAGCACGTTTCCCACCTCTCTCTGTCGGATCTGCACTGTTTGAGGTCGTGGCTTTGAAGCCCGTCTCATCCTGCGGTCTGCCCATCTCGCCGTCTTTGCCCTCCAGCTGCCTTCTCAGTAGGACGAGCTCCTCCTGTCAAACGCAGGACACGTGCGATGACATATTCGTCTCAAAGACACTAGAATACTCCGCCTAACTTCACGCAAACAAAGCACAACACAAAAAAAAAGGTTTCGCAGATATTGATGTGGCCGACGGGCAAGCAGGCCACAACTGGAGTGCGTCTCATCCTTCTTAATTGCAAACTTCTTCGTTCCTTGATGGAATCTCTCGGAGGACGAGTTTACATGTAAACAAAGGAGCTTGCAAATAAGAAAAGAGAGTCACATGTGCTCTGAAGGTACGTGTGTGGGGTGGGTGCAGTATGCCAGCACACATCAGAAACATAAATATTAGGAGTAGGAAGCAAGCATGGAAAAAAAATAAAGCAAGGGGGGAAAAGCTTTCTTCAATTGGTGTCTTCCAATCTAACGCTACTCTCTGTACATTTGGTTAAAAGAGTTAAAGCAAAACTCAAAGAAGGTCTGCAAGGCAATTGAAACTGTTTGGTATCCTTAAAAAAAAGAAAAGAAAAGGAGGTGGAGCTGAAGGAAGGGAGAGGCCAAGCCGATAATCATACAGCAGACACAACAGCGATCCTGTGAAACGCCAACCTTCAGTGCCTGCAGTTTGTGCTCCTTCCTCTCTTTCTCATACTGCATCTGGCCCATTTTGATTTTCTGGCTAGAAAGCTTGGCCATTAAAGACTAGCAGTAGGGAGGAAAAATCAAGACAATGAGAGAAAATGTGCAAGAAGGTAAAAGAGATAGAAACAGTGGTATTGGGACGCACACCTCGAGTTGTAGCAAACAATCAGCCGTTGAGCTAAACCCCTAACTAACCTTTACGAGTAATTCTTTATTTTATCAGGACATTTTAGACAATTCTATTTGTCCATCAGTTTGGTGAAGAACCCGCATGATTTGGCCCCCAGGATACAAAGACAGTCATAAGTTTGATGTTTGAAGAACTTCATGAACCCTGAGCTCAAGTCCAACAAATACTTTTGGGTCATGGCCCCTTTTGTAAAACATCAGAGGCCTAATAAATGTTTTTTCTGCATGAATGGACAAAAAGTCGTCCAAGAAGAAGCTGTTGTAGCTGCAAAAGACAACGCCTTTGTTTGTCTACCAAGTACCTTAGTCCGGATTAGGGATGGGAATTTTTACGCAAAACATTTTTGGGGATGTTGGACACTACTTTTTTTCAGAACGATGCCAGTATTCAATTTATACCTAGTATAAATACCACTGGTACTTTTGATACATAAAATAAAAAAATAAAAAGACAAATAATTTAATTTAAAATTTAAAAGAAAGACCTACTGTATGTATCCTAAGATAGCATTTTTTCTTAACTCTTTGACTGCCAGACGTTTTCAGAAAAGGGATGCCGTGGGTGCCAGCCGATTTTAAGCATTTTGACTGATCTTTCAAGGTCCACAGAAAATTATGTGCTTGGACTATGGAAACACACATACTACCAAATGAAAGATTGGACTGTCATCTTTCATCAGAAAAAAAAGTTTGTTTCTACCTTATTCCGTTTTTGAGTAATCAACAATAGAAAATGGTTAGTTTCACCTCTGTTTTGAAAAAAAACGTCTTTTAGCGTCTTTGGCACTCCTCCATAGGATTTTACTAAACGTTATTTAACGTTTTTGGCAGTCAAAGAGTTAAAATGGCAATTTTTCTATTCTACTAATTTCTAGTTTCTGAGTAAAATGGCCACAAGAGGGCAAATACCAATACGCTACGCACTTGCATATTGTGGCCAAATAGGTTACAAAGGAAATTGAAAGAAATTGGTCATTGTTGCTGGAATACAGATTTTGCCCTCTTTAAAGGAAATGTGCTTGAATGCCCAAGTTATTCCATAAAGCACAATAAAAATGAATATACACCATCCACTGGCTTCATCATACAGACCAAGCAATGATTTCTATTTGGTACGCTGCAATTCTAGCCATATAGAATGTCAAAGATGACTTGATAAGGCTTCTATTTCAGTTCGGAACGTAGAAAATAAATAACATTAAGTCAGCATATAAGTGGTGTTACGATCTGGAATGGTTGTGCACATGCTTCAGTGTATGGGAGCGACAATATATATATTTGTTTCTGGAGCATAAAATAAGAGTAACTGCTGTTTAATGTTATTGTATCTTCGAGTGAGGGATTACCCCGCAGTCTAATGTGAGTTTGTCTGATGAGGTTATATTGAACGTGACAGTAAAGAATACTGTAGAGGAAACGGAGAGAATAAAGTGCAAACCAATACATTTAAATTGGTAGTTAAGAATTGCTATTTTTTCAAAACGATGCAAGTTTCAATTTAATAACTCACCTTTGTTGTTTTAAGTTTCTTTTCATACTGCTGCTTTTCATTCTCCAACTCGGTCAATCTGTACCGCAGCTCATTAATCTCCAGGATTAAATCCTGAAAGAGGAAACTCGAATAGAATAATTCTTTCAAGGACGGCAGACAAGTACTTTGATCAGAAATGCAAACGCACATTTTCCAGATAGATGCTCAGTTCCCAGAGCGATTGTAATTAAGATATGAGGGGCTCAAGTTACGGTCAGCAAGTTCAACGGAAAAATACACCCTATGGCATATGGACGTCTTATATACAATGCTATATTTAAAATGTAATTTATTACTGCAACAGTGGTTTAGAGCAGTCGGAGTTAACTCCAGGAAGCAAGGCTACTTGTATAGATGAGAACGGCAGGTGTGAGAAGTGTGACTTAATTCCTTCAACTGTTTGTTAATTTATTGACAACATCAAAGTCAAGAGTGGAAGCATGAATGAATGCCTAGTTGGTGTGTGTGTGTTGGGGGGGGGGGTTCAAGAGAGTGACAGGCAAATGCAGACTATTCCTGTCTGCATACCTCGCTGTCCCGAAATCGTTCATCAAAGTCCAGTCTCTCTTTGTGAAAGGAATTCAGTTTCGACTTTAGGTTGGACAATTCTGATGCCATCTCCAGCTTTTGTGTTTCGAGGGCTGATCGGCACAGAAGTTCCTGCAAGACAAAATGAAGACAGGTACGAGAAAATTCACAATGTCAGTATCGGCAAGCATCGCAAGACCACATGACAATTGTTTGTATAAAAAAATACTAGTGACCTGTTGCAGCATCTCCTCAGTTGCGTTGAGCTTCTCTCTGTGTTCATCCAAACACAAGTCCAGGTCCCGAATCTTTTCTCCCTGAGCGTCCACCTGGTCCGTCAGCACGCTGACCTGCAATGCAAGAGGACATCGGTCTACTTTAAAAATCTTTTTCAAAGAGGGTGTGTGTCTTTGTGTCCTCTGGCCTTACCTGAAGCACCAGCGACTCCTTATCGCCCTCAAGTCGGGTGAGCCTCTCCTGGTAGTGGTCACCCCCTCCCACAGAGAGGTGCCCGTTGGACTACAAAGGCAGAAGACAGCAGGGATTAGTCAAAGAAAATAATGTAGTTGGATATGAGCGTATGGGAATGTTCACAATAATAAATGTTTTGGCGTCAGCTTAAAGCGCCCGCAGTATAATCGTTTGTCCCACACAAACCAAACTTTACATGGCTGAGATTGCTGGACAGGGTGAGTTACAACATGACACAAAAACTGTGGCATAAAGCTGGAAATGGGCCATCCCTTTCCCCCAACACAATTTAGGTCCCCCAGAATCAGCAATTTTCTTGTGACAAAAGACAACAGTTCATGCATTCCAAAAGACCTCGGCAAATTGGGCAGTCATGTTTCCACTTAACAAACCATTTTTGTTGTCGCCTCGATGAATTAATGTCTGCCTTTCTGGATTAAGCAACCGTGGCAGCATAATGTGCGAGACATATTTTAAAGAAACCCAAACAAACATCCAAAATTAAATAGGTCCCAATACAGTACCGTATGTTGTGTGTTTGTCTTTAACAAAAAGCATCTAAACTGCAAGGTACGCCATTTTACATAAATCAATTCTCTGCATGTTTTGGAGCCGCTCACCAGGCGACCCTGAAGCCACTCGACGAGGCTTTCAGCTGTGGAGTCAGGAATCTGGCAGCGAAGACTGTTGCGTCCATCATTATCCAGCAGCTCCAGAATGCCTCGAAGGTCTTCCAAAAGATGAAGAGCCCGTAAATTGCCCATGAAAGGAGAACTGGGTGACTGACAGTCAAACAACCCATTGGAGTAGTCCAGAGCCTTGGATCCTAATATAAAGAAAGAGTAACAGAGGCGCGCATTATGAAGTGCTGGAATACTAACTACTTAAAACTAAATTGGTAATGACACAAAAGAAGGCTGGTAGCTTAACTCATTCACTGCCATTGACGACTATAGACGTCAAAAATTCATTTGAACTACAGACGCTCCCCTACTTACGAACATTCGAGTTACGAACAACGGTACATACGAACATTTCTGCGCGTACAGTATGTCGAAAAATGTTTGGAAAGAAATGCTGTAAGTTAGATTTTGTATTGCGCGTAGTGCTTCTTTCCGCCGCTAATACCGACGATTGGCGCTGTGAGAGCTCATTGGAGGCTGAGCAACGTGTCGAGGAGGAGGAGGAAGAAACGCCGGTCCCCATGAAGCAGGAAATAACTTTTGAAGCCGATTCCAGCGACGACGAAGAATCTCTCATGATATAAAATCCCCCTCTTCCTCCTCCTCCATCATCTCCTTAAGCATCGAGTACATCTTCCAAAAGTAAGTTAAACTTCATTTTATTTATCTTATTACGTACATGTACATACTGTGTGTGTGTGTCTCGCGCTCTCTCTCTAACATACGTAGTACAGTACTGTACGTATTCTCTCCATTTTATTATTTTTTTTTCAGTACAAACCAATGCAGGTTACTTGTACAAGCCTTAAACATACTTATATAAACCTTCAATATACTTATATAGGCTTTAAACATAAATTATAATACAAAATATAGCACTGAAGCAACTTACGAACAAATTCCCCTTACGAACGATCGTCCGGAACGTAACTCGTTCGTAAGGTGGGGAGCGTCTGTATTTCTATTAGTTTCACATTTTTTTTCACTTTTGTTAACAAGGAGTATGAAAACCTAGAAGAAAATGTATTGTACATTTAGAACAGATATAAAATGTGTGATTAATCGTGAGTTAACTAGTGAAGTCATGTGAATAATTACAATTAAAAAAATGTAATCGCCTGATGCCCCTAATTAAAAAAAAAGAAGAAAAGATTATCAAAAAATTAGGGGCATCAGGCAATTACATTTTTTAATTGTAATTAATCGCATGACTTCAATAGTTAACTCACGATTAATCACAAATTTTATATCTGTTCTAAATGTACAATAAAAAAAATCTAGGTTTTCATACTCTTGTTAACAAAAGTGGAAAAAATGTGAAACTAATAGAAATAATTCCAATGAATTTTTGACATCAATGGCAGTGAATGAGTTAATTAACGTGTGAATTAAAAAGTCTTGAGCTCTCAGCACATCAGCTCCTCACTATGCTAATATTACTCAAGTAGAGGTAAGGGATGATCAAAAACCACAAAAAAAAAAAAAATTATAACAACACCTTATGCTCTTTATGATGAGTAAAATTCAGTTACTCATGTACCTGCAATAAGCACGCTATTCTGTTTTTATGGGGTTGTAATTTGTAAGCATAATGATACAAACCATAATTGACCTTTTTTTTTTTTTTTCATGATCTGCTCTTCAAAGCACCATTAATTATAGCCGCCAATTGTTGGCTTCTCTTATGACATCACAAAGTCAAACAAGCAATGACATCAGTGGCTTCAATGAGGAGTCGCTGAAAAAGATCAATTGTGAACATGGCTACTTACTGTAAGCCACATAGTGTAAATGCGGACAAAATGAGAGCGTGCCAGCAACTTCAAAAATTGGGCTTAGCTTATCATTTGCGCTTTCTTAGTCATTTCTCTGGAAACAAAGTGGACCTCAAGCAGAGGCTTGTATTCACACATTCTGACTATTAAAGTGATTATGCGCCGACACAAACCTGCTATAATGCCATCCATCTGCTCAAGAGCAGCTGCCAACATGTCGCTGGCATCCGCCATCATCTTCACACGCTACAGAAAAAAAAACTGGAAAAAAAGACAATAAAACAATAAGGAATGCATGTACATTTGATATTTGAACAATTGCTTGAATTGGGTCTCTTGCTACCAAACGCCCCCCCCCCCCCCACCCAAAAAAAAAAACACGACATATGATTCAATGATCCGTTCATGGCGAGTGTGTTTACCCTGTCAAGCATACGAGAAGCTGGTTTGTTTTGATGAAGTTCAGGTCCACTACCAGGTCACTGGACACTTGCTACCAGGCAATGTTCATTGGTTTCAACTTAAACAGCACCAAATATGTACACATTACAGTCAACACAAATACAAACTTTTACCAGGTGCACTTCCTATGCAAAACAATTAAAACCATTTAATATGAATGGTAAGCAACCCTTTATAATGTTCCTATTTACAGTAGTCTGTCATTGTGATGTGTCCTGAATAAATTTGACTATGAAAAAAAGAACGTGATGATAAAATAATTGGGCATAAAATTTAACGGAAGAAAAAAAAAAATCTGGTGAATGGAGCCCTTGAGAATTTCAACGAGACCATTCGTCTAGAATTTTGGCCTAATGACTTTCCACCCACATGACAGTGAATACTTTGTAAGTGACGCAAGGATGCATTTTGGGGTTCCAGTCTTGAACGAAGGCCAAAAACAGGATAGTGGATCCTTTTTCTCTGGTTAATCAAAAAGGCTTTATGATCATGCGATGACAAGTACACATGCACAGGCGCTCATTGCGTGCATGCGCACACATTTAACCTTAAACTTCAGTATATGTAATCTTTGCTGGATTATCTACTGGTTTAGTTCATGGAGACTTAATTTTTGAACCTCTAAAAAGGTGTCTGACACGCACAAACCCTCTTTCTTTAAACGCCTGCCCTGCCTCACATCCTGGGAGTGGCCAACACTGGACACATTTTCTAACTTGATGGAAACCACCCACGTTATTTCAGCATTCCTGTGGGCACATTTTCCACTTCATGTACCGTAAACTAAGCATCCACTGAAACGTACGAAAACTTGAGAGAGCCGAGAGAAGAGACGAGCCCGCAAAACGGCGCCGTCGGTACGATAAAGTGATGGTGTATTGTTAATGATACAATTTTCCATGTGTCATAGGACTTTTATCAGCAACTACATTTAACGTTCCACAGAATCCATCTGTTTTATTCTGTTGTGCCAAACAAATGTGCATGCAGTGCTGTGAAAAAGCATTTTCATCCAATAGTTTGGTTTTTCAACTGATTCTGTTGAACCAAACCAAAAATCAAAAACAATGTCTAATTTTATTTTTTAATTTTCAGTATTTTATTTATTTATTATCACCTTTTGTCAGTGTTTAAGTGACCAGTGTAGAGTTTTCTTTCATCAACATTGGAGTAGCAACTAGTTTGTCCATGTGTAGTGTATAGATATAACAAGTCTATTAGTCAGGTAGACATATCATGAAAATGAGGAGAATAGCAGTACTGTGCAACTATTAATCGACCACTAATCGATTATTTCTGATTATCGAGGAATCATTTAGAGACCTGGTCAAACTTAAAATTGTCCAAATCCTCAGAATTTCAGCTTCTCAGCAGTAAATATTCTCTGATTTTTGTAGCCCTCCATGAAAGTATTTTTTTTTTACAATGAGATATTTGCAAACAACGATGTCCCGATCAAATTTTTTTTTGCACCCGAGTTCGAGTCACTTAACTATGAGTATCTGACGATACAGAGTCCCAATCCATTACCTATGCAATGCAATGCCATGAAGAAAAAAAAGAAGACCACATCCAAATTGTGTCAATTATATTACAGTATTTGAATTAAAGTATGCCAAGAGGATACGTTTTTGGTTGTAATGTAAAAGAGCAATGTTTACCAAGTAAAGAACTAAAATATGTTATTCTGCGCTATAGAAATGAGGTACATTTAAAAAAATAATAATAAAATATATTTTTTCACCATTTGGCCCCAATTTCCGATCATATTGATCGAATTGGGACAACCCTGTTTTCAACCATTTGCAAACATCTGCCTTTACTTTGGAAAACAATAATCAACATTTTTGCCAATCTGATGGATCTTACGTACCGAACCCATAACGGAATTAATTTATATTTGTGCATTTTCTGCCCTGCCAGATTGAAATAATGTTTTTTTAATAAAGGGATGGAAATTTAAAACAATGTTTTTTTAAATTAATTAATTGACAAAATAATCAACAAGTTAATCAATTATTGAAATAACCGTTAGTTGAATCATTAGAGGAGAACAACATTTTAACATAACACGGGTACAAACTCAATCTAAAAGTGTTTTATGACGACATCACAAGCCAAGAGAGAGGGTTGCATATTTACACATGGCTTCGAAGCAAAAATGCTCCCAATACAAGACCAGACACGTTGCATTTGTCGCCACTAAACTAGCGTTAAGACCATGACTGTAGTCGCCATCATGTGCAGTGCAGGGACCTCGGCTCAAAGAAAGCTTAATTACAGGGAAGACCGATCTGTCTTTAGATCCTGAAATACCTCGTCAGGATGTCAGCTCCATCCAGACCAAAAGCTACAACAGATTGCCAGGCTGCGATGGTGTCTTCACAAAACCGATTCTGGTCGTCCAACCAACTGGGTCCATATGTAAATATCGCATCTGTACAACATGTCAAAAGCGACATCTCTCAAAGTCCAAACATGCAAGCATCATTCTCCAACATAAAGTCATACTGTCTGTCCCTCTGAGTAGCTCTTAGAGCAGCCATAGCTAGCACAAAGACAGTTATTGTTGCTGCTAGCACGGTGTTTTGACTGACGAAAAGAAGGGGGGAAAATGCAGTGGTGCACTACACGATATGTGAAAAAAAAAAAAAAAAAACACTGATCTAGAGTGTTTCTAGACAAACCCTGAGTTGTGCCCTAAAGTGAAAAAATACGCATCATTTATAGAGGGACAGGCGGGGAATAAAGAGTGAGAGAGCAGACCACAACAATGGCTGTTCAAATCCATCAGCTCAGGTCCCTCCAGGCAGTGAGAAAAGACACTCAAGTCAGCTCAAGTATTCGTGCTATCCGAAAGACAACAATCTTCTATTCCTCAATCCCTGTGCGCGACCCAGTCGAACCACAACAGCAGCCTCTTGTCTGGGAGGCTAATAGAAGCCATGCAATTTAGCTTTCACAGCTGGTGATGAGACACTGAAAAAAAAAAGTTTGGACGGATGGGAAATTTCTAGTCATAAATCATGTACTTTCTATGCTGTTTTTGAAATTGTGACCAAAGAACTACCGGTAATTAAGTTCCCTCACATAATGATGACGCTTGGGAAAAATGTCTTTCAATAAGAACGCGACAGGTTTTTGACCATAACTTGTGACATACTTAAAGGCCATGGTAGGCTATTTAAAGTGAGCTTCTCAGTAGGTACAGTTAGTCCACTAATCTCAAAGCTGTTAGTTTGACCCCGGCCACCTTGACTTCAAAGCAAGAGGTGCCCTCATTTGCTCTTCATGGACACACTATATTGTAACACAATGAAAGGTCAACGTAGTACCTACATTTTGTATAAAACGTGACAATAGTACTGTAAGCAATAGCTTGTGTTCATAAACGGTAAATAAAACAATTTTATGCCATTTCTTCACAAGACGACAATATTGTCTTGTAAACGGGAGTCAAATGCAAGCTGTGCACTTGCAGCCTTACTTGTGGCAGTCGCCTGCTCTGGGAATAACCTTGCAGCTATTTCCAACCTAAGCAAACAGGCAGATTGCATCATCACTAATTTTACACTGCAAACCAACGAATGTCATGGGAGCGAGATTAAGTATAGCGGTGAATAAAAACTTCTTTTTTTTAAAAGAACCAGGCACAGCATCCATCTTGTGGAGATCTACTAGCAAAGGATAGGAAATGGCTCCTGCGGTGATTCTGAATATCATGTGATTAAAATCTTCTGAAATGTCTCCCGTCTATACGTTTGCCAAATATCTTAACGACCGGTTGTTGACTTTGGAGAGTAGAGTGCATTCCTTACATTTGAACCAACTGTACTCCATTTGACTTATTTCTGTAGTTACTTGACATCATGTTTCATTGTTCCACAAGCTGTCACCACCATAAAACGTTTACCGAAAAAGAAAATATTCAATTAACATCCTAATTTTCAAGCAGAAGTTAACAAACACTATACACACTTCGAACCCTTAAAAAGCACTGGACCTCTACAGTGTGACGTCACTATTTATAGGCACAAGGCAGCTAGCCGGAGAAGCTAACATAAACATCTTCACTCAAAGCCCGTCAAACATCCCAATTAGATGGACTGAAACGCTCACAAAAAAGCTACAAAGCCCATTGATCACAATGAACTTTTCAATATTGCGAGTCATATAAAGCCAAGGCCAAAGGACCAGAACCAAAGTAGTAACCAACCGATAACCCTAACCATTAGGGGTGTGCCAAAAAAAATCGATTCATAAGAATCGCGGTTCTCATTTAGTACGATTTAGAATCGATTTTAAATGTCCCAAAATCGATTTTGTTTGAATTATTTTATACTGTCCTTGTTGTATGTGCCTTTATTGGGAGCACCGTTCATGTTGTACACGATTTGGCCACTTAGTGGCAGTGTGGTTTCAGATGTTCTGATACACTCTTAAGTTGTAGCCACATAGAAGCAAAAAGTCATGATCAAGTTATTCCAATAAAAGTTGTGTTTTTTTTGCAGTGTAAGAAGAGCATATGTCGATCACTAATGTTAAGATGCTTCCCTGTATACATTCCTGAAGTGTTTTGTATAAATAGTCGTTCTTTTGAGTGGTAAAAGTGCCACGAGTAGCGTGCTAATTAGCATTAGCCAGTTAGACTGGAGTAGATCATGACAATTCTTTGCATAGCTATAAATTGAAGCAGAAATCATTGTCAATCAAGTCATTTTAAATCTAAAATCGTTCTGAATCGAATCACAGACCCAAAAATCGGAATCGAATCGTGAGACAGTCAAAGATTCCCAGCCCTAATCTACATGGCCACTGGCAAACATCTTCAAATATCATGACGTTCAAATGCTTGTTAACACAAGGTACACACAAGATAGTTGGGCACTGCCAGAGTATTTTTTTTTCTTCGAGTCCACTTCCAGGTATCATCCAGCAACCAGTCTTCTTCCACTTCCCACCATAATAGTCAAAATCACAAAACAACACAAAAAACTAAGTAAAAGCATGAATCCCTAGTTACTGGCTGACATGAGCTGTATGATGACATCATGTGGGATGATGGTTCAAATGCCTAAAATACTTTGTTTACTTCAAGGCATATTTTCCCATAATGCGTTTGAACTTCATAATGAATGCAACTTTTGGGGCATCTGAAATTCAATGTACTGTATTTGAATGATTTCAAATGTGGAATATTGAAAATGTGGAATCTAAACACACATTAGGTAGAGTAGGGATCGACACCCTAAAATACTCTTAAGAGCCATTTGGTTATTCTGATAGCCATTTGAGAATATAGTGTATTTTTTGTTGTTGTTGTTTTAACATACAATAATCAAAAACTGTAGTGTGTTGCATTCATGAACTCAGTGGGCTACTACAGAGAAGGGGGAGGTGGGCAGACTTTACCCATCCATTGTAAGATAAGATGCCATCGGTGAGGCTATGTGAGCGATGTTTGTTTTTAATTTAGTCCCGACAGCATTTTATTAAAAAACGGGCCACCTTCTTGCTCCCCTGTCAGGCTAAGCAGGCCCAAAGCCAGTGATAAGAAGTCGCGGCCGCCGCGTGCAATCATTTCTCGTCGACGAACGGCTAATGTGGGACGCAATGTCTTGGCGCTAGTCATTTGTCGTGCGCGCCGTCTCTGAAATGCTTTCCTACCTTGTTATTTGTTGTCAGCAACACCCCAACCCCGTCAACAAATATGTTTCGCTTTGAAGATTTCAAGTAAAAGTACCCAGTCAATCGCGGTACGCAGAGGGATGGACAACTTCAATTCAACAAATTCATGCTCAAATTCACATGTCAATCTGTAGGAACTGAAACCACACATCAGTAAGGATCACGACACCATCAGTGATGCTATGCTGTATATAGTAAGTATACACGCTACACCAGGGGTGCCCAATTCCGGTCCTCGAGAGCCCCCTATCCAGCCTGTTTTAAACCATGTCTCCATCCTCCAACGCAGCTGAATCCAATGATTAGCTCACCGGCAAGCTTTGTAGAAGCCTGATAACGGTCGTGATCATGAATCAGGTGTGTTTGTGAAAAGAAACATGGAAAACAGGCTGGATAGAGGCTCTCGAGAACCGGACTTGGGCACCCCTGCTCCACACTACTCCCCCCAAAAAAGTTTGGGATATTATGCTTTCGGGTGCAAATTCACGATGAACCTATAATGCACTTTAATCTTTACAAGTTATTTTTATTTGACCTTTTCTAACCTTTTGACCTACGTGTCCAACTATTAAGTGTTTCAGTACATTTTGCACTACTTTCTGCTCTCTAACAAGGAGCGGAATGGCCAAAATTCACAATAGCCGTTTGATCTATGAATCGACCAATACATTTCACATAAGTCCACTTCTATACCTTTCCTGTGACTCTTCAAGCCTCCTTGAATATCTGCTGTGACCCGTTGGTGACACTGAGCCCAGTGGGCTCTGTTGATCACTTGGAAGGTGTCAAAATGTGAACCGCATGATGAAGAGGACGGCTTGAATTTTGAATAAATGTTGGAAATGAAACAAGAAATGCGTCGGCCCATTTATGGATTTTAAAAAAAATATGCTGTTGTGAATTTTGCTGTCAAGCTCCTTGATAGAAACAATTCGAACAAAAAGTACACAAACATTAAATAGTTTTAATGTGCAAATTAAGTTCAGGTGTAAAGGATAGAGTGCATATTAGGTTCATCCTGAAATTTCACTATTATAAACTTTTTGTGAGCATTATGTAATATTATAGTGAGGATAAGCAGCATATAACAAATTTATAGAGTTTAAAGCTCTGAATAAATGTTTCCACATGGTCATCACCACCACTCCAGATGTGCTGTATAGTTAAACAAGATAGAATTCGAATCACTGTGGTTTGTTGACATTGTTATTGGAGCAGCTCAATTCTCAGACGATTGTATTGTCCAGGGACGCATTTGAAAAGTGATAGGTTTTAAAAGGTCGGCTGCAGGGTAATAACCGGAAGAGCAGCTGATCAAATGTTACTGCTTTACAAAATCCATCTAGTGCACAATCTCTCTTTGTATGTGGGATAGGTAAACACTAAGGAAATCTCAGCAAACTGCCCGTCTTCTCATGCAAGTGACTTTATACGTGCTAAAGAAGGTGGCTGGCAAAAACGAGACCGAAGTGGCAGTATTTAAAACCACACTACAAAGAAATACTCAGACGTTGTCGTTTGCGATCTCCGTTATATACGAAATTACTTTCACTTAGAATGTGTAAGGTTATACACGGACAGTTACCGTATGACACAAATTGGGAAAATGTTAGCATCAATCAATTTATCCACGCCTTCATGAAATGTAAATTGGTATCACTATCAATCAACTCTTTCTGTTGGGTTGAGACGTCAGCCACGGCACCGTTATTACAATCTCAGCTTCGTGTATAGTTGTGAAAAACAGACATTCCAGTGGTGCAACAATGTGGAAACGTGGACAAGCAACTCCGCTATGCGAGCCACGACAACGAATTGTTTCCACTAACGAAATGCGCAGCTTTTTTAAACACTAAAGTTGAGTTGGATATGTTAAATCACTGCCGAGGCTGCTAAGTCACTCACCCAGACACAGGGCAAAGTACTTCACCGATAACGTTGGCCAAAAAACTCCACTAAATCCCCAAAGTGTCGAGTGGCTTGTTGGGAAACTTCTCCGTGTCCACCAGTGTAGCCGTGGGTCCACATCGCTACGCCATGATGTTCCCGTCACAAGAAGGTTGGAAACGCGGTGACGTCACAGACGGAGAATCCCACCCTGCTGCCGCCTGGTGTCCTGCTACGTTCACGTACGGCAGCCAAAGTAGGAAAGACCGCATTGCCAAATAAGAGACCGACCACTTGTTTGATCAAACCTGACTTTTCCAACTTTTTCAAGAAAAACAAGGAATAAACATCCATACAACTTAAATCGTCCAGCTCAACCATCAACGGTACATTTTTTTATGAGGCATTTTGTATTTCGCATCTTATATTTTGTTGTGTTTGATGCCACCATTGGTTGTACGGTACTAACAAGCAGAAGTTGAATCCGTAACTACTCAAGCAATGTTTTGAATTTGTTAATTGAATGTTGTTGTGATAAACGGTAGTTTCTAGCACCTACCTGAGGCTCACAGATGTATTGGTCTGTGAATCTTTATTAATGTATTAATTAGTGTTAATTAAATACATACAATGGAAATAAATACAATAACATAAACATTTGGAACATAAAATGAATAGAATAAAGAATAACACAGTATAAAATGATGTGTATCGTGTATGTGTTTTGTAGCCTGAGACAGGTTAAAATTAAAAAGCACTTTAACATTTGGAGATCTGTGGAGCAATCATTTTTGAATAGTGTTTAGTGTTTACTGTGAACAGTGCTCAATACTGACTAAAATGCATTTGAACAGGTGAACTGTCTATTGAACGATTGAAAACAAAACATACACACATTTGAACAGTGTGTTTTTAAGGTGCAAAATCACTAGGTAAGCAAATTGCATCTAAGGCAGAATTTTATGTTTAATAGCTAGACAGTTGCGGTAAATGTAGCTGTCCTTGCCTGGGATGCAGACTTCATGGGCCCAAAATGTACAATGCTCACATCTGAACTTGGCCGTCAGTTATCAAAGTGCACAACAGAAAATAATTGAGAAGCACTGTTCTAATAGAACATGGGGGGGGGGGGGGGGGGGTGTCATTCACTACCTTCGTCCACGCTCGCAAAAGTTCGCCCCTCAGTGTGATATAGGCTTAAACATTCTCTAAACAGTTTTAATGGTTCTCAAAATTTCCTTGCAACAAACCAACCAACCAACCAAACATTTAATACAGGGTTCACCAATTCCGGTCCTCGAGGTCTGGAGTCCTGCAGGTTTCAGACGTTTCCGCCCACTAGCACACCTGATTCATATAATCAGCTAATCAGCATGTCTGATAATGATCCTGATCTTTAGTCTTAGGTGTGAACCCTGCTTTAAAACTATAGGCGAATGTGTGGCGAATGTTTGGGAACCCTGAACGAACCGTGACAGGAGCACGCATTCGCTACCTTTGCCTGCACTCGCATACATTTGCCTCTCAGTGAGATACGGGTCTTAGAAGTTATATCCCACTTTATTTAAATATATATATATATTTTAAAATGAATGTATTACCTGCGCATAGTGTTATAATGAGTAAAAACAGCTTACCAACAAAGCATTAAAAATGTCAGGAAAAAATGTGTGTGTGTGTGTGTGCGTGTGTTTAAATCACATCATGGGGACAATTTTCTGGATTTTTACTATCATTGTGGGGACCACATGTCCTTGTGGGAACACTTTGGTGGTCCCCTTGAGTCCAAAACTCTTTTTGAGAATCAAGACTTGGTTTTAGAGTTTAGGTTTGAATTTGGTTATGGTTGAAGTTAGGGTAAGGAATAGAGGCAGCCAATCATTTTTTAGGGTTGGGGTTTGGGGAAGCGGCTAGGGGAGGCATTATGTCAATGAGATGGCCCCACAAAGATAGTAAAACAAACTTCTGTGTGTGTAGGTGTTAGAGTTGCGTGCGTGCGTGTGGGTGCGTTTAGACCTCTTTCCGAGGGTCAAAACTTGGTTTTAGAGTTTCGGTTTGACTTGGGTTATGGTTGAGTTTAGGGGTAAGGAATGGGGGTAGGCAATCAATTTTGATGGTTGGGGTTAGGGGAAGGGACTAGGAAATGCATTATGTCAATGAGATAGCCCCACAAAGATAGCACCGTGAGGATGGGAGTGTGTGTGTGTGTGTATGTGGGTAATCAATAAAAATTAATACCTAAAATGGCACTGTGTGCGTAATGCGTACCCGATGTATATGTTGCTTTTCCTCTCTGGTAGTCCCTAATAGAAAACATTTACCATCAATCAGTAGCTCATGGCAGGCGAGAGTGTGTCAAACATAATCAACAATATTAATGCATATGAAATGCATTACTAGTTTTTGCCGATTACGATACCAGTATTGGGATGTGCCCTGATACTGCACTAAAGCGCTGGCATCGGTATCGGTGAGGACTAACAAATAACGGTCCAATGCCATTTACCGCTACTAGTATAGAAATTTGAAGGCAGCACACACTCACTGATGTGTGATCACAAGCGTTCGGTGCATGCATTTCCCTTTTCACAAAGGTTTTCAAAACAGTGCCTGATAAGATAGCAATAATTAGTGAGTATGCAGTTCTTTAGAATAAAAAAATATATATATGTTTTTTTAAACGGCGTGGTATCGGTACGGTATTGGTCTATATGGCACAGCCGGGTATCGGAAGCCAAAAAGTGGTATCGGAACAACACTATCTATGCACTACCAACGCAGAAATGTAACACAGGGGTGTGTCTACTTTAAAGTAACTCAGGACTAACGTATGTTTAGCATTTTCAATCCAAAGTTCTTGAATAGACAATAGAAGTTTAGATCAACCATGGACTCCCTTTGCCGAGTCCCTCTTCAGGGGCTTCTCCACCCTGATGGTGCAGGGATCACATTCCAGCATCTTTCTGATCCAGTCATCATCCAACGCTCCCTCGATGAACTCCTCCACACTGATGACGGCTGCGGACATAACAAGGGCGGGCAAAGATGAAACCAAAAAGTGTTTTATCTCTCTTGAAAGGATGTCACTTTTTTTTTTTTTAATTCAGTTGAAATAAGCCAAAAATTGTGCAAAAGGTTGTGAAATGATTTATGTGGCACTTGAACAGGGAGGAGTGTGTAGACTTATCCACTGTATGGAGATACATGGGGGAGATAATGTTCTCAACTTCTCACCATTGTTGTCTTTGTCTAATCTCAAAAATATCTTGTCAGTGCATTCCACAGCTGTTAGGGGGTTTGGTTCAGTTAAACCTGCCGCTTCATTCATCTTATAAACAGCCTGGGGACACGTGGAGAACATAAAGCAGGTGATATTAGGTCAAATGACATATTCATGAACAGAAAACACACACACACCTGCATAATAGCGAGCATCTCCTCTCTTATGATGGCACCGTCGCCATCTTTGTCAAAGAGCTTGAAGGACCAGCGTAGCCTCTCTACTGCTGAGCCTTCAACCAGCATGCTGATAGCCATCACATACTCCCTGAAATCTACCAACCCATCCTGCAACAATACGGGCTTTTAAATTTTTTTTTTTTTAATGACAGCTTTGTATTCACTGCACAAAAGTGCTGTGTACTTTTCTTACCTCGTTTTTATCCAACGTGCGGAATATCTGTTCTGCATACTCAGCTGATTCCTTGCCCACTGTTACATTGCAGAAATGCCTTTGAAACTCATGAAGCGTAATGAGTCCACTTGGGCATTTATTAATAAACATTCTGCCATGGGACCAGACAAGAAAGATGCGGTTCTATTTTTCGAGCAGAATAGTTTGAATAGGTGATTAATTAACATATAACAGACATTATTTTTTATATCAAAATCTAAAAACATTAAAAAAATATAAAGAATATCTGTAATGTTTTAGAACCACTTTCATGTTACCGTATTTTTCAGCTACAAGATACTGATTTGCGAAACATATGTCCAAGGTCAGTGTGTGGAGATTACATGTGCTGGAAAAGCTTGATTAAACCCCCGAGATAAGATTTTGAACCACTTTTTCCTCAGCAGCATCACATAAAGGGTGTTACATTTACATCCTGTAAATACTTGAATTCCCTCAGTAAAGTAGGCTGCTTTGTAGTGTTACATAGATTTCATTCTGGTAGGCAAAACATTTTTGGAGCTATTCTATAAAGAGAAAAACAAAGCAAGGCAGAAAGGTGGTGCTTTTGGTGACCCTGCAGAGGAAAGCACATTAATTTGTTCCTAACATTCATTAGTTTTATGGTTTTAAGTTCATAGACATGTTGTATACACATTCAAAAGCACAAACAGACATTACCTGGACCATTCGTAGAGTTCCGTTATATAAGACTCTCCCTTCCAGTGATACATGCTTGTAGCCTGGCCCATTCTGTGGAGCAATCAGTCCGAGATGAGCCTTCACTTTTACACAACAAACAAATCCCAGCTTACAACGCTGCCTTTATACAGGGTGTCTGAAAAGTACTAAAAGCTGATCACCTCAATGGAGTAGAGACAGCCTTTTGCAAATAGCAGAACGGGGCGGGAAAAGGGGGGTCCAAAATGAGACATTGCAGTAAAGATGTTCACAAAATCATATACATCGTACTCCTTCAGCTGTCAGTAGGATGATTCTGCGTACATAAGTTCAGTCCTCTACCAGAGAACACAAATTAGTGTAAAGTTTGGTCTCAAAAAGCACATTCTCACACCTTGCCATGTCCCCATCTTGGCTTTTGGAAAACCACAACCAGAACAGCTCATGGATGGCTTCGCCACCTCCAATGGCTGAACTGACCATCTGGCATTATTTTTTTCTCCATTTTACCGGCCCACAGTATTGAGAGCTGTCCATTAATCCATTTACAATATTGACAGCAAATTGAACCAATCATTGTGCCTGTCCAGCCCTGCTTGCCACTCTTCCATATAGGCCAGAATACTAATTATCAATTCATTTGATAATTGATTAATTGTTGATCAAAGGGCAAGTCAACCCAATAATATTCTTTACAATAATATGTTGTATGGGCCCCCACTAGTCTAAATACGGGATTCTGATTAATATTGCGTATGTGAAATATGACTTGCACAGCAAAATCCACATCAGAGTTCAGTAAACGACCAATCATGGCTCACCTCTTTTCTGAAGCTGAGCTGTAATTGGTTGTTATCTGAGCTACTGAGATGTCAGTTTCACAAAATGGCCGCCCCATGAGATGGATAAAACGGGTGGATTGTGCTGCTTGACGCACATATTCCATAAACACAATATTAATCAGAAAACCGTGTTTACACTAGTTGGGTTGCATAGAACATACTGTAAAACAAACAAAATAGCCCCCCCTTCAAACTTTTTTTTCCCTTCTGTCCTAAAGTACCGCCATCATTCCTTGACATCATCTACGTGTTTTTTGTCCCTCAATGAGCAGCTCTGCTTT
Source organism: Vanacampus margaritifer (assembly GCF_051991255.1). Taxonomy (NCBI): domain Eukaryota; kingdom Metazoa; phylum Chordata; class Actinopteri; order Syngnathiformes; family Syngnathidae; genus Vanacampus; species Vanacampus margaritifer. The sequence goes on along the minus strand of NC_135437.1, from coordinate 25,493,627 downwards.
CGTGAATGAGCTCAAATTGGGAGAGACACTAGCTATGGCCAGCAGATGGGAGCATTGCATCTCTTTTCAATGGCATCCATGGATCAAACAATTGAAATGACTTGACATGGCGGATCTTTGGCAATTTTGAACATTTTCAAGGATGTCGTGAATGATCAAGACGTTTGTCACATATTTAACCTCCTAAGGCTTAGTGGCCACATACGTGGACAGCACTTCGCATGTAAAAAAACAGCCCGGGCAGCACTTGGCATGTAAAAAAAAACAGCTTGGGTCTTAGGAGGTTAATTCACAGTGTCACTAAACAAAAAATATCAGCGTCTCACTGTTGTGCAGAAAACGTATCTTCCCAAAAAGGTTTTTTTTCTTCTATTTTTTTTTTTTTCAATTAGAGCTGAGTGTTACTCAAATTACTTATTTTCAAATGGTAATTACTAAAGAACGGAATAAGGTATACTCATATTTTGTTTTTTTTCTAGTAAGAGAATGGAATCCAATCATTCATATGCTATCCACCATATTTACGTAGTCATAGCACACAATATTCTGTCTGCCTTGAAAGATGAGTGAAAATGCTTGAAACTGGCAGGCACTTTTAGGGGTTTTCTTTTTGGACAACGTTTGGCAGTAAAAAAGTTAATTATTGCACCTCTAGTTCAAAGCTTAAAATTATTTTAAACACTTCTAGTTGTAATTACATATGTGACTTGGGCCGGCATCCGCATCAATATTAGTTTCTCATTTAAAAAATAAATAAATGCACATGGGGTCATGTTGTGAGTTTATTAAACTAACATTTATTAACAAGACGGCCTGTTAAGAGATGCCACACTTGTTAATTGTAGCAGCAATATGCCATAGACAAATACAGTAAGGGCTTCCTCTCGAGTCAAACGTGGCAGAACGAAACTGAAAACAGTACCATGTCCAACGAATGACAAATTCAAGGTCCTGTGCAGCAGCAGTCAGTTGTATAAATGCTCACATGCACCAGTCATTCTTGACAACATATAAGAGCCATGCGACTAGAAAGAGAACAGATATAAAATCAAAACATGATAAGACAAAATATATGGTGTCACTTCAACAGAATAAGAGGTCAAACATAAACCCTTCCTGCAAGGTTGATCACTCACAAAAGAAGCTGATGTTGAGGCAGACAACAATGGGAAACTGTAGCGCTACAACAGTGCAATGACTGAATTACAAGAATGGACATACAGTAAGGTGTATAATGTAATTGACTAGCTTGTGTATGTGAGGAAAAAAAAAAACGGTGCTGCTCTCCAAATTTGGTCAGATAGTTAATATAGACGCAGTGATCACAGCTTTACTTAAAACATGTGTGGCATAGCATGCCACGCTTTGTCAAGTTGAATCCAGAAATATATTTGAACATCATACAAGTAGCCCTACTTTCAGTCATCTGAAGTGTCACACATGAAAATAAAACACAGACCGGTTTATTGCATGACAAAGTGGAAATGTCCAAAGGCACTTTGGACAAAAGCAGGAGTGTCCAGGAATTCCGATCCTCTTATCTGTGGACCCCTTCGTATATTTCAAGCATGTGACAAGAGACACATTTCGTCACGGATCATAAATAGCTGTTATTATAAAACCTTTAACAGCCCCAAAAGGATACCGGTAGGAACAATGGCAGCATGGATACATGGAATTACATTACATAGCTTGGCTGGTACTCACATCTTTGGCCGCATTGGTTTCAGTGACTGAATGGTGCACAAACAGTATGGGTGTTATTTGAACATTTCTCCTCCTTCACAATGCACTGAAACACAAAAGGCCTTCATCTGCAACTGTATCTGTAACAGATGGTCTTACAATGCAATGAATTAATTTCATGACGATGAATGGTGCAATTTTTCAAAGTGAAATTCAACCAAAATACAAGTCTTGAGACATAGTCTACCAATCTATCCGAGAGCTGGAGTGGACCTGTGAGTTTCACCTTCATCGAAATAATTAATGATGAAAGTTTGGTGAAGACCCCATTTTGTTCCAGCGCTGGTTCAACAGCTCTGCAGTGAGACCGAAGTCCCACAAAATCCCACACAAGCCAGCCATTCCCGTGTAGTGTGTTTTGTGCAATGTCAACCGTGCACTCAACAACATGAGGTAACTAACTGAAGAACTCATTCAAATGTCTGATCACAGTACAGCAAGAGAAATTTACCGCCATCATAAAACAAGGGTGACAATGACATGGAAAAAACGGGCCATACTTGAACCATAAATGGAATGCTTGATGACTGCATAATAGTATCTCTTAATCTCTGAACGGGTAACTGCCACTGATATAATATGAATTAAAACTGCTTATTATAAAGCAGACCACAAGTATGGACACAGTTGCACATATGAACAGAACAGTTACATATTTCAAGTTTAAGTATGTAGGGGAATAATGTTATATATCAAATACTGCTGCTACAGCTGCTGAGAAATGTCTGACTATACCTTAATAGTGGCTGGCTATTGTAGCCCCCCATCAGTCCTGAGTATTCACCTCTTCTAATATCACACAAAAAATAAACTATATTATAGCTTTCATAAGACAGATGTGTGGTGATCCGCTGAGCCGTTGTCTCATAATGTCTATTGAAGTGCAAGTGTGAGTTGCATGTGTGGGTACTGCAATGTTTATAAACCCACAAGGACTGTGACAAAAATTTCTGCTCTGAGGGAAAAGTGGGAAGGGGTGAGGTTAACAAATATAGGAGAAGCATCGCTCCATTTTTCTTTTCTTTTTTTAAATCAAAGTTCAATGTAACAAAAAGAACAACAAAACGTCAGTTCGGTGCAGTTTTTTTTTTTTTTGCATGACTCCCATCCTGTCTTCAAGTGTAGGTGGAAAACATAAGCAGGACTCCCAAAGCACTGTTTGTTTCAACAATGTCCTTTAGAAATAATGGATTTGCCAACTGTGTGAGGCCTCACAGTCAAATCATCATTTTCCATGGCAGGCAGATTGCAGTAAGGCTTTGGAGGTACATGAACATCCTCCAGAGAAAAGCCGTAGTTCCTCATCAATGGCGACAGAGGTACCTGTTAAGAAGAGTCGTTCACACAGTTTATAAGCAGGCTTGGGGAGTTAACGGAATACATGTACCGCCGTTACGTAAGCAGATTGCAAAAAAAAGCATTCCATTACAGTTACAGGGGGAAAAAAACGTGTAATCAGATTACAGGTACATTTATTAAAAATGGGGATTACTTCGAGGGATTACAATTTCTACGATAGAGTGCGAAAGAGAGTGCGGGAGAGAGAGCGAGAAAGAGAGAGACAGAGTGAGAGAGAGCGCGTGCACGCCCGCGCGAGTGGGACCGTTGCTACATGTCGGGGAGATGGGAACGAACAAACGAACAAACTGACTAGTCGTGTCCTCCACACGCGGGCAGTTTGAAAAAGCTTCACGGACGGGAGGAGGAAATGGCGACCGGTATTCACTGGAACTTACTCAGAGCGAAAGTTTGAGCTAAGAGTCCAGCGGTATGCTACGCGCTGTAGCTTCTTGCTAGCTAGCCCGCTAGCCTACAACCATAATGTGAGTTACACCTTACGCCAATTCACTATTTAAACATCATACACTACATATACACGGCTAAACTTGTGACTGGGATAAAAGTTCATTTTGCAGTTGATGTCACGCATCGTCATCCTCATTGGATGACTCTATCTATCTATGAGGTGTGTTTGCTTTCAGTGACAGTTCGAAAACAGCAAATGGCCTTCAATCAATCAATCAATAGCCTACATGCTTTTTAATTACACTAGGATTTTTGCTATTTGTAGAATGTCCCTATCACCCGCAAATAGCAGGGGCACATTGTAAAGAATATATATTGTGGTGATATTTATTTGTATTTTGTCTTCATGAGCATACTCAATATTGGAGTAATCCAAAAGTAATCCAGTTACATTAGTTTAATATGATGGTACTTGGATTACGTTACCAACTACATTTTTTAGCAGGTAACTTGTAACTGTAATGGATTACATTTTAAAAGTAACCCTCACAACCCTGCTTATAAGATTGATGAATAAATAAAATATCAAACCTGACAGATCACTCCTGCCATCGTCTCGCCTTTCAACTGTGGATTCTATAAGGACCAGTGCATCTCTTCAAAGTCCTCTCCTTCGCCCAAGTTGGAGTCGGTCTCCAGGAGTCTCATGATCACTGCCATAGCTGCTTCGTCGTTGCTAAGACCGCCAAGGCCCGGTTCAACCACACTGTCCAGGTCGAGCTGCGAGTTGGCCCCTGTAGCGGGTTCACCGAAACAACAAGGTTATTGAGGTGCGTTGACCATTTCTAAGGGTATGTTTACATGACAACAATGCTGTAAATACACGTCAGACTTAGGTTTGTCACACTTTTTATTATTACAGTATTGTTCATTCGATTTGACATCATCATTGCTTTCCTTAAAAAAAAAAAAAAAAAAAAAATTCTTTCTCTTTTTTTAAAAAAAAAAAATATACATATATACATACACACACACATACATATATATATATATTTTGTATGTGGGTGAGCATGTGCATGTGCGTGCGTGTGTGTATTCATCAGTTCACCTAAAGCCCATTAAAAAAAAATCCCATACTAATAATATAATATAATAATAAATTGCCAAATGCAGAAACATCAATGTAAATTATCACGATGTAGTGGCTCTCGCTAACAGACAGAATTTGTTTGTCACACTAAAGAAGAAACTACTGTGAATCATACATTTTACTTTAGTAGACAAAAGACACAACAAACACTTTAATATTTATAAGGCGATTCTATCTAATAAAAAAAATTGTATAAAAAGGCAACACGGCAAATATATATACATTTTTGTTAGAAGGTCGTATCTTCAGGCAAAAAACGTGTAAATGAATGAATATTAATTGAGTAAAAAAAAAAAAAGTTGTTTAAATGACCCCCAAAACAGGATTAAAGAATGTACCCATGAGTGTCTCCCCTCCAGGAAATAAAGCTGCCTGGGAGTGATCTTCTGAGTTGGACTTTTCTGACATCTCCATCTCTGTCGCATCCCCATTTGGCACCTAGACAGCAAAAGACATGAAAGTCAAACTGTAGTTTGCATATGGCCCACAATATCCTCCTACCCATCCATTATGGGCCAGGAGTTGTAAATTGTTTTGTCATGTCGTAATGGCGGTGTCGGGAAGGACAACCAAACGTGTTACCTCGGAGGACTGGACTACGACTGACTCAAGGATCCTCAATCAACACACTTCTGCGTAACCATAACAAGCTTCAATTGATCATGAGTTTATTGATCTTGAGATTATTTTCGTTTTAAAATGCCAGTTGTTTTGACTGAATCTGCAAATCTAAAAATAAATAAATAAATTAAAAAAAACATCTGAATTGTGGAATTAATTAACTGGTTTTCAATGAGAGGATCAGGAAAGGGTGAGCCTTCTTATTTGGTCGGAACGTTTGCAGCCGGGTATATGACGGATTCCTGAAACAAGTGGAGGATTGTATGCTTGTCCATCCTTTGTGTCAAAAGTGTCAAAGACATATACAGTACATAATTGGAATTCCCAATTACAGGTATTTTTCTGTTTGGGGTTGGCAGTTCTGCCATTTATCGCAAAGTTCGGGCAAAGCAGTTATTATGACAGAGGGCCTGAATCGTGTTACTAAAACTCAAGCGACAACTGAGCTCAGTCAAAAACTGGATGCGATTCCCGGAATTATTTCGCGAAATGGATAACAACATGGCACAGTTGACCTCAAAGTTGACCTCAAAGAAATGTCAATAACGTCTAGTAATTGATGACCTGAGCGGTCCAGGCAGCGACCTAAAGATGACTGAAATTCAAGTCAGCCTGACCTAAAGCATCTGTTTTTTTTTAAATTATTATTATTTTTTTTATAAAGCTACTGATGTAGAATATTCCATTTCGAATGGCTACTGCCACCTGCTGTCTAAAAATTAAACTGCACACACTGTTCTTCACATACACGCCACGCACATTATGTCACATCTGCAGACAGGGCGTGGGAAATTCTAACCCGAATCCAGTCTGAAAAGTATTGGCCAGAGGCTTGCAGGAGTACCCATTGTGAACAGCTACGGTGTTAATCTACTAATTAGAAGGCATTTCAGTCATAAATGCTCATATAAAAAGCTTTTTGTAAAGTTATTTTGGGGGAAAAAGTTCCATATTGCAGCTTTAAGGCCTTGACGGAGGTCGTTGTCCCCCCCAACGTTTATACAATCCGAATGCTCGAGCTTCCTTCCTCTTCCTTACCCCTCTTGTCCTTTTTGTGATTTAGGCCACTGTCAGGACTCACCGAGGTCATCTCCACGGCAATGAGACGATGTGTTTTGATGAGCCGGCTGAGACCAAGACAACACGGATGAAGAGTATAAAATGGACTCACATTGTTGTTGACTTGGCTGTGTGTAGTTGCGAGTGGAGATTTGTCCAGAGGCAGACTGAACGGGCTGACATTACCACTGGAGGGTGACGAGTTCATCCTAAAGCGGGCGATATAGGCAGGCATTAACATGCGTGAAAAGAAAAATATAGACGTCAAGTACATACTGTGATGATTCCTCACCTGTTTAAGTCAAGCAGCTCATTGGCAATCTGAGTCCCGATGGTTCCAGCATATATCATCGTACCAGGTGCGCTAGAGATGCCTGGTATAATTGGAAGAGATTTCTTTCCATCCCCTAAAATAAAATAAGCGATAACAAAACATGTACCACACAGTACAAAAGCTCATTTGAACTGACCTCCTGAAGCCTTAGAAGACTGTTCCGTCATGTTCCCTGACCGACTTCTTCGACTGTGATCGTTTCTAGTGAGAGCAAAGAGGATCTTTGGTGAGGCGGCTACATTTGTGCAATTAACATTAACGTGCGACGCATCTACTTACGAGATGACTGTATTTGTTGACACGATGTATTCCACTTCTTTGGTCCATGGGTTTACAAAACTAAACCACTGACTTTGCAGTGTGACAAATGAGCCATATTTTGTTTTAAACTTGTAGCAGTTTGTTTCTATTTTCTCTTTACTTCGCAGCACTGGAAGAGGGAAGGACAGCCAGAATTAGAGGAAATGAAAACGTGTTGCCATTTACTCCCGTCGAGGTAGCGAGAAGAAATTGAACTTACCTTTTCGATGACGGTCAGCTAAATGCGGTAAGTCGTCTTGATGGAAGTACTCATAGCACGAAGTACCAAGCAATTCTTGGGGAAGGTAACCAAGAATGGTTGTTGCTCTGTGAAGTATCATCCATTGTTAGAATTGGAATAGCAGTGTAAAGGCCTAGCTAGATACACCAATCCGACGTCGGCCAAATGTGACCGACGCCTACCCCGTAAATACACACCGCACCAACTACTATTATTACTAGTAATTCCCCTCCATACCATCGGCGGCGGTAGTCATTATTCCCAAAGGCAACCGGAAACCTCTTTACAGGGGCGGGATATAAAAACGTAAACAATGCATACCGGTTACTTCTTCTCTCAAAATGTCCACCCACATGAATGAAACCCTCCGGCTTTTTGCACAGTATCGTATATAAAAGAAAACCCTTCCTGTTATATCCAGTCGCGCCCCCATGTCATGCCATAGTTTGGCTTTCATATCTTTTTCGGTATACCCTTTAACGGTAATATCATACAATGCCGATCCCTCTTGAACCAAAGAGACAAAGTCATCTTTCCGATTTTCTGTCCAGACAGACATTGTACGTTCAAATGCGGAGGTACACCAGGGTGACGATGCGCAAAATGAGCGGGGGGAAAAAATGGCCCAGGCTTTCCATCAGTACTATTTATCCGCGTTCGTCACTTCCTCTTCATGCACCGTGCACTAATATGCTAGCTAACAGCCAATCACAGTGATCAAATGTCCCGACACCGATTCAACATGTTGAATTTGCTGAAAACGTCCCTTGACGTATTTCAACTCGATCTGACTTTACGACAGTAATTTATACACTGATCAGACGGCCCAACGCTGTCCAATTCCCGACATCAGATTGGTGTACCAAGGCCTTAAAAGCAATGACGTATATCTCAAATACCCAAAGTGAATACTAGGGGTGTTAAAAAAAAAAATCGATTCGGCAATATATCACGATATTACAACACACAATTCTCGTATCGATTCATATGTAGCCAAATTGGTTTTTAAAGATACATTTGATGGAAAAATGTCTTAGGGTTAGGTTTCACACTTTAAGCATGGAAACATGTTAAATTAATGGAACATTTAGCCTTAATATTTTATTTCAATACTGTTCAAACATGAAACAGATTCCAACCTGTTTGTTAAAAACAGTGGCTCACAGTTATAATCCTGAAGTACATTTTCATACAAAGCTGACATTGTACATGTACAAGTTTAATTAAATTAAATTAGTATTTTCTAAATTTTAGTTGAAAAAAAAAAAAATCGCAATAATTGACTTATTGATTCGTTTTAAGATTAATCGAATCGAATCGTGATACAGATCGAATCGCAAGGTACTAGGCAATTCACACCCTTATTGAAAAGTGGCTAATTTGTGAATATATTTGAATTAAAAAAACAAACAAACAAAAAAGACACACTTGAACAATGTTTCCCTCTCAAAAGAATTGAAGCGCTTCCATTCCAGTTTACCTTTGATCAACAAAGGTGAACTTGCCATCCATGGTATAGCGGGTGATGAACTCTGTGGCTTTGACCCGAAAATCTCCATTAACTTGGCTGGACGAATGGCAGTGGATGCGCCCCACCGCGACCAGACAGCTGAAGTGGGAGCTATCTTGCTTATCTGCGTCACCCTCGCCTTCTGCTTCCAGCAGACTGGAGTGCCAGCTGCGCATGTAGCCTGTGCAGTGCACCGTACAGTACTTCTGCGACTCTAAGCACACACAGATGTAGATCAGATTGAAATAGGACATCAGGGATGTGATTTGACCAAAGTGAAATTATCTGAAAATTTAGCCGGGGGTCTGGGGGCCGCTGGCACCCAGCTAGGTCCAGCGAAGCCCCCCGGAGCTCATGGGTTTTCCGTGTTTTTAAGTACTTTCAATGCACTCACATGACAAAGAAATAGACAAAACAACAGCATAAATTTTCAATGTATATTGAACTATCCCATATAAAATGGCAGTTTTAGTCAACTCAAAATCAGTCACATTCAAAAACATTGGACTGCCTTTGCTTTTAAAAACTATCACTGAGAATATCATCATATCTAACTAATGTGATTACTAAGTTAACACATAAATAATGTTGAAGAGTTCAAATTTCATGAACAAATAATTGTATCATGACCAAATGAAAAGTAACTCATATTAGAGCATACCACAAATGTCTTTGTTATAGCAGAAGATGTTATCTGTCGGAGTCATGTGCATACACAATGAACTACTAAAAAAAAAAATATATATATATATATATATATAATATATATATAGATTTTTTTTTGGGGGGGGAGATAAAAAAAGCGGAATTCCGCGAATTAGCGGAAAAATCACATCCCTGGACATCTTGATTAAAAGTGCTCGGATCATCGGCTACCCATCGTTTCAGTGATCAATACCTTTCATTGCCGATCACAAAACGGATCACCTGCAGCGCGCGTTTTGCGGCCTGCAGGCAACTACAGACTAGCCTGCATGTTGAAGACCAAACCAATAAATGTGATGTCTATTTGAAATAACGTCCTGTTTTTGTATAAAAAAAAGGATAGAAATTTGGATTAAAATTTTTTTTTTGATTAATCAATTATGGAAAAAAAATAAGATTGGGCGAGTACCAATACCAGATATCGTATCATGCCAATACCAAATATTGGTGGTCTGGTTTATACCTGGCCTTATTTCAAGGTATTAGTACTTGTGACAGCAATTCCAGTAACCCTCTTGAGGCCGTTTCACAATCACAAACTAGAAATCAGAAGAATAGAAAATTGCCATTGATTTCATGAAATTTGAAGGAAAAATGCTATAAGAGATCTCTCGTAGGTCTTACTTAAAAAAAATAAAAATGTTTTTTTTAATGTATCAAACATACTAGTTGTATCGGTACTTAGTATTGGTATCTGTGATGATTAAAGAGATGAGTACACACACTGGTATCAATCTGGAAAAAAAAGAGCAACTGACCTATTAATCGATTATTAAAATAATCATTAGTGAGCAGCTCTAAAATAGAAAAAATGTGATTGGTATTGGAATTAGTATCGGCCAATCTGAACGTATCGAAATCGGCAGCATAAAACCCTGATCAGAAAACACAGTGTCTGGATTTTTTTTGCACATACAGTGGTACCTCGGCTCACGAACGCTTCAGCTCACGAACTTTTCGCCTCACGAACATTAAATTCGCGAGCATATAGTCTCAGCTGACGAACTAGTTTTCGGCGGACGAACCAAATCACGCCACACGAGAAATCACGAGAAGCTGACGCACGCTCACGGCGTCCCAGTTCGTCACCCCCCCTTTCTTTGAGTGCGGACGTGGTTTGTGTTTGGTAGACATTTTGGACCATTTTGGAGTGTACTTTTGCTATCATGGGACCGAAAAAGACCCCACCACAGGCTAGTGTTAAAGCCTAAGAAGACATTAAAGAAAATTACGGTCGAGCAGAAGAAGGAGGTCATCGAAAAACACGAACGAGGTGTGCGTTTGTGTGACTCAGCGTCCCGGGTATTATCGCCGAGAAAGCACGGCAACTTCACTCGGATATCAAGAGGCAACCTGGAAGTTCATAATGAGGTCCTCAACACAGAGGATTTGATTCGCCTTCAAGAGGACAAGCAGAAGGAAGCCATTCAGGAGTTGTCATGTGAGGACGAGGAGGAGGAGATGGCTGCAGCATCAAGACCATGTTAACTAAGTGGAGTGATGTGCAGGCTTTTATCGAACAGTACCATTCAGAAAAGACTGTGGCTATGAGAATCATCAACATGATGAATGATAATGTGATGCCTCAGTTTTGTAAGACCTTACAACTCAGAAAGCAACAGGTGTCAATTAAGAGGTTTTTAGTCAGCAACAAGGATAAAGAGTCTCCTAAGAAGCACACCGGAGGACTCTCCTTCCAAACAGTAACTCCCTCCCTCCCTCCTCCTCCCACTCCATTCCATCAAGCCCTCAACTACTGTACCATCACAAAGGCAAGTTGCAAGTTTTGCAAATAAAAACACTTTATTATACAGTACAGACGCTCCCCTACTTACGAACATTCGAGTTGTGAACAACGGTACATACGAACATTTCTGCGCGTACAGTATGTCGAAAAATGTTCGGAAAGAGATGCTGTAAGTTAGATTTTGTAATGCGCGTAGTGCTTCTTTCCGCCGCTAATACCGACGCTTGGCGCTGTGAGAGCTCATTGGAGGCTGAGCAACGTGTCGAGAAGGAGGAGGAAGAAACGCCGGTCCCCATGAAGCAGGAAATAACTTTTGAAGCCGATTCCAGCGACGACGAAGAATCTCTCATGATATAAAATCCTCCTCTTCCTCCATCATCTCCTTAAGCATCGAGTACATCTTCCAAAAGTAAGTTAAACTTCATTTTATTTATCTTATTACGTACATGTACATACTGTGTGTGCGTGTCTCTCTCTCTCTCTAACATACGTAGTACAGTACAGTACTGTACGTATTCTCTCCATTTTATTAAAAGTTTTTGTTCAGTACAAACCAATGCAGGTTACTTGTACAAGCCTTAAACATACTTATATAAACCTTCAATATACTTATATAGGCTTTAAACATAAATTATAATACAAAATATAGCACTGAAGCAACTTACGAACAAATTCACCTTACGAACGATCGTCCGGAACGTAACTCGTTCGTAAGGTGGGGAGCGTCTGTACAGTGTATTTCTTTAATTACAATACAATAGCACATTTATTATACATAAAATAAGGTATATTTTGTGTAGTTTTAAGGCTTTTTTCGTAGAAAATTGTGTTTTATGGGGACCTGGGAACGGATTATTCTCATTTCAATGGTTTCCTATGGGAAATACTTGTTTGGAAGACAAACTTTTCGGCTCACATCCTCTCTGTGGGAACCAATTAAGTTCGTGAGCCAAGGTACCACTGTAATGATAATTTTGATGGCAAAGAGGCTACACTTAAAGGGATACTTGACTGGCTACCAATACTGTCCTGCTCTGCTGAGACGACTAATAGAGTTTTCATTTCTATTTGAAAGAACTACTTCATGTGCAGTTAAAACAACCCATTTGTATGATGTCACCGATATTGTTCAATGTTTCCCAATAAAACAAGATTGGAACACTGAAGGTATATGTTGCCTGTAATGAAAAAAAAAAAAAAAATCGGGATCGGCAGGTCAGACTTTTTAAAAGATCGGGGATCGGCCAGAAAATTGTGATCGGTGCACCCCTACTAAGAATCGGTCAAAACAAAACAAAATGACATATCCGCTCTCCCGGGTTTAAAGGGAGGAGCGGCTTTAACGGTAAAAGCGTGGTCACGCGCTCCCGGCCTTAATTGTGTAAGGCATTTATTGTTCACAGAGTGAGGTCTTAAAGCTAATGAAAAATGAGGATGCTATTGTTGTTATTGCTAAACTCTTCCCTCTGGGAGTGCTCGAAAAGGTTTACAGAATGATGTCATTACCTTTCTTTTTGGAGGTGCTGGCCTGCAATTCCTTCTCCTCATCTTTGACAAAGTTTTTGTTGCTCTTCATGCGGCAGTAAAAGGAGCGCCGTGCGCCTGAACACAATCGTGTTGCGCCCACTGGGAGGTCAGCCTGGACCTGCAAACCAGCTGTAGGTACGACAGTATCACGTACGGCATGTTCTCACCCGCGCGCAGGCGCGCACACACCCCAATTTGAAAAACAGGAATACAGTAATTGCTTTACTTTTTGCATCTATTAGCCGTTCCCGCGGGTACAGTTCAGAGGCTGAGAGCTGCTCCTTCACTTTACCAATGTCTTTAGGGTGGACATAATCAAAGAAGCTCTGTCCAATCAGTTCCACCTGCAGGGAGAAGACAGAAGTTTGAACATGACCTACAATGGTGCCTAAGAGGTCATAATCCATACCATAGTTGTAATTCATAACACAGGAATAACAGTGATTACAGATTTCATATCCCAGAGCACACACTATGTAAATCTAAAAGTTAACGAGAAATGGAAACAGAAGTCATGAGAATGATTCATTTTCATTTAAGATAATACCTTTTCATACACATACCAGGCACTAGATTATGACAACTTGTACAATAGGATATCCAATATAAGAGTTTCATCATTTTTTTCTCCCTTTACAAAAATATACATTTTTGATTGACACCATCAATAATTAATTCAGTAATGTTTATTATTGTGGTTATTAGGGGTGTGAATTGCCTAGTACCTGGCTAATTCGATTCATAGGTCACGATTCGATTAATCCCGATACGAATCTATAAATTTGAATATTGCGATTACTTTAAAACTCTAATTTAGAAAATACTCATCAGTAAACTTGTACATGTACACTGTAGTATTTGTATGAAAATGTTTTTATTTTTCTGAAAATTCAGTTTGCTGTCTGTTTCATGTTTGGACAGCACTCAAATAAAATATTAAGGCCTAATGTTCCATTAATATAACATTCTTCCATGCTTAATGTGTAAATCTGAACCCTAAGTAAGACGTTTTGTTAAATAATCCCATAAAAAAAATAATGTTTAAAAATCGATTCGGCCGCATATTGAATCGATTCGAGAATTGCGCGCTGTAACATCGCGACATATTGCCGAACCGATTTTTTCTAACACCCCTAGTCTTTATTTATAGTTTGCTTTGAAGTAGAACTCCAAACAGAACACAAAATACAATAATAATAAAGCTCTTGTACTGGATATCTTTGCATTGTTGTGGTCATTATGTTGTTACTGGTTGATGATGTGTACTCTTTGTTTTAAGTGTGTCACATTTAGCATGTCAAGAGATTCACATGCTGCAGATAGAGTAAAAAAAACAAACAAAGAAACGTAAATGGAACAAAAAAAACAACAAAAACCAAGTGTTACCCGACTATAATTTAATATCTTCGTGATGGACTCAGAGACAAAAACAATTTTCCCACGGTCACAGCCGACTACAAACAGGAACCCATCTGCAGCCTGCCGACAACAAAAAAAGAGAAAATCTGAAGGATGTGGTGCGCCACTGTGATAACATTGTCACGTGTGATAACATTGTCAAAACACTAGGACCATTTCAGAGAGACTTACAGTATATGAAAAGCATTAAAGCTGCTGAATTACAATTAGTGGTGCTCCGATCGATCGGTGGATTTCTGTGTAAAAGTACGTGATCGGCATATGTCGATCAATGCCAGTCACAAAAATTGATTACCCGCATCTCATTACTTTGCAGCTTGCAGCCAGCTAGAGAGCGGCCTGTGTGCAGCGAGGCGCCTCTTTTTTCCTTAACATTGCACGGGTGCGCGGCAAACCAAACCAAACATGCTGCCGCGCGGATCTTTGATGTAATTTGAGAGTGCTGCTAATCAATGCGATGGCCACTCATGGATGATCATCATCACAATCAGCAGCGTGAAACCCTGATCGGAACACCCCTAATTAGAATTCAACATGTTAGTTGAAATCAAGTCGGACGGCAGGTATTTTTTACCTTTAAGATAAGGTGCTGGAGCTCCTCATCAGGTAGGAATGAGGGTTTGTAGTTGGCGTCAGAAAAAGAGCTTGCAGAACCTGAAATGCGGCAGAAATCAAAATCACTCCAAAATGAATGTACTCCTTCATTGCGTTTTCATTTCAGAGCCCGGTGGCAATTGACTGATATGAAACAATTGTAATACACTTTGTCAGCCCAGCTCCAATTCCACCACTTTCCCCTTTTGTCAACACTGCATGGAATCTGGTAGGATTGCGTGAGCACACACTTTAGCACTCGCTGTTTGGGATCTTAGTGAACACTAGGGGTGAGGGGTGTCCCCCCGCCCCCCAAAAAAATCTATTCTCATAAGAATCGCGATTCTCATTTAGTACGATTCAGAATCAATTTTAACTCTTTTACTGCCAAAGACGTTAAATGACGTTCTGCAAAAACCTACGGAGGAGCGCCAAAGACGTTAAAAGACGTCCTCCCATTTTTATTTTTTTTTTTTTGAAACGGGTGCTGGGAAGGCTTGCGGAGCTCTCCTGAAAGTTTTAAGCAGGTCTCGTGAGCCTAATGACTATTTTTGGCCCCTAGAGGGCAGCGATGACTCTCTTTTGACAAGATCGGGTGGGCGTCAGTAGAGGCGGAGCTAGAGCGTTGAGCAGGAGATCAGAATGGAAAACAAAGGAAAAATGGCGGCCGGCCGCGAGGAGCTAACGCCAGAGCCGTTTTTTTCAAAGACCAAAAGCATCGCTAAAAGAGCACATTGTTGATGACGATGATCATCATCGACGATGAAGATGATGGTGACTCCGTGGTTGGAAAGCATTGACGCGGCAGTAGAAGACGTTAGATGGAGCTAGATGGAGGAGGGAACGGGCAATGGCGAGCGTTTGCAAGCAGCTCTACACTTACAAGACAAAAGGCATCGACCAACGCTAAAAGAGTACATTGATGACGATGATGATGAAGCTTGACGGCGAAATTGGAACCGCTGACGCGGCGGCTATGACGGTGTCGTAACGCGGAGCGCAACCGAGCACGCACAGGCGGACGTTCGATCGGACGACGGAGAGTGCCCCGAGTCCAATGCATATTCATCGGAGGAAGTGTGTACAGTCTGCTACTTGCTTTTTATTCCCCGGAAAAAAAGCCCAATTTTGTTTATTTCCATTTATTTCCATTCAACAGTGTAACAATTTTGCCAAATTGTTACACTGTTGAATGGAAATAAACGGATTTTGCAAACTAAAAACACTTTCTCATTGTTGGTGAAAGCGTTTTACAGAAGTAAAGCACTATTTAGGTGTTTGTGGCATCATTCATGGACAAAAAGAAGCGTACAATTCACTAGAGTGCATGAAATAACATTGTTTCACAAAAAGCTCTTTTTCTCCGTTTTTTGTTTCAAAACAGAGAATTTCGGTGAAAGTAACCATTTTCTATTGTTGATTACTGAAGAACGGAATAAGGTAGAAACAAACTTTTTTTTCTGATGAAAGATGAGAGTCCAATCTTTCATTTGGTCGGGTTTCCATAGTCCAAACACAACATTTTCTGTGGACCTTGAAAGATCACTCAAAATGCTTAAATCGGCTGGCACTGGCGACAACCCGTTTTTGAAAACGTCTGGCAGTCAAAGAGTTAAATGTCCCAAAATCGATTTTATTTAAATTATTTTATACTGTCTTGCCTTTGTCTGTGTGTGCCTTTATTTGGAGCGCTGTTCATGTTGTACCCGGTTTGGCCACTGAGGGGCAGTGTGGTTCCACGCAGTCTAATACACTGTCAAGTTGTAGCCACATTAGAGAGTAGAAGGGAAAAGTCGCAATCAAGTTATTCCAATAAAAGTAGTTTTTTTGCAGCGTGGAGCCGTTCTTTTGAGTGATAAAAGTGCCGCGAGTAGCGCGCTAATTAGCATTAGCAAGTCAGACTGGAGTAGATCAGTACAATTCCTTGAACATCTATAGATTGTAGCAAAAATCATTGTCAATCAAATCATTTTGAATCAAAAAATCGCCAATCAAAAATCTATTCTGAATCGAGTCGCGCACCCCAAAAAAATCGGAATCTAATTGACTTTTGAGACATTCAAAGATTCCCACCCCTAGTGAACACACTTCTTTTAGTTTTGTCTTAAGCCCTATGATGGCCTGCAAGCATCCTGGCATTTTCAAAGGCTACCGGTCCAGAGCGCAAGTGTCAGAGGAAGCTCCTGACCCTTCAGGAGAAGATAAAACTCACGGGTATGCTTTGTGAAGGTTGAGTTACATGCAGCTGTTGTATTGAGAATGCTGTATTCCGTTCCCTCTCAGCATGATCTGGTCAGGAAATTCATACTTGAGACATTACTTACTGCCATCTCTCTGCAGTCATATCATATAGCACTTCTGGTATTAGTTTTAGGATTTTCTATCCTTTTTATGCTTGCTATTTCATGTGTGTGGTTAAATATGTTTACAATGTGACATTTTTCCTGCGTATAGGAAGGCTAAAACTAAATAAAAAATACTCAAAATATGTATTTATATGGTCTCTCTGTATCAGATTTTCACCAGTGGGTCAGGAATGGAACCTATCCACCACGTTAAACGTGACTTCTCTGTAAATCCTATGAATAAATTTAATCCAAAATATAATTATTGTATATTTGTAGAGAATCGAATTTATGTGTCATTAATGGAAAGGGTCAAGCAAAACACAGCGGATGTGGTTTCAAGTCAAATGTGGTACCTCTGAGGGATTTGAGGTGTTGCACGGCCATTCTGAGCACAGTCAGTTTGTCCAACTTCCGAGACATTGGGTTACATGTT
The DNA here is from genome assembly GCF_051991255.1 of Vanacampus margaritifer. NCBI lineage: Eukaryota > Metazoa > Chordata > Actinopteri > Syngnathiformes > Syngnathidae > Vanacampus > Vanacampus margaritifer. The sequence goes on along the minus strand of NC_135437.1, from coordinate 25,476,147 downwards.
GGAATCATGTCTGACAGCTTGTCAATGAGCGTGTTCATTTTGTCCCGCCTTCTCTTTTCAATTTGGCTGTGTGGCTCTCTGCAAACACAAACAATCATATTTTATTTTCACAGCACATTCTACATTTTTTATTTTTTAAAATACGGAGTAAAAAGTGGTGTTTGCTACCTGAAACATTTCATTTTGGCATGTTGATCATCTCCATCTGAGCTGTGGGCAAGAAAAAAAATGTTTGAAATTTGAAATATTGCGGATATGTAATGTAATACAAAACACATTTGTGGTCTATGTTCAGTGCGGTAGACACATCGCCACCAAACGGCAGTGACTCATTGGCACAGCCTGAAAAGGCAACATGGGTCCCCTTCCTATGGGCTCACCACCGGTGGGAGGGGCCAAATGGCTTGGGTGCATAGTGGGGTGCCTGGCGGGCCTGCCGTGACCCGTCCTGCTGCGTTGGGGGCGCGGGCCGTGTTGGGGCGCTCCTGGGTTTGCTCTCCGGCCGGTAGCCTCTGCGGGGCCCGGGGGTTGTCCCTTGGCGCTGCCGTGGCTTGGGGGGCCCTGGGGGTTGTGCTTGCTCTGTCCTGGCCAGGGTCGACGGCTCCCCACTTTGGTGGAGGTTTTCCTGCATGCCAAATCTATCGAAATTCAAACACAATCTTCTTCTTCCTCTGGTCGTTGAATCGGTGGAGGCTGACGTCTGTGGATCTCACTCTGCTTCATCTTTCCTTCCTTCCTTTCCTCAGTCTCTCCTTTGGTCTCTTGAGGTCTCCCTAATTTGTTGGAATTTAGATGTTTCTGGGGTTGGTGAAAGACTCTGGTTGGTAACCCGGTGGGTAGTAGGTGATGCCTGGTCGGTGCTGGATTTTACTTTCCTTTCTTTTCTTTGATCCTTCTTCGGGTTTCCTGACAACCTCACGACTCTAGCTGGATTCTGAAATATTTGTTTAGTTGAACGGTATGGGATTTTTAATAGGTTTTAGGTGAACTAATGACTAACTAATGACTCACACGCACGCACACATGCACACACATACAAAATAAAAATTTGAGAAAAAGAAAAAAATAATCATGTTCAAACATAAGGGTGTCCATATGTGCACTGAGTGACTTTGTAGTTGTGTCATTGCATTCGCGGCCGCATGTTTTGGACACTCGGGTGAAGAAAGAGGCGGAGCTGCCAAATGTTCAAGGATCAACATTGGCCCGGATTTCACTTGCTGGAGTGAGCGAGTTAAAAAACGACGCTTGTCCTCATAGGAAACGTGGTCTTCCTTCAGACATAACAATATCGATTTTGTCCATATGGCGTCGCCATAATCAACGTAAACTGACATTTCTTTAGTGTTGCTTTAACATGTCCCTGTAGGCAAATTATTTTCCATCTTTTCTAGGTGTACCATCATTTTTGTGTGTGTTTTTGTAATGATTCTGTAGAACCACAATTCTAAAGCAATGTCTGTTTTTCATTGGCCAATTTCCAATTAAGTTTAATTCAATATAACTTCCGTCAGATTTAAGTTATTTGACCAATGTGGCCTTGCAGAATAAACTGGGACTCATTATTTCACAACTTCTTTCTTCAATAAATATGTTTTTTTTTTTTGTCATGAAATAATAATTGGAACTTATATGATTTTATGATATTCTAAATTTAGAGGACCAGTTCGGTTTGAGGCAGGTCCCATGTCCTAAAAAGGCTAGGACCCCTAATAACATTTTGACTTAAAATCTAGTTTAATCACTAGTATTATAGGTAGTAACATGAAGCATGTTTGTTTATTACTTTTTTATTATTTCTACTTTTGTTCTATCTAATCAACTTTTTAAAATATATTTTTAAAGCATTTAAAGAAGGGATGCCCAAGTCTGATCCTCGAGAGCCCCTATCCAGCCTGTTTTCCATGTCTCCCTAATCCAACACATCTGAATCACATTATCAGTTTATCGACAAGCTTTGGAGAAACCTCATAATGACCCTGATCATGAATCAGGTGTGTTGGAGGAGCGAAACATGGAAAACAGTCTGGTTAGGGGCTCTCGAGGACCGGATTTGGGTACCCCTGATTTAAAGCAACACACACCATTTATTATAAATTAACCAGCTATTCTGCAAAATGGTTAATTCTCAACTCAGATCCTCAATTTATGTTGAGTGATTATGAATTTTATAGTACTTTTTATTGATATTTTAATGTTTGTATTAAGTACAGTAGCGGACATTTTTTGGAGTCACGTGATCATCGTGACGTATCGCGTATTGTAAACATGCATAGAATAACATGGCTGCAAATGACTACAATGAGACTCACGATTTATTGCGTCCCCTCGGCGGTCATCAAAGGGGAAATTATGAATATTGGCTGATATATCAAGGTGTTTTTTAGCCACCAAAATCCCTTCTCGGTCAGGCTCTAGTGTATACTGTAATACATTCATACATACAGGGTTGGGAGGGTTACTTTTAAAATGTATTCCATTACAGTTACCTGCTAAAAAAATGTATTCAGTAACATAATCCAAGTACCATAATATTAAAGTAATGTAACTTGATTACTTTGGATTACTTTGACTCAAATACCGAGTATGCGCATGAAGACAAAATGAAAATAAATATCACCACAATATATATTCAATACAATGTGCCCCTGCTATTTGCGGGTGATAGGGATCACGGGCAGCCTACAAATAGCCAAAATCCTTGTGTAATTAAAAAGCATGTAGCCTATAGATTGGTTGGTTGATTGATTGATTGACTGAAGGCCATTTGCTGTTTTTCGAACTTTCACTAAAAGCAACCACACCTCACAGTTTAGACACAGACAGACAGACAGACAGACAGACAGATCCAATGAGGATGACGATGCGTGACATCAAGTGCAAAATTAACGTTTATCCCAGTCACAAGTTTAGCCGTCTATATGTTGTGTATGATGTTTAAATAGTAAATTGTAGGGAGGAAGATTTGTTTGGAAGGAGTAACTCACATTATGGTTGTAGGCTAGCGGGCTAGCTAGCAAGAAGCTACAGCGCGTAGCATGCCGCTGGACTCTCAGCTCAAACTTTCGCTCCTTCAGCAGGACGAGTAAGTTCCAGTGAATACCGATCGCCATTTCCTCCTCCCGTCAGTGCAGCTTTTTCAAACTGCCCGCGTGCGGAGGACACGACTAGTCAGTTCGTCCGTCCCCACCTCCCCGAAATGCAGCAATGGTCCCATGCGCGCGGGCGCTCTCTAGCTCTGTCTCTCTTTCTTTCTCATCGTAGAAATTGTAATCCCTGGAAGTAATCCCCATTTTTAATAAATGTACCTGATTACATGTTTTTTCCTGTAACTCTAACGGAATACAGTTTAAAAAAATTTTTTTTATCTGATTCGCAACAGCGGTACATGTATTCCGTTTACTCCCCAAGCCTGCATAGACACATACTCATATGTTCACACGCGCAAAACCTACTCGATTTGGTCCTCTTCCATATCTGCATTGCTGATGGGGGTCAATCTTGTTTCCCTAAGAAGATGAAGATATTAAAGTAATAATAAGCATCACTGGCAGCAACTTGAGAAGAAACAATGTTAAGAAGAAGCAAAAGTCATACTTACTGGTTGTCCACACTGCCCTTTCGTTTCCGGGGCATCTCCATGCTCAAAGACATGCCAACCATCGAGGAAGGAGTCATCAGGCTGGGCATGCAGTTCATTTGGTTGTCCTCAATCAGTACATCTTCTGGAGAAAAAGATAAATAGAGCAAGCTGCAGGTGGATGGAATTGTTGGCAGTTTAACCTCCCCCCAAAAAGTTGTAGTAGAAAACCAGAAATCAAATGACTGTTAAGTCATACAAAACCTTTCAAACCTCTGCCATCTTTTTGATTGTTTAATCTCAATATTATAGTACCTTATTTTTAGACTTGTATGACTAAAAAAAACAAAACAATCAATTCTGATAATTGGAATCTGAAATCAATTGAAGTCCTGGAAATGTATTATTGTGTTCAACCTCAGTAGAGCTTGTAAGAAATATTTTGGATCACAATGCCCACTGGACATGATCTATCTACTCCACATATTAGGGAACATATGGATCATGATTATAAAAGTGCAGATATCAATAACATTGAAGATATAACATTACTATTTCTGTGTTCATCACAGACAATTTACGTTTTACACGATCACATATGTGTTACTGGCAAACAAGTCAATACACTTTCATTGATTTCTACAGACGCTCCCCTACTTACGAACATTCGAGTTACGAACAACGGTACATACGAACATGTCTGCGCGCATGCGCGCATGTCAAAAAATGTTCGGAAAAAGATGCTGCAAGTTAGATTTTGTATTGCGCACCTTTTTCCGAGTACTGTAGTGCTTCTTTCCGCCGCTAATACCGACGCTTGGCGCTGTGAGAGCTCACCCAGCATTGGAGGCTCAGCAACGTGTCGAGGAGGAGGAAGAAGAAGAAACGCCTGTCGCTCATAGATAAAGCCATCGCACTCTTCGAGCAGCAAGACCCAAATATTGAACGTTGCACAAAGGTTGCAAATCAATTGAATGATGCCATACAGTGCTACCGCATCATTTATGATGAAAAAAGAAGAAAACTGTGCAATCGTAGTTAGATCGCTTCTTTCGGCCAGTTTCTAGTAAATCCTCCAAGGAAGGTACTCATCAACCCTCATCTTCTTCTCCGCGACCCTCAACTTCTTCCTACATTGAAGTTACGGAGGAGGAAGTAACTTTTGAAGCCCATTCCAGCGACGACGAAGAACCTCTCATGATATAAAATCCTCCTCTTCCTCCTCCTCCTCCATCAAATCCTTAAGCATCGAGTACATCTTCCAAAAGTAAGTTAAACTTCATTTTATTTATCTTATTACGTACATGTACATACTGTGTGTGTCTCTCGCTCCCTCTCTCTAACATACGTAGTACAGTACTGTATGTATTCTCTTTAAACATAAATTATAATACAAAATATAGCACTGAAGCAACTTACGAACAAATTCACCTTACGAACGATCGCTCGGAACGTAACTCGTTCGTAAGTTGGGGAGCGTCTGCAGTTTCAAACTGACATTATCTCAGCCCCTGAAACATTGTCTACCCTGTTCATGTTCTCTAGACTAGAGCAATGGGGTCATCTCGGCTCTAGGTTACTGTAAATGACATTAAATCACCTGCTGTTGTCCCGTGAGGATTGGACAGCTACTTTACGTTCAATAGCTCAGCATTGAGCAACATCTATTGCTCAACATTCCGTGCATGCATGGACTCTATTCTCAAATTCCCTCCAGCTGAAAATACTAATCATAGTTTGCCAAGCGTTCAAAGAAAAGCTTGCATGTGAGAATATTATTAGCCACAGATGTCGATGAGTGAATGCAGGCACCGCTAGCGGGGTACCTAAAGCCTAGCTTCAGTGATTGAGGCGCTCACATGCTACACATGACAATTATGCATACACTATGCTCCCCTCTAATGGCTGATGTTTTAATGGTTGAATTATTTTTTCCAAAATCAACCCATCCATGAATCTTCTATAGCATAGGTTTCCAAAGTGAGGGGTCGCTATTACAAATTGTATATTGGGAGTATTACTTTCAAAAGGTTCCAAAACATTGTGTGTGTTTCTGATTGGTGTCATGTTTAAAATGTTCACAGCTGTTTTGACACTACTGTTTAGATTTCAGAGGTTTTCATTAGATCCCATTTTTCTTTTCTTTTTGCCCTTTCTGCAAATGCTTCTTACTGGCTAAAATGTCAGTTGAATATTACATGAAACCTCACATAAGGACTTGTGTTTTGGTGTTACTGAATTACCCTCCCCTAGTTTGAACGAAATGCACGTATTTGGCAAGCGTGTGCTACCATGACTCACAAGTAAGTCGGTCAGAAATGTGAGAGAACAGAACAGCACGAGATCAACCAAATGCAGCAGATATCCCGGACATCTATTTTTAGCTCTTTTCCACACTGTGACCCAAATAGCAATTAACAGATCATCTGCTAGATAACCAGGTTGCAGAAATGACTGGGCATCCCTACGTGCATAATCCTGGTCACTACCTTGTGCGTTCATAAACACGCTCATTCATTAAATCCTTGAATGAACATCTGCTGTATTTAAGATGTATCTGCCGTCTACAACTCTACACAAGCCCACTTTGTCGGGTAACATGGTTAACACACACAAGTTAGTAGCTTTATACAAAAATTCACAGCATTTTGACTTGAGGTGCAATGATTAATTGACTAAATAACAAATTGATTATCAACTTAACAATAATTATTATTTATAATCAATTCATTGTTTAGTTACCTTGTTTAAAATGTTCAATATCATCAGTATTTCAGCCTCTCAGCAGTAGATATTAGTTGTCCTCCATGAAAGGTTACTTATTTTTTTTGCATCCCCCCCCCCTTCTAATTAAGACATTTGCAAAAAACTGCTTACTTTGGAAATAAATGATCAATGATTTTCTGACCAAAGCAGTACCTGAGAATCATAATTAATTTATGTTTGTGCATGTTCTGCAATTTGCACTGCCAATTTAAAATAATGTCCAGTTTTTTAATAGAGGGATGGAAATTAATCCCCCCCCCCTGATTTTTCAGTTTTAAAATTTAGCATGAGTTGCAGGCAGCCCTAATTGACATTACACTACCTGCCCACAGTCAATTAAACAAATGATTTCAACATACACACGTGTTAAAAAAAAAAAATATATATATATATATATATATAAAAAAAATCTGCTATATATTGCAATATCATTCTCGTATCGTTTCAATATGCGGCCGAATCGAAACATAGAAGAATGTTATATTAATGGAACATTAAGCCTTAATATTTTTATTTCAGTGCTGTTCAAACATGAAACAGACTGCAACCTGTTTGTTAAATACAGTGGCTCAGTTATCAGCCTAAAGTTTCAGAGAAATAAATACATTTTCATACATATTTTACAGTCTACATGTACAAGTTTACTGATTGGTATTTTCTAAATTTGAGTAAAAAACAAAGCAAACACAATAACCGATGTATAGATTTTTATCGGGGTTAATATGTATTGAATCGTGACCTATGAATCATGATATGGATCGCCATGTACTAGGCAATTCACACAGTAGCTCAAAAACATTTTGAGATGAGTGCAACTGAAGACATCATGCTAGCGTGAATGAAATTGTAACAACTCAGTTATAGTCACAGTAAAACCAGCAAACCTGAATAACGGGCTTAGAATCAACTGAATGCGCCATGCAAAATGCCAAATGAAAACGGACCAGACTAAGACAACGTGTCAAGACAATCTACAGTCCTACGGAAGTCTGACGAAGAAGACAAGTTACCGGCAGAACGGTAAGAGTGTGACAAATGCAAAATGGTGGTAAAAATGACATCATCAACCATACCTGTACACTTGGTGAAACAAAGGCGCTTTACTTCCAAGTTCTTCTAACACTTGAATTCCATTATAACACTACACTCAACAAAAATATAAACGCAACACTTTTGTTTTTGCTCCCATTTTTTATGAGATTAACTCAAAGATCTAAAACTTCTTCCACATACACAATATCACCATTTCTCTCAAATATTGTTCACAAACCAGTCCCCCACAATTGTCTTCTTTTATACACCGCTCTACGCCGACAGATCTCCTTGCATGCCTGCATGAGTGGTCTGCTTCTTCGTGTGATGTGCAACAAAAAAGACTAAGATGTGTGAAATGTATTTTCCCCTTGATGGATCATAAGTTTAATAAAGTGAATTACATTTGATAGTTCAACACCGGTGCTGGCTATTTTACAGTATACGTATTTAGCAGAGACTGAGTCTTTCCTATAAGCTGAATTTCAAGTTCTATCATCAAACTTTCCCTTGCTGGTAGCCTATGATAACCAATTATTTTTGCCGTAGAAAGAGAAAACAATGTGGAAAAGTCGCGTAGAAATCAGTGTTTTCAAGTTAGGGGTGCTTAGCGAGTGGCAACTTAAGATGGCCGCCATGCATACAAGTAGTTCCTGTACTCAAAAAGTTCATTCCTTGTGAATAGAGGATGCACAGAACGCAGTTATCCACGATATGACCAAATATTCAGGGCAGAAAGGGAGTAACCCAGGGGTCTTATTTGGGTTTTTGCACATGTTTACATAGCCTTTTAAGACATTGACATTGACACAGAAATAATGCTAATACATAAACTTAGTCAATCTTGACAACGGAATGTAATCACCTTAACAAAGAAAGAGCTGTTCAGCATTTCTTAGTTGTGAACACACACTACTGCTACTGTAATATTACCATCCCTTCAAAACACCATGCAAGAAGCATTGGTGCCTTCAAAAGAGAAAAATAGGGGGGATGGGGCGGGGGGGCAAATTATACATTTGATCTTAGTTTCAGCAGGAAAAACATTTAGAAACTGTACTTAATATGTTATATGCAATTCAAGATATGACTTAAATTCCTTAAATTTGTGCATTTTGTACGAGATAAAAATAAGCTGTTGAGCCTTTCACAGGATTATGTGAGAGCCTTTAAGACATATTTACGAGAGATGGCAAATATTTCCTGAAGGTGGGCAAGCTTAGTCAACGTTCAGCTTGACAGCGAAAATACGTTTCTAACGTAATGTGTAATACATTGACCATACCATTTGCAAGTCAGGCAACCTGAAATCGTCATGTAATTTTTTGCAGGGGTTCTTACATATTGCTTTCCAGTAGTGTAAAGCTTACTTTAAGCCGGGCGGTCGTCCGGACCAGTAATTGAATAAAAACGACGAAACAGTTCGATGGAGCACATTTGATAAATGTTAGGTTAGGATTAGGGCTGTTTAAAAGACAACGAGATCGTAATGTCAAACTTCACTGGGCTATTAGAGTGTCGATAAAAAGCTAAAATGGTTACTTTTGAAACACGATAAACAGGCCTTTCTACAATGCTAAGCTAACATTGGCTTGTTTTTGCTGGTCTTTCAGGCTGCTCATGGAAAACGCTCGCCTTTTGTTTCAAATGTAATTATGGCAATTGGAAGGCCGACGCGGATTTACTACACACACTACTCTGGAAATATGAAATATAGTTAAGCGTTGCATAATGAGTCGCAAAGACGACTTTGCTCTACTGATCTACTGACCTACTTTCAGCGATAGCGCAAAGTTACGCTCACCCGTTGCGGAATAAACAAGCGCAAACAACAACGCTTATCACACTCAGCAGAAAAATATCAGCGCGACAAATTGAGCCTGAGGGTAGACATGATCAACGTTAGAGAAATGCACTCAACAAATTACCTTCCATTTCGCCGTCCGCTCTGTCACCGCCGCCAGCGGCAGTATGCGTGGCCGCCATGGCTGGAGCGGGTGCGCTGGGGCCCTGGACTCCAATGCATAGATGAGGCTCGAATTACGTCGGAGATTGCCGTTTGTCTTTACCAAGACGAGGATTTAGACAATGAAAGATACATCGTTTTACAGGTGTCGTGCTTTCGTACAATGAACACAGAAGGATCGCCTGTATTGTGGACAGTTTGGTAGTGAAAAAGCGCGGAAGAGATGGCACTTGTCTCCTCCTACCCGTGTTCTGTCGGATCATCACCGCCGCCGTGTCTCCCTGCTGTCACGACACTTTACAGGCAGTACAGTCCCACCATTCACAGAAATTCATTGTTTTATTGTTGTTCAACGCACACGCGGTCCTAATTATGACTTGACAACGTAAGCTTTAATTTATTCGTTGCGGACATTATAGCTGGACAAGGATTATAGATACAGATTTAACAATCAACTGCTGACTGCTACTCGATTAAAAAAAAAAACTTGTTTTGGAATATGTCAGCTGGAATGAGCTCTGGATTGCGGTATGATTAGTTATATTATTATCAATCATAAATTAACATTATTTCACTGCATCGAATTTAAGACAAGTCGAGCGCTTTACACCTACAAATACAATTTCACTTGCGTTTCTTGTACCATACTTACGAGAACAAAATTGTCACTTGATCTGTTTGATTTTGGAAATCACATTTTCATTTTTATTATTCAATAATTGCGAGACAAATGAAGTCACGTCCAATGGCAGCACTCTTAAATAAACTATCAGTCACGTCCAATGGCAGAACTCTTAAATAAACTATCAGTTCACAATTTAATTACTCCTTTAAAAAAAAAAAAAAAAAAAAAAAACTAATGTTGGTCAGAGTACGTACTGCAGTGGCGTCGAGGTCAACTCTTGTAGAGGGCTGCATTAATCCCGCAACACTTCTCACTCCGACCACTAGATAGTGTACTAGTACTGTTAACAAAATGGAATGGTTAACAACTGGTGCTTTTATTACTCTCGTTGTCTTTAATTAACATGAATGTAATTATGACCAATCAAATGGTTTTCCATTAGATAGTAGAAGGTACAGTAAATCTGTATCCATATTCATATAATTGCACAAGTCATGGCTTCATGCAGGTTATACAAATCCAGGGTTGTATTCAAATAAATGCAGGCTCAGATTTTGCATCAATCAAGTCAGTTTGTGAGAAAATTAATTTACCATTTTTGTTGAGTGGTGTGTTGTGAGATGTTTCTGACGTAAAATGGATGCCTTCCTTGACTCAATAAAGGTTGGGAAACACTGTTTTACCGAATCACGTACATAGATATTTATTATGATGCACTTTAAACTAGAACTGTAAATATCAAAGAGAAATAAATGCTCATAAAGCCAAGAACAACATTCCCTTATTAATACAGTATATAAAATTGTTCCCTCTTTGCAGCTATAGGCCTAAGCTTAAAGCTGGCAATCCACTATGTGTTGGCATCACAATCAGTTACTTGAGTAGGTGACCCCTTGGAAGTTGGAACAACCCTAATATCAAAAACATCATGAACGGATATCAATGCAATGAACAGAATAATGTATATAGCAATCTAGCTAATAATACGATTCCCCTTTGGCCACATACGTCTGGCCTCATTGCAAGTTGTCAAGCTCATGCATCTTTCATTGTTCACCTGACTGGCTGAGATCAGATGAACCTGCATAGACGATGTTGGAACAAAAATGATGGTGACGATAGATGAGCGTGTTATAAGCGAGGGGTTGGGCAATACCTGCCCCTCCTTTCTGGGAGTATATGCCATAGAGAGGTAACAGGAAGGTGTGCTTTTAGTTTAAAAATGATCATCATGCCAACAAGCTACAAACTGGATCCTCTGCTTTCATATACGCTTTACTTTACTTACAAGTCCTCTTCTCAAATGGAACTTTTCAGAGATGAAATTGCCATTAAGGAATACACCAACATCATCAACCCCTCCCTCCACTTCTCCGAAACGCACTGAATCCTCGGACAGGGTGGTTGGATAACGTGTATTTTATCCTTGGCGCTACTCAAAGGTGCACGCAACTTCTTCGGCTACAAGCTCACCAAGAATGGGGGACATCTAGTGGATTTTTAGGGGTCAGAAGTATCAAGACATTTGAAATAAAGAAGGTCAAGACACCAACATGTCTTTGGGAGCTTTGAGAGGGCAGATGCTAAACCCAGCGACAGAAGAAGTGAAGAGTACAGTGGGCAACTCTTTGGGGAAACTGCAAAGGTGAGGACGTTTTTTTTTTTTTTGTCCAGCTGTTTGCAGATGAGGGACACATTTTAAAAAGTATTTGTTTACGCAGTGTGCTGTGACATATGCTATCAGAGGGATAGCTAAGACAAACATTTTCTCAGATGTTAATATGCATACATTAAATACTAGATTGTTGTGCTTGACAACACCACCTGTCTGTAATTTAATCTGGAGTCAATTTCAAAAAAGTAATACATACCTCATGTCTGATAAATAATTGACAGGGTGTGAGAGTGTGTGTGCAGTTTTTCCACATATGTAAGATATAGACTAAACATCATTTTTGAGTCAGTATTATAAATGACATGGTGCGTTCCTACAGTTGTAGTGTTTGCACATTGACACGTCTCATGTACAATCAATCACCCCTGAATCTGGAAGTTTAATGTATAATCTAGTCTGAAAGATATTGGTTCTGTACTGCACTGTAATATTGTAATAATACTTGTATTGCTAAAAAAATAAAAAGAAAAAAACACCAATATTATGACAGTTCTAATCATTATACATAAATTAACTTCTTATATACAGACTCACATCGTCCCAAAAATATTCCTCATCTGCTATATATAATTTGGGGGATGCTTTATACACCCACCAATCAAATCCACACACTTGCCCAAATTTATTCTGTAGATTAGAGTGAGGGGCTAGGTAGCGCAAAAAAGATCCCTCTCCCGCCTAATTTTGCGGGCATCGAGCATCTTTTCTAAATATAGATGTAAACAGATTCCATAGTTTATCATATCATACGTCAAAACCATATACCAGATATCGGTATCAGGCTGATACCTGGCCTTATTTCAAGGTATCGGTATTCGCAACAGCAGCCGATACCAGTATCGACCGCTCTCTTGTGGCCGTTCATGATCAGGAGCTAGAAATGAGAAGAATAAATAATTGCCATTGATTTCTTGCAATTTTAAGGGGGAAAAAAAAGCTATATTAGGATATGTAGGTCTGTTATTGTTTTTTTTTTTTTGGGGGGGGGGGGATTTATCTGTCAAAAGTACTAGCTGTATCGGTATTAGGGATGTAACGATATCCAAACATCATGATACAATATTATCACAATATTGTGAGGTAATTGTCTATATAAAAAAGTCACAATATTGTAAAAAAAAAAAGAGCTCATACTAAAAAAAAAAACACAAAATTGTGCTTTTGTACATAAGGCCTATAAAAAACCTACAATCTCTAATAAACTTAATATTGAGGCACTTACTTGCTAATGCACACACACGTTGAGTTCCTCCACATATTTACTCGCTTCACAAGCATATAACGTTCGCCTTCATCTGACCATTAGCGTGGATTTTAAATAGGGATGCACGATAATATCGGTGGCCGATAATTATCGCCAATTATCGACCACTTTGACGTCACACAGATAAACCAGACAATGAAAAAATCCGCCGATAATAATAGACATGCCACCTTGGTCTATCTTTAGTGATCGTCGCTCAAGTTGTGCCTAACTCCTCAACCCCTCCCCTCGCCTAGATTAGTGTCGCATATTTGTGACATCATAATGCGCGCAACCTTGTGTTGACATGGCAGTCGCCAGTGTGGGCTTTCTTTAATGTGTCTCCCCAAAATGTTACCCTCGCAGTTTTTGTTGCATTTTAAAAACATGACTGTTCTGTTTTGGCAAACTCCAAATGAGTTAATGTCCTCACTTCACAAAAATGTCCTCAATCTGTTGGTTAAAGACGTATTTTGGTCCTCACAATGTACACACAGGGGAGGAAAAGGGGCGCGGGGCTCATGGGGAAGAAGCAGGAGCCCTGACAGCAAATAATTATCGTCTGACTTATCGCTTATCGACATTGGCACTTTCTAAATGATTGGTTTATCGGTATCGGTTGAAAATAGCATTATCATGCATCCCTAATTTTAAACATAGAAGGGCCAAAACATGCCTTGTGAAAATTAAACTGCACTAACAAACTAACCACCAGAGGGTGCGAGAATTGCACAAATGGATCAACTTTTTTTTTTTAAACAGATGTGCTGCTTTTAATATGGTGACATGACGACGACGATATTGTGGCAGTTTTAATATCGCGATATCACGATATTGCTGTTATCGTTACATCCTTAACCGTATTGGTCACTACTTACTTACATACTGATATCAGTTCAGCATATGAATGAACACGTGTGCAGTTATGTTAAAAAGGTGAAATAATTGAAAACATGTTTTATATTCTAGTTTCTACAAAAATAGTCACTCTTTGCTGATGATTTTCTTGCACACTGTTAGCATCGATGATCTTCAATATTAGTCAGCTGAAATGGCTTTCCAACAGCATTGAAGGAGTTCCCAGAGGTGAGAATGCCATTACTGTGCAAAGCTATTTTGAAGAAACTAGAATATAAAACATGTTTTCAGTTATTTCACCTTTTTTTTTGTCAAGTGTTCATTCTTAGTTTTGATGCCTTCAGTGAAAATCTACAATGTAAATCGTAATGACAATAAAGCAAACACATTGAATGAGGTGTGTCCAAACTTTTGGCCTGTATTGTATACACATGTACTGGGTACAGCAAAAATATCAAAATCAATCGCAGTATTACGCAATTGACTGGTGACCTGGTTTACCCCGCATCTTTCCCAAAGTCAGCTAGAGACCGTCTCCAGCACAGCCACAACACAAATAAGGACAAGTGGATGGACATAGCCTATAAGTACACTTTACTAACATCACATGTGATTTGTTCTACCGTTTTATGCGCAGGAAAATAGATGGCAGCAATGTGGAAGAGGAGAGCCACATTGAACTGACTGAGGATGGGCGTCCGGTGACATCCACATCTCGTCCGGCTCCGCTGCTGGACTGTAGCTGTGGTGGTCTGCCCAAGCGTTACATCATCGCTATCCTCAGTGGCCTGGGATTCTGCATCTCCTTTGGCATCCGTTGTAACCTCGGCGTTGCAATTGTGGAGATGGTTAACAACAACACTGTATATGTGAATGGAACTGAAGTACTCCAGGTAGACATTCGCTTGTGATATTCACTATTTAGGGGACTTCCGGGGTCAAAGTTCATCAGGAAGCTGTGTGCTTTTATTATACACAGCCCATCTTCTTAACTCTTTTTAGAAAGCTGAGTTCAACTGGGACCCGGAGACAGTCGGGCTGATCCATGGCTCATTCTTCTGGGGCTACATCGTCACTCAAATTCCTGGTGGTTTCATCTCAAACAAGCTGTCTGCCAACAGGTCAAATCTATTTGAAGACAAATTCTATAAAGTAAATTTTTTGCAAGATATGATATATTTTGGTTTGCTTGTTAATGTTTCTCCTAAGTGAGTTACATGTCGATAGAATTAGTACGTGAGCACTGCCTTTCAAGTCGAAGCACTTGAGCTAGATGTGGGCTCACTATTTGGCAAGCAGTAGGTCACTCACTCTGTTGACTTACAGCAGTGTATGACGTTTTTACAAAGGCTTAGCATACTCATGAATAATTAAGCTCCTCATAAAGTAATTTAAATTTCTCAAGTTACTGTATTCCACTGCTGCTGGGAATATGTAAGTGCCACAGGGATTCACGTTAATTGCATGAAAAATAGTGCTGAGAATCGTTGACTGTCTCACGATTCGGTTCAATTCTGATTTTTGGGTCTGCGATTCGATTCAGAATCGATTATCGATTCAGAACGATTTTATATTAAAAAGTATTTGATTGACAATGATTTCTGCTTCAATTTATAGATATGCAAAGAATTGTCATGATCTACTCCAGTCTGACTCGCTAATGCTAATTAGCGCGCTACTCGTGGCACTTTTACCACTCAAAAGAACAACTATTCATACAAAACGCATCATGAATGTATACAGAGAAGCATCTTAACATCCTACACGGCAAAAAACTTTTATTAAAATAACTTGATCATCACGTTTTGCTTCTATGTGGCTACAACTTAACAGTGTATCAGAGCGAGCGGAACTAGACTGCCCCTAAGTGGCCAAATTGTGTACAACATGAACAGTGCTCCCAATAAAGGAACACACAAACAAGGGCAAGACAGTTTATAATAATTGAAATAAAATGGATTTTGGGACATTTAAAATAGATTCTGAATCGTACTTAATGAGAATCGATTTTTTGGCACACCCCTAATGAAAAACATGTATTTATTCTATGAAAGAAGACAAAAAGCATCCAGCAGCATCTTGAGGGTAGTGTTCTTAAATGGTTAAACCTGTTCATTGCTCTGAGCAGTGCCGATGGAGCAGATAGTAGTCCTGTAATAAAAGCCTCACAGGAAAAGACGACACGCCACCCGACAGAGTTAATAATGAAAGATCCTGCCTCTGATTTCTTTCTGAAACACCAGCCACTGCAATATTACAAGTGTCACTTACACCCTGTTTTGGAAAAAGAGGAGAACGGGGGGGATTCAGTGATGAAGGAGAAAAAGCTGAGAATCATGAAGAAACTGTGGACTCAAAGGCATTACTTCAGTGCACAATCAGAGGTGTGAGATATGTATAATTGCATGGCTGACAAAAAGAAAGTAAGCAATACTGTATCTCATAGGGTTTTACTTACAGAGATGTTTATTTGTTGGCGTGTTATGAAAAGCTCTTCAATTAGTCAACTCAGTGTTGTTTGCGGCCTCCCCAATCAGAACCCGAGTGGTGTTCTGTTATTGGACTTCTGCGCTCGCCACGGATTGTCCATAACAAACACCATGTTCAAACATAGGGGTGTCCATATGTGCACTTGGCACCAGGACACCCTAGGCCGCAGTTCAATGATCGACTTTGTAGTCGTGTCATCGGATTTGCGGCCGCATGTTTTGGACACTCAGGTGAAGAGAGGGGCGGAGCTGTTAACTGATCACCATCTGGTGGTGTGTTGGCTCCGATGGTGGGGGAAGATGCCGGTCAGACCTGGCAGACCCAAAGGTATTGGGAACGTTTGGCAGAATCCTCTGTCAGAAGGATGCCCACCTCCGGCAGAACTTCTCCTTTGTCCCGGGTGAGGCGGGGGACATTGAGTGGGCCATGTGCCGCGCCTCCATTGTTGAGGCGGACGATCTGAGCTGTGGCCGTCAGGTGGTCGGTGCCTGTCTCGTGGCGGCAATCCTCGAACCCGCTGGTGGACACCAGCGATAAGGGATGCCGTCAAGCTGAAGAAGGGGTCTCATTGGGCCTTTTTGGCCTGTGGGACTCCGGAGGTAGCTGACAGGTACCGGGTGGCCAAGCGGAATGCGGCTTCAGCGGTCGTTGGAGGAGTTCCGTGAGGCCGTGGAAAACGACTTCCAGACGGCTACGAGGAAATTCTGGTCCACCATCTGGCGTCTCAGGAGAGGAAAGGAGTGCACTACCAACACTGTGTGTAGTGGAGATGGGGCGCTGCTGACCTCAACTCGGGACGTCTTGAGTCAGTGGGGAGAACACTTTGAAGTCCTCCTCAATTACACCGACACGTCTTCCTTTGAGGAAGCAGAGTCTGGGGACTCTGAGGTGCACTCTCTTATCTCTGGGTTCGAAGTCACTGAGGTGGTTGGAAAGCTCCTCTGTGGCAGGGCCCCGGGGCCGGATGAGATCCGCCCGGAGTTCCTAAAGGCTCTGGATGTTGTGGGGCTGTCGTGGTTGACACGCCTTTACATCGAATGGACATCGGGGATAATGCCTCTGGATTCCTCTGGGAACACCTTGATATTCTCCCCAGAGCAGCTCGATGAATTGCCTGGGGAGTGGGAAGTTTGGGCTTTCCTGTTTAGGGTGCTGCCCTCGCGACCCGACCCCAGATATGCAGTAGAAAGTGGATGGTTGGATGGATGGAAGAAATCCAGTGCTCCGTGTTATCATGACCGCTGACATCAAACAAGGGTGCGCCCCACTTCAACATGTATGTTCCCGAGGATCAAAACTCATTCTAGACCTCACTGGATTCTTTGGATGCTGGAAGTTTTGGAAAGAAAGTTTTCCCAAAACCCACGCTAGTCAGATCTCAGAGGTGGGCGCATCAGTACATTGTGTTCAGTCCGTCACTAGTCATACCATACCTTGTGTCCTGTAGCCTGTCTTTTTGTACCATGTTGACAGTCTCTAATTCAGCTGCCACTTGTTTGAGGTTCCGAAAAAAGCCGGACTTATCCCCATTGGTATCTTCAGCCGTCTGTAACGTCCCAATGGCAAATGTTGTCAAAAAGCTGAATTCCTCTTTCATACACATGCCAGAATCCACTCTCAAAATATTGTTTTTTGTTTGTTCTTTTTCTCACTGCAGGGTGTTTGGAGCTGCCATTTTCTTGACATCAGTGCTGAATATGTTTATCCCATCTGCAGCAAGGGTGCATTACGGCTGCGTCATGTTTGTTCGCATCTTGCAGGGCTTAGTTGAGGTAAGGAATGTCGATAGTGTGCCGCACGATACACGTCACCACAAAATTAATATTCATGACGCTAGCGAGTAGCGACTGACTTTGGGGGGGGTCAAACTCGACGGGTCAGTCATGCTAGACGCATGTAAGCAGTCTACGAGCAAGATGTCTACTGAGCTAAACCTACTATGTCCCTGGTGCCAAATTCATTGATAAAGACGTTGAAGAACATTCAATTGAATAGATGGCTTGACTATTGAGGGCTGAAAAAGACCCGACCTGATCCAGAGGTAACGGGGTTTTTTTCTTCCTTTTTTCTAAATTATCGTCCTAAACGGACATTCTCCAGTTTCAACAAGCTATCCTTTACCACCATATTCCCCGTCTATCATTTGCATTGCTTTTTTTGTGTGTGTAGCAATCGAAAATTCTACTTGGCAACAACCAACAACACTTCATTTAATCCTTCCCGCTTACTAAGGCTGTTTCCTTATTTGAGAAAAGGCCCGACAGATAACTTTTCATACATCTCACACAATGCTGCGATTTATATGAAAGGCAAAAAAATTAAAAAAAAAAATTTAATCAGGCAGTAAGCAAGACAGGTCCAAACAACAGTGCAAAACCATTTTAGGATTTTTCCTCGTCATTCGTTATTGTCGTCCAGCAATAACTTATTGTATATTATAATTATAATATTAATATTAATATTGTCGGCCCCGGGGTAGGGCCAAACACCAAAAAGGAAAGAAAATGACTTACCTCTTTGGAGGAAAATGAAAGGCTTCACTTCGCACAAGTTGACCCCCATTCACATTTATTTATTAGTTTTTGGCTTTGGGAATCGAATTAAAGAAAAAACATATCCTTCATATGTGGCCGGTCGTAGTGTCTGGAGTTGTTTCTGCAAGTTCCGTAGCAACAGTGTTTACTCAGTAGGGATGGGAATTGATAAGATTTTTACGATTCTGATTTTGCTTTACGATTCGATTCTTTATCGATTCTCTTATCGATTCTTTTTTGAAAAACAGACGAATAAACGGACTAGCATCCACTTTTTTATGTCTTAGTTGTATCTGTAAACAAGAGACATGTTTAAAAGTAACATGGCCCGACAAACCCAATAGTGAAGTTTTAAGGTCCACATTTGAGGACTCCTCAATGGGGTACCATGGGGTCCCCAGAAAAAAATTAAAAGAAAGAAAGAAAAATTTACATTAAAAAAAATCATCTTCTGTAGAAATTTCCAAAATACAATCTAGATTATTTTGTGACAATTATGTCCAACTCCAATAACATTTCAACACTAAGATGAACTCTGAGCACTCAAAAAGTCATGGTCCGTTCTGTACAGTACATCTTTGCATATTTTGCAACCTTAAATGAAGCCTGATGGAAAAAAACGACACCCGCGGGCATCGCATGCTGTGTGTGCAAATGCTCTTGCATGGTGGTAGTTTCCTCCCTTAGGTGAAATATCCAATTCGCAAACATTGCAAGTTGGCCTGTTGTTAGCTTTTCTTGGAAGATGTCAACAAACTTTCCAACCTGACACCATGTTTGTTGCTCGGCGCGCACGGAAAAACAACGAAACGCGCGTGTGGTGACGTCAGCAGAAACGGCAAACGATGCCAACAAATTGAAACACTGGGAGCCGGTACTCAACAACAATTGCGGAGGCACGAGGTGGCCAGGGGTGGCCACGGCCAACCCAACCCCCCTCTACAGCCCCCCCCCACCGTGGCCACGGCCAACCCAACCCCCCTCTACAATCCCCCCCGCCCCCGTGGCCACCCCCCTTGATCCTGGATATTCAACAATATTTTCAATGCCTACTAAATAATTGATATCTCAGCTTTTATTATTATAATATAAATATATATTAACATTTTTTTATTTTTTCGCATTTGCTACTAGTTTTTGCTATTTATTTGTATGTTTAATGTTCAGTGTTTTGAACAAATAAATGTGTGTAAAATTAGACACAAAAAGAAGAAATTTGATGTATCAATCTTGTACAGTAGGAACACGCTGATATTTTAAAAGGACACAATAAATTAATAAATAAGAACTACATAAAGCAATATAATAAAAACAAACCAAGGGTTCTTTTTAACCTGTATTTCTTGTAAAAAAAATGGTCCATTCAGATATTATGATTGTATTCAATTATGAAATCAAATACACTTATAAAAAGCTGCAACAGCATCAAATAACATGAAACAATGTGATCATCCAAAAGACATTTATTTATGTGTGAACTTTGACTTTCAAACATGATGCCAAACAGGCAAAGAACTCCTGCATCAAATTAAGTTCAGAGTCTTGAGTGCCGTTTACTAGCACAAAAATAACTACAGGTTTTACCACAGGAAAAACAAGTTTTTTTTGTTTTTTTTTAATACTTAGTTGGGAATTTCGCTGTTCGGTTTCCTTTTCTACTTATTGTGTGCAGGTCAGTAACTGATATTTGCCTTATTGCCGCCAAGTGGCAGAAAGCTCTATTGTAACTGAGCAACTCATTGACAATTGTAACAGCTCCAATGCATTGAATTCATAACATATTATTTTATGCAGCCCACTCATCGGCGCTCGTAGCCCAAGGTCGGCATGCGAACGGTATGGCTGCATTGTTAAGAACCACTTATTTAGACATTTCAGGTATGAACTTATGGCCACCCCTATATGAGTCATGGCTTCACCCTGGCCACCCCAATGAAAATTTTTGGGCTACGCCCCTGCTCAGCAATAACCTGTTTTCCATTCCCATCACTATTACTCTGCATGTTTTTTTTCTGAGATAAACGAGAACAAAAGCAAACAGTACAAGCATGGGTCGTTCGCAAGTGCGTTTCTATGTTGACCTCCTTCCGGTTCACGCTGCTGACATCACGCGGCCTTGCGGCCTAAAAATAGCACTCGTGCGGCACCCTATCGTGAAATGACTAATGAACGTGATTTCATTATTTTTTGGGGCATATTTCCCATCTAGGGTGTCACCTACCCAGCCTGCCATGGCATGTGGTCAAAATGGGCTCCGCCTCTTGAACGCAGTCGACTGGCCACAACATCCTTCTGTGGTGAGTTAAACTTACGAAAGAAAGCATCCGTTCATCCCTTTTCTATATGTACCGTAAAGTGTATATCTCTGCAATAGTATTACAGTTATTGAGTCCTGTAATGCATGTTTCAATGTTTTCAATTGCGTTTTTCAATCTGCCTCTCCACAGTGGAGTGTTTTAAGTCTCATCATATGACCCACTTTTATTCCTTGGCTTTTTAGTTCAGCGTGAATTGTGAGGTCCTCGAGGTCTTTTCATGTTTTTTTTTTTTTTAGTTATTATTTTTATATTCATTAAATTTTTTAAGTTGCTATTTAAATTATTTTTAATGTATGTAATTTTTTATTTTACTTATTGTATTTTAGTATTTTATTGACATTTTTTTTGTTGTATTTTTTACTAGATTTATGTGTATGACTTTGGAAAGGCTTGTTTATAAAATGTGTGGATTGGATTATATTTATGGATTATATTTATATTTTTGGACCATAAGACAAAAGTAATCACCAAATATAAACAAGAAAGCAGTTAATATGATCATTTACAATTTGAGTCGGTAACTGATACTGATGTTTGATCTCACAAATGTTCTGAGTGGCAGTTCAGTTTCAATTGACTACATACTGTAATTTTCCTTATAGGCACGCACAACTGCATTGTGCGTGTCAGCAACAATCAAGTTTATAATATTACAGATAACTGAAAGTTTCACTGTATCCTGTAAAACTGCTACCACTGCCAAAGTAATATTATGGCCTTAAAATAACATTCAACTAAAACCCGTCTTGTTCCAGGATCCTATGCAGGAGCCGTCATTGCCATGCCTTTGGCTGGCGTGTTGGTTCAGTACATTGGGTGGCCGTCAGTCTTTTACATCTATGGTAAGAAATTGAATGTCAAGCATGTAACATTTCTAGCAAGAACAAAGGCAAACAAGTGTAGAGCTTCTTGAGTCATTAAGTCAACAATAAGCTGTGTGAGGATTTGTTCACAAATAAAACATTTCAGCGTGCAAGACTTGAAGGTCATCTTTTCATTTTCACTCTGGAAACCAATTTCACGAATTAAAGGGGGACTCCCCAAAAATTCTTCCCAATAATATGTTATACTGGGTTTGTGGAATTTGTGACCGGCTCTGACAAAAGGGTCCTCATGTGGCAAAATGGCAAAATTGAGATATTCATATACAGACGCTCCCCACCTTACGAACGAGTTACGTTCCGGACGATCGTTCGTAAGGTGAATTTGTTCGTAAGTTGCTTCAGTGCTATATTTTGTATTATAATTTATGTTTAAAGCCTATATAAGTATATTGAAGGTTTATATAAGTATGTTTAAGGCTTGTACAAGTAACCTGCATTGGTTTGTACTGAAAAAAACTTTTAATAAAATGGAGAGAATACGTACAGTACTGTACTGTACTACGTATGTTAGAGAGAGAGAGCGAGAGACACACACAGTATGTACATGTACGTAATAAGATAAATAAAATGAAGTTTAACTTACGTTTGGAAGATGTACTCGATGCTTAAGGAGATGATGGAGGAGGAGGAAGAGGAGGATTTTATATCATGAGAGATTCTTCGTCGTCGCTGGAATCGGCTTCAAAAGTTATTTCCTGCTTCATGGGGACCGGCGTTTTCTTCCTCCTCCTCCTCGCCACGTTGCTCAGCCTCCAATGAGCTCTCACAGCGCCAATCGTCGGTATTAGTGGCGGAAAGAAGCACTGCGCGCAATACAAAATCTAACTTACAGCATTTCTTTCCGAACATTTTTCGACATACTGTACGCGCAGAAATGTTCGTATGTACCGTTGTTCGTAACTCGAATGTTCGTAAGTAGGGGAGCGTCTGTATTCAAATTCTGCACCTAATTTCTTTTAAAATTATATATAATACATGGGACGGCACGGTGGCTGACTGGTTAGCACGTCCGCCCCCCAGTGCAGAGGACGTGAGATCGAGTCCGGGCTTTGGCCTTCCTGGGTGGCGTTTGCATGTTCTCCCCGTGCTTGCGTGGGTTTTCTCCGGGTACTCCGGTTTCCTCCCACATTCCAAAAAACATGCATGTCAGGTTGATTGGACACTCCAAATTGTCCATAGGTGTGATTGTGAGTGTGGTTGTTCGTCTCTGTGTGCCCTGCGATTGGCTGGCAACCAGTTCGGGGTCTACTGCCCGAAGCCAGCTGGGATAGGCTCCAGCAACCCCGCGACCCTTGTGAGGACAAGCGGTTAAGAAAATGGATGGATGGATATAATACATGGACGTACCTCAAAAATAGACAAAGTTACAGCAATTTTAATGTTGCCAGGTTGAATTACCTAGTTTTGAAAAAAAAATGTTTTTTTTTTAAAGTTTTGCATCTTTCAAATTTCCATAGCAACCAATACCTTAGGAAAAAGACACTGACCCCAAATTCTCAGAAATCATTAAAAGATCAATGGAAAGCCAATTTCAATAGCAGGTAAGGACATCATCAGTGATTTGAACCCTTTAAAAGTTTAGAAGGTTTGACCTCTCAACAGATGAAATAAACCTCCATTTTGAAGAGCACATTGATCTTATAATTCATCTTCTGAGGCATCATCAGATTTTTAAAATTTTATTTTATTGTTGCTCCTTGCGAATATTTTCTTGTTCCAATTAGGTTTAGTTGATTTAATAATTTTGTGTCAATTAAAAGATTATTTGTCATTTGGTGTACACTACTGTATTTACAAGTCACTCATGTGCTGTGTGCATTTTTGGAGCGGGAAGACTGGCTTTGTGAGGACCATTGCCATCATTTTTCATCTTCAAGTTTCAAATTTCATTGCTCATATTTGATTTAAAATTCCAACTTAAAAGAGCATAAAGTGAAAATTTGTGGTGATATTCTGCGACTCTGCCAGACTGTTCATTTGGGACGTGTCGATCAAGTGGCGTGTCATCTTTCATAGACATTTATTTTCGTGCTGAATGGTCACATTATGGTGTATTTAGACTTTTATTATGTGTCTTTTTATATCAATCATTTGTAACGCGACATTAGGGGCAAAGATCTCCGGGTTATTTTGAGGCAGGTTTCTGAGATGGGCTGCTAGCTAAAGTCGGCTAAAGACAACGTTGGCTAAAGATGCACTTTTTCTTATAATTGTTTATTTACATATACTTCTATTATAATTGTAACTTTTGGGCTGCTGGGAAATGAAAATAGAGACCTCTTGAGGCTATTTTTGGCAAAATCTCAAAGTCGACATTTTTGTCCACACAATCTATTTTTGTTATTTACTCAAAACTAATGTTGCCGAAATGCGGAGACCTTTTGCAGGGCTCAAGTAACAACCAATCACGGCTCAGCTTCAGAAAAATGGGTGAACTGTGATTGGTTGTTGCCTGAGCCGTCAGAAACTGTGATGTTATTTTTAGTCGACACCAAGTGGCAAAATGGCCGCCCCCGGAGTTGGATAAAATTGGGTGGATTTGCCACTTAACTTATATTCCACAAACACAATATATCAGAATATATCAGAATGTTTAGACTTAGTGGGGCTTCATAGAACATTATTGTGAAGAACATTTCTGGGTTGACCGAAGCAAATCACAAATTATAGTACAAGTTAGCATAAACCATAAATCACTTACCAGTATTTTATGAATTTCAGTATTACTGATCATTCATCAGTAATGAATCATCCATTTTAGAGGAAAAACAATGAAGAGCTTAATTTATTCACTGCACTTATTAGGAATATTCGACAAGAGGCTATTTAAAGATGTTATCCCATTAATGACAGTTACAAATTCCGTCCTGTGAAAATGAACAGAAACTGAACAGAAATACAGTACAGTATAACATGGATGCCATTTGCAGGTCGTTCATGAACTAACACCCACAAATCAGCTTAATTGAATTGAATTGCTCAAAATGTCACTGCACTAGTCCATCTCACAAGATAAAGTTGCATACTGTATAAAATAAAAAAAATATATAATGTGACAGCCAACAAACATGCAAGAAAACCATGTGGAATCATTATTGGATGCTTATCATCACCAAACAATCACGATACTTTACTGTTAGTTGTACTTTGAATGCGTTTCACAATAAACCTTATCTAAATTGCTCTGAAGATTGATTAAAACGATTAACGCTGACATAAAATTCACACTTTGCTAGATGTGTTTTAATAAAAAGCCACTCCGCTTTGTGTGCGATATTATCTCATGATTTATTGATGTAAAGTAGCACCGTCCTGTCTGGGTGCTGTGACTCATTATTTCATCTGAATAATAATGAAGCTTCTCAGGTAGTGAGTCAAGCTTTCGACTTGGTTTCATGATTCTGCCTCGCTCCTCATCAAAACTTTAAAAGGACTTTGCCGCTTAGTATGTTTTATTCACTCTTGTGTTTCATTGACAAAAAAAAAAAAAAGGTGTTTTTGGAATCCTATGGTATATCCTGTGGCTTCTGTTGGCCTATGGAAGTCCTGCGGTACATCCAACCATCACGGATGAAGAAAGGACATACATTGAGTCCACCATTGGTGAAACAATCCATCACCTGAGTGTCACTCAGGTAAGGGAACAGTAAAATGTGAAATGATCATTTCATACAACATGGTTGACATGACAAGCTTTTTTCTCACTTCTTATGCGGTAAGAAATTCAAGACACCGTGGCGTCGTTTCTTCACCTCCATGCCAGTCTACGCCATTATCGTGGCTAACTTCTGCCGCAGCTGGACCTTCTACTTGCTTCTCATCAGCCAGCCGGCATATTTTGAAGAGGTCTTTGGGTTCCCAATCAGCAAGGTTCATCACACTTTTATTTGACAGAGACCATGAATCAGGGCGTTGGTATTTTATGTCCTAACCCTATGATACTCTTACAGGTGGGGATTCTGTCTGCTGTGCCGCACATGGTCATGACTATTGTTGTTCCAATCGGAGGACAGCTGGCGGACTTCCTGCGTAGCAACAAAATCATGACTACTACAAATGTGAGGAAACTCATGAACTGCGGAGGTAGGTTGAGGAAACCCAACATGTGCTCCAACTGAAACGGACCACATGGATCGTTTCAATTTGGTCGTTTTTTTTAAAGCACGAAAATATTAGATTAGATTAGAAAATAGAGATTCAATGAAAAGGCTACACTCCCTGTTCATTTTGTTCAGCAGTAAACTCTATAACAGGCACCTGCAATCTGTGGCCCTGTGGATCTCTAAAAAAGTTAGTACGAGTAGATTTTTTTTTTTACATTTTAATTTTTTAGATAAAATATTATTCAAATGAAATAATTATTTAGATTATTAAGGATTTAGATAAAAAAAAAAAAAAAATTTAAAGCCAGAGTCCAAATTTCAAAGGCAGAAAACGTTCCAAAAGTAGCCATAAAATGTCCCAAACTAAAACAAGAAATCACAAATTTTACAATAAATGTCTTAAAAATTTATTTTAAAAAGGCACAAAAGAAAACATTTAAAAAGTAACTATCAAATGTCCAGAAACAAAATTTAAAAAATCTGGAAAATTACCATAAGGTGACCACAAAATTGCCCAAAAAATTGATAGCAAAAAAGGCAGAGAAAAAAAATGTAAGAAAAGAACAAAAGACAAATCGGACACAGAAAATTACCATAATGTGTCCATAAAATTGCCAAAAATGTCAGAGATTCGACAGTATAACGGCACCTTTCCTTTCCTTTTTGTCATTACATAAGCAGGGCCACCAACCGTAGTCGATCTTTCCACCTCAGCAATGACCACAAATGCAAAACGCCATTGCGGATGAACAAAAAAAGTTTCCACTTTATTTACAAAAAAATGGTGATTACAAAAGCATAAACAAATTTACGGGCTCAGGTAACGATTATTCACGCGGCCTTCTCTCTTTCTGAGTTTGGTCATGTGACATTCGCAAGGTGGGCCATGATTGGTCATTGCCTGATCCCTGTTGATCCCAACTGTGATGTCATTTTCTGTCGACAGCAAATGGCAAAGTGTCCGTCTCCTGAGATGTATAAAAAACGAAACGAAAGAAGTGGATTTTTGCTGCTTAACCACATGACTTTCCTATTAAATCTGCTCAAAGCAAAAAATTGAATTTCCAATCGCTACTGCCACATGCGCCTGAAAAATGTAACTGCTCACACCCTTTTTCACATACACGATGCGTGCATGACCTCACATTCAAAGACAGAGGGTGGGAAATTCGAACCTGAATCCAGTCTGAAAACTATTGTCCAGAGGCTTGCAGGAGTACCCATTGTGAACAGCTAAGGTGTTAATCTGCTAAATAGTCATAAATTTCTAGGCAAATTGTTACACAGGGCAGCTTTAAGTAAATTTTTCATGTATTTGTACGTGAGTAAATTCACGCAGGGGTACTTTTTACTTTTACTTTAGCGAGTATCTGGACTTTTTACTCCACTACTTTTCTAATTGTGTTTACTCATCGTGCTCGATCTACCAACACAAAACAGGCGAAGAAGTAACTAACCAATAAAAAGTAAGCCAAGCTAAGCGGGCACCTGATGGCAAAATGGGCAACACGACAGACGATATCATGACAGGAGCCAGTGAGATGACAAAATCCTGCAAACGAAGAGGCAGTTTAGCCCCCACTTGAGTATTAAACAAAGTTCACAATCATCAGGGAACTTCTGGAGTCAGTTGTCTGCCCTAAGTGAAAAGGGGGTGAATAATTTCGTACATCCAATTTTTCAGGTTTTTAATTTTTTTTGTTGTATTTTTTTAAATCATTATTTTATTTTATTACTATACTTTATGATTGTGTTGATTCTTCACAAAACAATTAAAATTTTCTATCTTTATGTTTGAAGGCTGAAATGGGGTAAAAGTGCCAATGTGGCACATGTGATGAGCTTGTTGAGTTTGCACTATAATTGAATGTGGTCCATATACAAGAGCTTCATCGCAAATCTTCTATTTACAACGATAATATTGTTCAGTTTATTATGCAGATGTGCCAAATATTTTGACCGGTGTGTGCGTCAGTGTAGCAAACATCTTAATTGTTTGCCTTGCAGTTGGCATGTCATTCTGTTTCTTACCACATGTTGTCTTTTTGCAGGCTTTGGTATGGAGGCAACTCTTCTGCTGGTGGTCGGGTATTCACACACCCGAGCTATGGCCATCTCCTTCTTGGTGCTTGCTGTAGGCTTCAGTGGATTTGCCATCTCAGGTACTAAAGCGATGCTTTGATTTACTAGTGCCACTACTTTCAAGATATGAGCCACCACTCAGCCATTTAAAAAAAAAAAAATGTGACTTGCGAGCAATGATTTGAGTTACAAGTGAGCTTCAGGCTCTTCCAAGCACCAGTGAATTGAAACAAAATGTACCCATTTACGGTGAAACTTGGAATCTAGTTTATCAACAAATTACAAGAATTATGCTTTCTGACATGCGGAGTATTGGTCTTTGAGGTGAAATTTCAATATGAACCTAAAATGCACCCTAACCTTTACAATTCAAATGTTTAAAGAAGGTCTGAAGATAAGTTTATCTGTGCAGGTTTAATCCAGAAAGTTCACCCTCAAGATCAATATCCTGAACTTTTTTTGTGAGTAGTTTATAGCCCCCTATTGCACCTGCAGAAACCTCTGACAAGCATTATTTACTCATTTGCTCATTTAATTATGTTTTTTTCATGCTAGAGCATACAGGCTTTGATGCAGCCTCTGAACTGAAGAGAATGCCTGAAACAATGGTAGTTATTACCAAAACGGCCAGCAGGTGGCAGCAGAGTATAAGAGATCAGCAAGGGCTAAGCTAATCTATATTCTAATGCTAATTGCTGCAAAACGGAAACAGATAGAAATGTCTTTTTTTTCTGATGAAAGAAGAGACTCCAATCTTTTTTTTGGTAGGTTCCATGTTTTTATAGCAATAGAACACAATATTCTGTGGGCCTTGCAAAATCCAGTAAAACAGCCGGGAGCGAAGGGGATTGCTTCAGTGAAAATGGCTGGGAGTTAATGAGTTAATGAACTTTGTCGATACACAATCACATGCTTACTGTTGTTGGCAGGGTTTAATGTCAATCATCTGGACATCGCTCCTCGCTATGCCAGCATCCTGATGGGCATTTCTAATGGGGTGGGAACACTGTCTGGAATGGTGTGTCCCCTGATTGTCGGAGCCCTGACTATTCACAAGGTACATGTTTTGTTGTTGTTTTTTAAGGTAGGGGTTGATCAACTAAAAACCTTTTATACTTTGTATAATGTGATGAAAGTACGCCAGCCTTTTTTGCACCATGGACAGTTTTCCTGTAAAGACATATTTCGACAGACCGGCATAGACATAAATGAAGACAAATTATTTAAAATACAGCTCACCATTATACTGAATGCTGTTGTTGTAATTAGTGGCAGTCTTGCACATTATTTTCTTCAAGTTGACTCGGGGTCTCTTCTTATGTTCTGGAGCAGAGCATGTTAAAAGATGGAACATCATAACCAGGCTCAAAAACGTTAAGCATTTCTATTTTAGATTGCATGATGAACAAAGTTCTTGTTAGCGCACAGTTGTTATTGCCTATGCATTATTGGACAACTTCGTCCTATGGCCGTTTGGTATGACTATTTTAAGACTAGCGACGAAGCTAGCTGAAGCTAGTGCCACGACGATAACTCCTTTGCTCATCCACAACCAGCTTATATTCGTACTCTTAGACTCGCACAGATGAACGAGGACTGTGTCGCCTTAGTGGCGAGACATTTTGCTGCCACACAGAGCCATGTAAGTGTGCCAACGGCAGAAGACAGGCAAGTTCTCTGTAAATTAAGCAGTTGGTCAGCTT
The DNA here is from genome assembly GCF_051991255.1 of Vanacampus margaritifer. Taxonomy (NCBI): domain Eukaryota; kingdom Metazoa; phylum Chordata; class Actinopteri; order Syngnathiformes; family Syngnathidae; genus Vanacampus; species Vanacampus margaritifer. The sequence goes on along the minus strand of NC_135437.1, from coordinate 25,446,288 downwards.
TGAGCAATACACATTAATTAATGTGGAGTAGTAAGATTGACCCGTTTATTAGTTTGCATGGCAGCCTATCATACAAATAAGCGTTCAAATGACAGCGGCCCAGAATTTTTGCTCACTGATAGTGCTCTGCGCTCCCAAACTGGAGACATGGTTGCCACGTGAGTTCAATCCCCGAGCAGACTGTTGCCCCACCCAAAAAAAATGTAGATCGCTGGAGATTGATTTAACTCATTCACTGCCATTGACGGCTATTGACGTCGAAAATTCATTTGAACTATTTCTATTAGTTTAAATTTTTTTCCACTTTTGTTAACAAGAGTATGAAAACCTAGAAAAAAAAATTATATTGTACATTTAGAACAGATATAAAATTTAAGATTAATCGTGAGTTTACTATTGAAGTCATGCGATTAATTACAATTTAAAAAATGTAATCGTCTGACGCGATTTAAAAAACAGGAAAAGATTATTAGTTAGGAGCGTCAGGCGAATGACATTTTTAACCGTAATTAATTGCATGACTTCACGAGTTAACTCACGATTAATCACAAATTTTATATCTGTTCTAAATGTACAATAAAAAAAATCGAAGTTTTCATACTCTTGTTAACAAAAGTGGAAAAAATGCTAAACTAACCCCTGGGCGTTATTTGACCATTTTTTGGCTTTTTGTTGGTTCTGACCAAGCCATTTCAAAATAAAATAACGCCTAGGGGTTAATAGAATTAGTTTAAATGAATATTTGACGTCTATAACCGTCAATGGCAGTGAATGAGTTATTATGGTATTGAAATAATAATAATCTTAAGACACCATACCAATTGTTGTCTAATTGTTTAGCATCAAAATGAAATCAGCTGAAAGAAAATTGACATACATTTAACTTGGTTAAATGGCAAGAATAATCAAACTGCAGCTGTATTTCTAGTGAGAGTCAGGGTGTGGATTTATCACCATCCCTCTTATCTCAGAGGTGCATCGTCAAAAGAGCAGCGCTTCATTCAGGATATTCTTTGACTCTATTCTTTCCTCCCTTCCGACAGACTCGTCTTGAGTGGCAGAATGTCTTTGTTATCGCATCCATGGTGCACTACACGGGGGTCATCTTCTACGCTATCTTTGCCTCGGGAGAACAGCAGGACTGGGCCAACCCCGAGAGTACGAGTGAAGAAAAATGCGGCTTCATCGAAGAGGACGAGCTAGCTGAAGAATCTGAGCTCAACAGCGAGAGCATGACGGCTCCCAAAATGACTTACGGAACGACGGATAGCGCGTCGGGTCGGAAACACGGCTGGAAAAAGAAGAGAGGGGTGAGCACGCAAGAGGAGGACGAACATTACGCTAATGGGGACTATCAGAATGGATGCCAGTGAGCAGCTCTTGCAGAGACTTTCACACTTTGGTGATGATGCAGTTTTACACCTGTGGAACTGAAGTATAATGGACCTCAACCAACTTTCATCAACTTATATGAAAACACCAGTTTTGGAGTGATGCCTTGTCTTTGAAAGCAATTCATTATAAAAGATGAAATGCCTGAAATGTATCTTTATCATTATTTCAGAATTCATTTGTCTTGTCTAATGTCAAGTGTTCAACCTATGCAACATAGCAGACCATAGTGATAAGTGTGCGGTTTTTGATTGAATGCTATTGAGGAGTGAAAACATTAGCTATGCCTGCACAATGTAATAATCTATTACAAGAGTACATAATGTGATATTTGATTGGGCCTCATTTGTCATCAGGTGTGCCCAATGTTGCGGCAGGTGACTTGGTGTCTGTTCAATTATTTATCCTGTAAATCTTATCTGTTTTTTTTTTTTTTTTTTAAATAAAACTAAATGTTGAGTTCATCTCCAAAGCATTTAAACTAACCATTTTTATTTTATTTTTTTGTTATGTTTGTTAATGTTCTAAAGACAAAGAAAAACTGTTCTGTACACAGGAGTATAATGTGAGAACATCACTTTTTGTTTGTGTTTTGAATTGACATAAATGTAATAAACTCAAGTTTTATCTTTCATTCAGTTGAGGGAATGTACATTTTCGTAGATGGCACAGCTGTGCTTGAGCGGACATAAACAATCGGGGTGGATAGAGGTCTCCAAAGTGCCCACAATCAAGCCATCTGTGTTCACGCCACAAAATGTCCTTTTTAAATCCGCCACACTGCACTCGCTTGTGCACATCTGTGAAAATACCATAACAAGGTCTAATCCACCTCAGTGCAGATTTAGACCCCGCCTTGTGCTAGACTTGTGCTGGGCACACAATAAATCTCTATGAGCCCTTTTTTAAGGGAGGTGGAGGGTTGGATGTCACACACGTCGTGGGTGCAATTAAGCTAGTCCCCAATTATCAACCACAAGGTGAGATTCTTGCAGTTTACTTGCCAATGTCATGCACAGACCCTAGCAAGTCAATTTCTTTTTCCACAACGTCAAGCCAGCGTGTGCTCTGACCGCCCCGATTTCAATGCAAATGAAGGATCCTGCTATAAGTGGCCGGGAAAAGGCTCAATTCCATTACGTAACGGTACACAAAAAATCTGCCTAAATGTACCTGTGCAAAATTTAGGATAATCCCAAAATAAAGAAAAGGCAGGGGCTGTGGGCCGGTGGGGTGCCTGGTGGGCCTGCCGTGCCCTGTTCTGCTGTGTTGGGCTTGGGGCGCGGGCCGTGTTGGGGTGGGTCGCTGCGGGCTCCTGGGTTTGCTCTCCAGCCGGTGGGCCCGGTTGTTGTGCTTGCTCTGTCCTGGCCGGGGTCGACGGTTCTTCTCTTTGATGGAGGTTTTCATGCATGCCAAATCTACCGAAATTCAAACACAATCTGCTTCTTCCTGTGGTCGTTGAATCGGTGGAGGCTGACGTCTGTGGATCTCACTCTGCTTCATCTATCCTTCCTTCCTTTCCTCAGTCTTTCCTTTGGTCTCTTGAGGTCTCCTGAATTTGTTGGAATTTACATGTTTCTGTGGTTGGTGAAAGATTCTGGTTGGTAACCCGGTGGGTAGTAGATGATGTCTGGTCGGTGCTGGATTTCACTTTTCTTTCTTTTCTTTGAGCCTTCCTCGGGTCTCCTGACAACTTCAGGACTCTAGCGCCATTCTGAAGTATTCGGTTTAAGTGAACGGTATGGGATTTTTTATAGTTTTTTGGGCAAATTAATGAGCGCACACGCACATACTCATGCACATACAAAAAAAAAAGGCAAAAAAAGAGAGGGAGCAATGATGATGACATGTCGAATCGTTAAGATTACCAAATGAACAATACTGAGCTCTCTCAAATAAATAAAAAATAAAATACAAAAAAAACACTAAATTTGGGTGATGTCAACACTTCTGGTTCATCATAATTGGATCCTAGCTAACCAATCACAATCACAAGTTGAATTGCATGATGTTCATGTTAAAAATGTTACAAATAAGCCTGGTAAGTTTACAATATGTTACAGTCATACTATCCTGGCGTCCAGTATAATGAATAAAAACATGAGATAACACCCCCCCAGCCCCCCCCCCCCCCCCACACACACAAATTCCATGTTGTTCTTATGTGGAAAAAGAGTCAAAATCAGCCAAAAATAAAAAAATTGCCCAGCAGAAAAAAATGCAGGTCTGAAAATGGTTCTTTTTTTTCTCAACATGATGACTTTTACGCCATAGTAATGTGCACAAACAGTTCATGGAAATAGGGAAAGCGACATTTGATGAGTTTAATGCTGTTTTCTGAAAATACAACAAAACTCTGCTCCTATCACTGACTGTTTATAGTAGTAGGCGTTTACATTTTGTCTTTTTTTCTTAAGGCCAAAGATGGCTCTGTTTCCCGTCATAGTGTGGTAAACATCCTTTGTCTTATCTGTCTTCATACTACAGCGCTTCAACATAATTGCTTAACAGGATATCCCTCACTAGTGTCATACTTACATTTTTCATAATAAACGACTTGCTTTTGAGAGGATATCTTGTGTTCATTTAGTGAACAAATACAAATCCAATTATTGATTATTCCTCTTGTTAAAGTTCTTGAGCTCTCGAGTGTTTCTGTATTGTATTAGTACTAACCCAACAGTTTATCTGGGTGCGTATAACAACATTTTCAGCCAGCAAGGAGCATCTGCCTTTTTTTGCCATTGTTAGATGTACAGTAGCAAATGCCCCGTCACAGAGTCCATCACCGGCAGCTTGTTCCCAAACACAAACCACAGAGTCCAGCAGCCAATGGCAAAGGTTCTGTTTATTCCAGAGAGACTGTTCTGTTGACTCAGAACAACCCCATTGAATGGAGCAACAGCCCATCAATGATTAAACTATTGTTTATGGGCAATATGAGGGGGGAAGAAAAAGAAATGCATCATCAAGACGAGGAAAACGATAGATCTGGTCTAGAATTATTTAGACAGTATTGCTCCTTTATATATTTCCACAATTGATTTACAACAGTCAAGAGTACAAGTTCAGCTTTAATTCAATTGCTAATTATTTAGCCTTTGTATTCATTTTCCGATTTCCTACATTTTCAAGTATTTGGACAAATGAGATGTCTCTGAGAGTTCACCTATGATGACTTGTGGTCACGTAAAAATATATATAAATAAAAAGCTAAATAATGAGGCATTATAGTGTTGTCAATGCTGGTTTTACCCAGAATTACATGTGTGCTCTGCATCATGCTAATTAGTGAATGTCCAGTGTGTGCTGTTTGTGCATGTGGGTGGGATATTCAACTTACTAGAGACTTCATGCGGTAGCCTCTCAATCTTTTAGAGATAAAGAGTTTTTTTTTTTTTTTTGGGCAAGTGTGTTTTAGTGGGTTTGTGGGTGGGGGGGGATGAGTACAGGGATGGACAGTTTAATTAATAACCACCACCCTTTTCTCCCTGACCTTAGTTGGTCACACATACTTTCACTGACGCCCAGACACAAGATTGCTGCATTAGAAAGCATTGGCAAAAATTGACGTGCGCTGTATAGCTCAGTGCGGACTTCAATCACAAGGAACAAGGAGATTCAAATAGTGGGAATCATCCAGCTTGGAAAAGGTAAGGACCATGACAGCATGTTCCATGATGATGAGCCCACGTGTGCCGAAAGTGTGTGCTTGATGGCGGGTGAGATGTCTGCTGCTGTGTGGGCAGTTACAGAAGATACTTGCTAGGATCCCTTGGGAAATTTTTTTAATTAATTGAAAGTACACTTATTACTGACGCCACATACAGTAAAGTATAGACAGGTTCGTTTACTTTGTTACTTACGGGTCACAAAATGGTTACATTGCATTCTCATTATGCTATGAAATCAGATACAAGAGCTGTAGCAATACAAAACAATTGGTTTTGACTTGCACTGTCAGAAAGGTATTCTTTTATCAATGTTTTTGCCCAACTCTTGTGGTTAAAGTAACCAAAATATTAGAACGACCTCTTACAGAGGATTTCTTCTGTGTTGACCTATTTGTAATAAACACATTTGTACACTGTATTAAGTAGAAGGAATGTAGCATCAAACTAATGAATTCATCACACCATAGTTTACTGTACATGCTATGGCTAGTAAGTAACGTGGGGTTGACGTCAAAGTAATCTGATTGGACGCTTAGGAAATGATATGATCTTGTCACCACATTGATTTTCTGTGCACGCTTTTGCCTTGGAGCTCCCTGCAGAACAGTGCAATCTTTCAGAACCATTAATTGTGCCCTGAGAAGTAATTGCTTACCCCTATCAAATGGGTTTGCGTTTTTATTGATTGATTGAGTTTGAGGAACACTATCCTGCACCGTGTTATGAGTTAAAGTTAGATTATAGGGATGATAAGAAGAGTATAAAGTTGTCATTTCTAAATAAGAAAAGAAGACACCGAGGACAACACTAGTGCAAGGTGCTGACTGCAACATATTACTTATCTGTCCATTTACTATATCTGTAATATTACTGATGTGGGGGAAAACAAAACAACATGCTAACTATACTTAATGAAGTGTCCGGTTAGTTTCAGTGAGAGTACAGACGCTCCCCAACTTACGAACGAGTTACGTTCCGAGCGATCGTTCGTAAGGTGAATTTGTTCGTAATTTGCTTCAGTGCTATATTTTGTATTATAATTTATGTTTAAAGAGAATACGTACAGTACTGTACTACGTATGTTAGAGAGAGAGAGCGAGAGACACACACAGTATGTACATGTACGTAATAAGATAAATAAAATGAAGTTTAACTTACTTTTGGAAGATGTACTCGATGCTTAAGGATTTGATGGAGGAGGAGGAGGAAGAGGGGGATTTTATATCATGAGAGGTTCTTCGTCGTCGCTAGAATGGGCTTCAAAAGTTACTTCCTCCTCCGTAACTTCAATGTAGGAAGAAGTTGAGGGTCGCGGAGAAGAAGATGAGGGTTGATGAGTATCTTCCTTGGAGGATTTACTAGAAACTGGCCGAAAGAAGCGATCTAACGACGATTGCACAGTTTTCTTCTTTTTTCATCATAAATGATGCGGTAGCACTGTATGGCATCATTCAATTGATTTGCAACCTTTGTGCAACGTTCAATATTTGGGTCTTGCTGCTCGAAGAGTGCGATGGCTTTATCTATGAGCGACAGGCGTTTCTTCTTCTTCCTCCTCCTCGACACGTTGCTGAGCCTCCAATGCTGGGTGAGCTCTCACAGCGCCAAGCGTCGGTATTAGCGGCGGAAAGAAGCACTACAGTACTCGGGGAAAAAGGTGCGCAATAAAAAATCTAACTTACAGCATCTCTTTCCGAACATTTTTTGACATGCGCGCATGCGCACAGACATGTTCGTATGTACCGTTGTTCGTAACTCGAATGTTCGTAAGTAGGGGAGCGTCTGTATCTGTAATATTACTGATGTGGAGGAAAACAAAACACCATGCTAACTATACTTAATGAAGTGTCCGGTTAGTTTCAGTGAGAGTACAGTGAGTTTGTTAACTCTTTGACTTGCCAGACGTTTTCAGAAAAGGGATGCAGTGGGTGCCAGCCGATTTTAAGCATTTTGACTGATCTTTCAAGGTCCACAGAAAATTATGTGTTTGGACTATGGAAACACACATACTACCAAATGAAAGATTGGACTGTCATCTTTCATCAGAAAAAAAGTTTGTTTCTACCCTATTCCGTTTTTGAGTAATCAACAATAGAAAATGGTTAGTTTCACCTCTGTTTTGAAAAAAAAACGTCTTTTAGCGTCTTTGGCACTCCTCCATAGGATTTTACTAAACGTTATTTAACGTTTTTGGCAGTCAAAGAGTTAAGAAATCTCCATCATCCTTCATGACCTTCATTTGCCGCCTCCCTGCAGGCACGGCAACTCATCCCTGTGTGGGAGAGAACACTTGACAGGTGTGTTGATGTCCACACTCACAAGCTCATGCTTAATTACTTTTCAGTGAATGTGTCACTGGCTGCTACAGGGAGAGCCAGAAGAGTGTTGAAGAGATCTTCATCAGGTCACTCTTGTTACAGAGGGAAACAGACACAAACTTCCACGTGGCTCAGTTTGGCCTAACAAGCTTCCTTCATGAACGAGTGGGTGGGCCCCGACATCAATGTGGTGGGACCACTGCAAATCCCTCCCACAGATGAATTCGCCATCTCAGAGAACTCTCATTTGTTTGGTAAGTCTACTTCGCATGAAACACTTTCCATAATCCATAGGCAGGGGAACACAATAAGATTTAGGGATGGTTGTCATATAGGCACCCGAGCTTGTTGTTTGGTGCTCTTTTTTTTTCCCGGCCCACCAACCGCATGGATCAACTTACACTTAAAGCAAATCTGGGCAATGTCTACTCTTAATATGTGTAGATAAGTCATTTTAAGATTACGGGGGTGGGGGATGGGTTTTCAGTTTTTGTTTTCTAATTACAGGCTTACCAGGGCTACACTGAAGCACATTATTACATTTCCAGTCCTCATGCGCACCGGCGCACCACTTCTATGTGCACCTCTGGCAACTGCGTACAACCATGCTAATGGCAGCACAATTTGGATTTCCGTTTGACCAGCCATCTACTTCTGTCACTTTTGTACTTCACCCACCCAGCCAGTCGTACATTTTATGCTATCATATTAAGGGTCATTGCAAGGTGCAACTTGGACTGGTTGGGGAAGCAATGGGGTGTGAAATTTAGGTGTGTTGAGGAAGGGCACAAAATTTCAAGAGAGGTCAAAATACAGTGGTACCTTGACTAACGGGCTTAATTTGGTCCATGATCAGGGTCAAAGTTAAAAAAAATTTTTTATTTTTTATTATTGCACATATAAACATAAAGAAAACACATTACAAGTATAAAATATAAGTTGAAGTAAAAAGAAAAACAAGAATAGGGAGAAAGAAAATAGTTTATATGGTCAAAAGGGGTAGGAGGAAGTTAAAAACGTATCTAGTCCTACCCCTTATTCGTTTTATGTTGATACAATAATAAGGTTAATGTATTTCAACAAAAGAAAAATCTATAAACCTATTCATATATACAAGTGCACTTTAACATTCGCACATTTGCCAGCAACATATGTACATGACATTCATGGTCATATACCATAATAGATTTATGAATCATATCCTCATACTCACATATACAATTTTCATTATACTCATACCGATACATCCAAAAAAAATAACAGCATATGTACAATTTTAACAGCTCATGTCTGATTTAAGTTTTTTTTTTTTTAACTTTGCTTTTAAGCTATTTTTTTTTTTAATTCAGCAAGTGACTGACATCTTTTCAGGTCAGTTCCAAAATGATTCCACAAATGAACATTTGCACACATTTGCTTAATATTTGTTCTTGTTTTAATTTTTTTGTAGACACTTGTGTTCTCTCCTATAAAAATCAGTTTTCCTCATTGAAATTAATAGAAATATCATTAATCCCATCCAATGCTCCAAAACACCACAATGTTTTTGTGACATATTTTCAATAATGGAACTGTATATAAAATACTGCATAACTAACCTCAACTTAAACCACCCAATCTTGTGACTGTATGAGGTCCCAAACGTAATTGTCATGTTTATTTTCAGTTTTGTTTACTCCCTGTCATGTTTTCCTTGTGTGTTCCCCTTGTCTTGTCATTTCCTGTTTTATTGTGAAAAGTCTACTCCTCTCGTTTCTGGTCACTTGCCCTTCCTCGTGTGGTGTCTGTGTCAACCCTGATTGTGTCCACCTGTGTCCCCATCACCCTCATGTGTCATCCAATCAGTGCCCTCAGCCAGGTGTGTCTTGTCAAGTCATTAGTGTTGGTGTATTTAGTCGGTTGTCTCCCCCCTGTCTGTGTCGGTTCATTTTTGCTGTTGCCACGTTCGTAAGTCTTTCGCCATGTCACGCTGACCTCTTTGCCTTATCCGGATCCATGTCATGTTGTTAGTCTCGCCTTAGTTGTTTTTTCATGTTTTGCTTCAGGTTTTGTTAGTTCCATTTGTTTTGTACTTTGAAGTTAGCTTTTTTTTGATTAGATATTAAAACCTCTTTTGGACTGCACCTCTGCCTCCTTGCTCTGCCTTCCCGCATCTGGGTCCTAAAGCCCCACCTTACTGTCAGTAATCATTATATTAATATATTTTTAAAAAAATATTCATTATAAATGCCAGTAATAACAGTTAACTATTTCAGACCAAAAGAGACTGCCTTTAACGTGTACCTGTGGTGGTCAGAAGGAGACATTTATATGGTTTATCAAGGTTGGAGCAAAGGCTGTGACATCACCATGTTGAAAGCCATCTCGGCTCAACTGACTTCCCCAATTAAACGCTGCATTTTTTTGGTGAATCAGAGTCAGTCTTGCAACTCTTCAGAGTCAATATTCACAGAAGGTCCATCAATCGGTGACTGGCGGCACCTGTTTGATGACGAACGGAATGAGACAGGGGGAAGTGCTGCCACACATGTTAATATTCTCCCACCGTATGAAAGCCGGTAGCCGGGTCGGGTTATATTGTTTTTGTTTAGTTAAATAATAATGTAATAAATAAATAATCGAGTCTGGATGACAGATTTATGTCCATAGGCAAGCGATCTGGCCTCTCACTCAATATTAAGTAATGGGTGTGAGTAACGGCCTGTCAACGTTGTGACGTCATATTCACCCCAAACATGGCGACGAGTATTGCCAGCCCAGTAAAAATGAATCTTTGACGTCTATAGCCGTCTATGGCAGTGATTGTGTTAAAATGAATGAGCCAAATTATTTTGGCAAATACAAGAATAGATACTAACACCAGGTGTTGATCAAACTTTACAATATATGATCTGTTTCGCCATCAATACCTAGAAAGGTTCCACCGGAGATACACTTTAATTAGCCTGTTTATGTTGAGTAAAATCCATAAAGCCCCATTTTTTTAAATTAAAATAATTACTCAATGTAAGTCAGAAAGAAAAGAAAAGAAAAAGGCTATTTTATTTTATTTTTATTTTTATTGTATTTATTTTTTTCGGGGAGAGCTCAGTATTGATCATTTGACATGTCATCATCATTGTTCTCCCTTTATTTATTTTTTTATTTTTGGTGTGCGTGTGCGTGTGCGTGTGCGTGTGCGTGTGCGTGTGTGCGTGTGTGTGTGTGTGTGTGTGTAAAAAAAAATAAGAATTCCCATACCGTTCACCTAAACCGAACACTTCAAAATCCAGCCAGAGTCGTGGGGCCGCCAGGAGACCCGAAGAGGGACCAAAGAAAAGAAAGAAAAGCGAAGCCCAGCACCGACCAGACACCACCCACCGGGCCACTATTTTACACACAGGCTATTTTATTTTTATTTAAAGAAGAACTTTCTTCTTATACATCACTGTTAAAAATTCACTTTCAATTAAGCAACATTTGTTGAATGTAAGTAATAAAATAAATTTGAATCAAACTCTAGTTACATTTAAAATCAAGTAACCGGTAATGTAACCAAGTTACTTTTAAAGTCTAGTAATCAGTAAAGTAACTAAGTTACATTTTTAAGGCAACTGTGGCAACACCGCTTACCATGAATCCCTTGATCTGCTTCACAAATGAAGAAGTGTATTGAAAATAATTATAATTTTGTAACCCTACTTTTAAATGGATGCATCATTATAGTGTACCACATTCCCTCCACAACAAGCAGCTCATAATGAAAATACCTGCCACACAGTAGCCATTTCCATTCCCCTGATGTGCTGATGACTCCACATACTGTTATGCTACCTGTAAAGAAGAAAAGGATTGCCCGTAGTTAATGAGTAGCTCTAGCAACCTTTGCGCCTCTTGGGAAGTCTTGGGCATGCACCAAGTTGTCCGAAGACTGTTGCTTCTGTTCTCATAAGTTTGACTGAAGCAGAAAATACATGGAAGATGGCTAGGCTAGGTAGTTAGTGGGACAAAAAGAAGTAAACATCAAAACAAAGTGGTGTGCTGCTGTCACAGTATGTATGCTCTGAATGGTCCGTGTGTTCGGTATCTCAGACATGGCCATCGTCAGAACCAAATCTTCAAGAGGTCAGTGTTGTTTTGTATATTTCACCTACTGTTTATTTCACTAAGTGCTTTGTCCCACGTCAATACCTGATAATATTTCACCTGTTATGGATTAACGATTCTTTTCCGTTTTTTAATAATGTCAGGTCTCACAACCTTTGAGAATTAAGGGCGACTGTGTTGCGATATTAACGTTATTGTTCCAGTTTCCACAGAGCAGCTTGTTTGGAGAGGCGTTACATGTCACTCCAAAGACACGGTGTGCTCTGTGAGAGTCACTTGTTAATGATTTATGGACTTACAGTATGTGCCGTGGATCTTACAGACTACTGCTTAGCTGGAAAGAGCTTTATAGAATTACATGACATTCCACTACAGTGAAATCCCAATGTCAAATTGAGTATGTTATTAACTTACTGTGGTGTACACGTTCACGCGCTTGCGGAAACATGGTAATGGCTATGGTGACATAATTATGTGGAAATGTCACAATAGGACATTAAGACTTTTGTCAATCGGGTTCACTGGTTTACACTAAATGAAACACATAGCGCAGGGGTATGCAGTTAAAACCACCAGGATTCTGCAGTTATTAGAAAACTGATATCCAACTAACTTGAAGAAATGTGTGAATACATGTTTTATAATAAGTGAAACAAAAAAATCATTTACAGGCTATATCAAAATTGGGGATATATTATAGCAGTGCACAAAAATTGACTCATCTGTCCCTCAATAAATCAACAATCTGTTTATAAATACTGCATGTCATGAGTGTTTAAATGTGACCTAAGGAAGGCATTATTAAATTGTATGATGCCGAACTTAAAAAAGGGGTAAACAAAACTTCATGTTGCCACATTCCTGACAAGAATTGCAGCCCGGAGTTGCATGTGAACCTTCACCTAAAATTAATTGCATGTGGTGCAAAAAAAGACATTTCCCATTTTACCCAATAGGTCACTCTGAACCTACAGTATATGACTGAGTTGTTCCATTCAACTTGACCTTGAGTTACAAATCATTATGCAAATGGCTGGTTTTACTTATTTTCCAGAATTACTCAAAATATAGAATTTTCTTTATGGTGGTATCTCACTGAGCAGTGAAGGTATGCGAGTGTTTGTGAACGTAGCAAATGTTTCTTATTTTTTGTCAGGGTTTGTTGGTTGCAAACAGATACAAAGATGTATGCCAGCTGTTTGCACACATTTTTAATGGTGGCAAACAGTTTTTCTTGGCGCCAAATTGATTGTGTAGGAGGAGAACGTTTGTTGGCTCGAATGTAAGGCTGGATGGTGTTGAATGCAGAGAAATCGGTAAACAGCAGTCTGGTTAAAGTATATGGGTAGTCAAGAGTCCAACCCTTATTGGAAGTTAATCCAACCTACTGATGGATATGGTAGCCAAACTCTGACAATGGACCAAATCTGGTTGGGCGAACTCCCATGCACCCCCTAAGACGCCACTGAATGGAGTAGAGCTGGTCCACTGCTCTACAGTACTCCCAAATAGAGTGGTCCGCATTCTTGATACTCCCGGTTGTTTTACTGCTATTTGACTGATTTTGCCAGGCCCACGGAATATTGTGTTCTATTGCTATACATGGAACCTACCAAAAGGATTAAAGTCTCTACTTTCATAAGGAAAAAAAATTGTATCTGTTTCCGTTTTGAAGCAATTAGTATTAGAATATAGTTAAGTTTCATCATTAGTCACAAATCTGTTGAAAACAGTTGCAACATGGCTGATCTCTTATACTCTGCTGCCACCTGCTGGCCGTTTTTTTGGGGGGTAAAAACTAACATTGGTTTAAATGACCTCTTCAGGTTAGAGGCTGGATCAAAGCCTTCTATATGCTCTAGCACAGTGGTCCCCAACCTTTTTTCCACCACGGACCGGTTCGTACAAGTCCACAACTTTCGTGGACCGGCAACCCAGTAGGTTGGGGGGTGGGGGTGGGGGGTACTTGGCTGTTTGGCAGCTGATTAAAAAAAAGGCTACAACAACAAACGCAAATCCACTATGTATTTTTACGTACCTGTACTAGCAGCACAAACACCATAACAAGGGTAACAACAAAGCTTTAATATGGTAATGCTTATGAACGAATCAAGCAACACAAAAGCTGGGGTATTGCGTAGAAACAACAATAAATGTGAAGCCACATTTTTATGTAACTATATTTGCAACGCCCTCCTCAAATGCGCCAACATAACAAGGCACCACAGAACAAATCTAAAGCCCATGAGTAACTCACTCACCATAACGCTAAATTGCCGCGGAACGGGCCATCATGCGTGGGAATCTCCTGTAGCTGTAATTCTATGCACCTTTCTTTTTCTTCTTGGTCAAAGGCTCCTGTATTGTCTCATCACTGGGCCTTTTCTCCGTTGTAAAGAAACTTTCCAAATGTGTCTGTTTTTTACTCATTTTGCTAACTTGTCGATTAGCATCAGCGCTACGCGACTGAGATAATTCTCTGAGAATCTGGTCACTTTTCAAAATAAAATATTCCTTTTTTTTTCTGGAGAGCTCAGTATTGTTCATTCGGTAATTTTACCGATTTGACATTTTTATTTATTTATTTTATTTTATTTATTATTTTTCATTTTGTATGTGGGTGAGTAAGTGTATGTGCATGTGCGTGTGAGTGTGTATTCATTAGTTCACCTAAAACCTATTTAAAAATCCCATACCGTTCACTTAAACTGAACACTTCAAAACCCAGCCAAAGCCGTGAGGCCGTCAGGAGACCCGAGGAAGGACCAAAGAAAAGAAAGGAAAGGAAAATCCAGCACCGACCACACACCACCCACCACCCACCGGGCCACCAACCAGAGTCCTTCACCAACCCCAGAAGCATCCAAATTCCAACAAATCAGGGAGACCTCAAGAGACCAAAGAAGAGACAGGAAAGGAAGGAAGGACAGACGAAGCAGAGTGAGATCCACAGACACCAGCCTCCACCGATTCAACGACCAGTGGAAGAAGCAGATTGTGTCTGAGTTTCGATAGATGCTGGTGTGGTGGATCTGGCATGCATGAAAATCTCCACCAAAGGGGGAGCCGTTGACCCCTGCCAGGACAGAGCAAGCACAACACCTCAGGGCCCCCCAGGCCACGGCAGCGCCAAGGGACAACCCCCGGGCCCCACAGGGGCCACCGGACGGAGAGCAAACCCAGGAGCAGGAGCGCCCCCCACCCCAACACGGCCCGCGCCCCCAACCCAACGCAGCAGGACGGGCACTGCAGGCCCGCCAGGCACCCCACCAGTCCACAGCCCCCGCTCCCCCTACGACCCCCCCTGCCATCCACCCCACCCAGCCCCAGCGCCCCCAGGCCCCCAAACACCCAGACACCCCCACCCCCAGCACCCCCTCACACAGCCACCCCCAAACCAAGCCGATCCCCCCTGACCCCACCCCCACCAACCGCCAGCCCCCCAGCCCCCGACCCCACCATCCCGGGGACCCCCCACACCCAGGCATCGGTGCCGAAGAGGGGCCGAACAGCGGAGCAGAGAGGGCACCCGCGCACTCCCCACCTCCCGCCGCATGGAGGGACGGAACACCGGGGGCAGAAGGGGAGATGGGGGCACCGGGGGACGGGCGGCACCCCCGAACCCCAGGTCCAGCGGGGAAAGGCCCCGGTCGTCACTCCAGCGTTCTTAGTGAATCTTAGTGAATATTACATTTGTGGAATATGAGTTATGCAGCAAAATCCAGCCATTTTTATCCATCTCACAGGGCGGCCATTTTACCATTTGCTGTCGAGTGAAAATGACATCACATTTACTCAGGGCTCAGGCAACGATTAATCACAGCTCAATTTTGTGAAGCTGAGCTTTGTGCAGTTTTGTGAAGCTGAGCTGTGATTGGTTGTTACCCAAGACCTAAGCAACTGTGATGTCATTTTCACTCGACAGCAAGTGGCAAAATGGCTGCCTTTACTAGATTTCCCCTTTAAGGCAGGATTCAAACTGAGGTAGCAGCTCTGATTTCCGTAGTTACGGCATTCCAGAGCTCTGCAGCTCGAATCAAAAACACTATTGAACCTGTGGACTTCTTTTGGGCTCTTGACTTTTTAGGATGACATTCGCCCAAAAATTTATTTGTGTCAAGAATGAAGAAATGACAGGTCCACAAACGTACCATTGGATCATCCAACAACCATCCATCCATTTTCTGCTGCTTATCCGAGGTCGGGTCACAGGGGCAGTAGCCTTCCCTCTCCCCAGCCACTTCGTCTAGCTCCTTTGGGGGATCCCATGGTGTTCCCAGGCCATCGTCTCTCCGGCATATTCTGGGTTGTCCCCGGCGCCTGTGGCTGGTGGGACATGCCCAGAACACCTCTCCAGGAAGACGTCCAGGAGGCATCCAAACTAGCTTCCAACAGTCAGACAGAAATGGCTCTGACCCTTATTTGGACAGCCAAAATGGCCTTGACTATAAATGCAGGATGGCCACCGATTAGCCAAGATCCAAAGAAGAGGAGGAGGCACCGTAAGCGGGCCTACCTGACTGGTGATGACAGGCATGAGGTAGAAAAGCTGTAAAACTGGGTGCATCTTGAGGGAAGGGAATTTTAGTCTGAAAAGGGATTTTGGACAACTTTAAATTGGAATTAGAACGCCTTGGCCTTACTAACATGTTTTAGAGGTTCTAACTTGCATGCAATAAACTAGTTTGCACAGTAAAGCCTCGTTTCCACCGCTGGTATCTACTCTACTGTACTCTATTCCTACTTGTCTCCACCAACAAATCTACCCGGCTCTGCTCTACTCAACTGTCTTTTTCTGGTACCTGCTCCTTTGCGGGCATTATGTTTGGACTAACGTGCAGAAGGTTCATAGTTGGAACCATTATCCACAATATAATTTATTATTTATAAAAAAAAAAAAAGAAAAGATGTTCGTCAGTAGACATATACACAAAATCATGTATATCACGACCCTGTTTTTTTTTTCTCATGCTCTTCTTGTTCTTCTAGATATTCTGGCAGATCAGAGCAGTCCTCTGCTACAAGACCCTGACATGTTCAGCAGCTACCCAGGCATGCAGTACTCAAGCATGGAGCCAAGCGTGCCCACGCCATATTACTGCAGTCAGAACTACTATCCCCAGTACAACGGAGAGGACTGGTACTCTCACACTGGCCTGTATGAACTAAGGAAAACAACACTGGAGGTCAACTATGGCGGTGATAGGGAGGATGTCTCTGCTGTCATGCCTGCTCTGTGCAAGAGGGCCCGGCATATGTCACAAACTGGACGCATCAAAGGGGAGGAGCTATGTGTTGTTTGTGGAGACAAGGCGTCCGGCTACCACTATAATGCTCTCACCTGTGAGGGCTGCAAAGGTGAGAGTACAGAATTTGTGTATTTCTGGATGGAGATGAGTGTACAAGTAATTCCACACTGCCAAATTAAACAATGTTAGGAGTGCAGGCTCATCATTTGACAAAGAATAGGTTCAGGTCTACCTCCTCCGCTTTCTGTGGTGCTAGGTTCCCTCTCAACTTTCTAGAGCACAATACAAGAGACACATGAGCTCCGTTGCATTAATGCCTGCCATTGTGCTGAATATTCTATGTCAGAATGTCCTATAGCTGTTTCATAGTTATCCTCTGTGTCCGTGTGCGTGTGCGTGCATGCGCGCGCACGTGCCTGTGTTTAATAATAACTTTCCAAACATGGATTTTGATTACAGTGGAACCTCGGAGTTTGAAAGTCTTGAAAGTCGTACAATTCGGACTTCAACCCAAAAAATCGGAGTAAAAAATGCCTCGGAGTCGGAACTCATTTTTGGAGTTCGAACACCCAAAGCAAGCTAAGCTGAACGTACCTTGAAAACGGGTAGCCGAGTGAAACCGAGCAATGCCGAATGCTCACGTTGCGGTAGGTGAGACTGCTCATTTCCAGTCAGATCGTGAATAAAAAGACAACAGTGCAAGTTGGGCAGCAAAGAAAAACATACAGTGCTACGAACCAAAGTGGAATTAGGAAGGAGATTATCGCACCGTTGTAACTACCGTGACTACTTCTGTAAATACTGGCACGAGGACCCCCCTTAGCTGTTCAACAACGTGCCTGACGTTAAACAACGCACGCTTAGTAGTCTAACAATATGCCCAATGTAAAATACACAAACTCAGCACTGAACTAAAGCTATCATTAACATAGCATTTATCATCCACTGATGCCATCACACCACAACAGGTAAGGTAAGGTATTTTTATTGTTTGAATACTGTACTGTACTGTGAATGTATAAAACATTAATAGAAATTAAAATGGGAATTTTCTGTTTTTGGAGCTAGGGAACGGATTAATTGCATTTACATTATTTCCTATGGGGAAAAAAATATATATTTCAACCAGAAATTCACTATTCATTCCCAACGCCATAATCAATATAACATACTTGTTTTTTTACCGCTATATTGTTATATTTGAAATTCCAAACATTCAGCTCATTCTGTGCACCTTGGAAACAATTTTCAACATGCCAAAAATTACCATTCATCAAAAATTCCAAATTTTCACCATTCAAATGCCGTACCCTCAAACAATGCAAAAATTACTTTTTTTTTGTTTTGTTTTGTTTCTCTCCTCTTTCCTTTTTTTCAAAACGGATTCAAAACGTTCAAACTTTAAACTGATCAGTTCATCCCTACGGCATTTTTTTTTTTCCTTCAAAATTTCAAACTAAGAGCTAAAAATTTTTATATTTTAGTTTTTCTTCTCTCATCTCTACATGTATTGACTGATTCAAACCATTCAGCTAATACCACCAATCTGTTGCCCACAGGCACCAGGTAGCCCCAAAGCACCATATGAGTAGCTCCTGGGCTTGTTCTAAAATTACTGTAACTCACCAGTAAGGGGACATTGAGATTTCCAAGAAATGTTGTAGAAGTGATCATTTCAAAATACAAATATTGGCAGAGATTTATAGGAAAAGTGTTGCATTTTGAAATATATATATATATATGTTTTGTAATTATTGTGAGAAATCACAATAATGAGATAAGAAGAAGAAATAGCTCTCAGCTTCAATAAGTTTAGTGAAACTTAATCATTAATTGATTTAATTAATCAAGCATTTGATTGCCAGTTGACAGTTGAGCAGGAACTGGCTTTCGCGTATTGAACGGACACACCCACAGCGTTTGAGAGCGGACGCAATGGCATGATTTCTCATGATTTTGAAACCTCAATTTATAACTTTTTTTAGCCATGAAAATTTGGCAGGTTTGTTACTACACTCAGAGTAGTTTCACTTTACAGGGGCTTTAAACAATTAGGCTGTATCTTAAACACTCTCTGAAGGACAAAGTGCAAAGAGCAAAGCGATTGCCTTCATAACTGAACATTTCCTTTTGTCCACCATATTAAGGTTTCTTCAGACGGAGCATCACAAAGAATGCCGTGTACAAGTGCAAAAGTGGAGGTAACTGTGAGATGGACATGTATATGCGCAGGAAATGCCAGGAATGTCGACTCAGGAAATGCAAGGAGATGGGCATGTTGGCAGAGTGTGAGTGTTTCTCTTTGTCATCCAAAGAGAGTAAAAACATCTTTTCCAGAATAAATGATCAAATACCACAAGAATTATAGTAAAGACCTTCTTTGTTAAACTTTGACTTTAATATTATGTTAAGAATTTATAGTCACTTTTTTACAAAGATATTCTTATAGGATTGTGACTTTTATACAAAAAAAACCCACATTTTTAAAATGACACTTGTTTTCCGCTCTAAAAAATGTGAATTTGTCATCATTAGTCAACTCTTTTTAATTCCTATGACATATAGGGGTTTTGATTAGCGTTAGAATTACGAGTTCCTCAGAAAATTGTCTCCTCTCTAAATCCTCAGAACTAACATTTTGTTTTTGGCATCACCATGCATACTCTAGAACTACTATTACAAAAGACAGTTATTCTAAATGCAGCAACACCTTCTAATCTCACATGGCCTGATTAATTTAACATGAGTAATGGAAGTACTGAATGTCTCACACACGTTTTTCACACAACCAAAAAAAGGCTCGCTCAGGCACCACTGTCACCACTGTCTTGCCAGAATAAGAAATTTACAATGAATTCATCCATATTCAAAAACCAAACTGATTTTTGGCCTTGAAGCTTTAAAGCTTCCTTTCCTGTCGGCTGCAGGCCTGCTTACGGAGATCCAGTGCAAATCTAAAAGGCTAAGGAAAAACACAAAGGCCTCTCCAGGACAGTCGACTGGAGATGAGACTGAGGCAACAGACAGCAAACAAGTTACATCGACCACCAAATTGTCAAAGGTACCGAACAAACAAAAAATACATTCATCATGTCCAGTTTGCACTGCTAATTCCTAGCGTTTCTCGACCTGTTGGTTTCCAGGAAAAAATTACTAAAGAGCAGCAGTCACTCATGAAGGCCATTGCAGACGCCTACAACAGACATCAAATTCCTCAAGAAGTGACAAAAAAACTGGTATAGTGCTTTCATTTTCTTTTTTTTTCTTTAACAAATGCTCTTAAAATGTTCTTTAAAACAAAACAAAAAAAAAATGCTTTTTAGTTGATTTGAATGTCATCTTAAATTATTGCTGTTTTCCCATGCTAGCTACAAGAGGAGTACAGCGTGGAGGAAAATTTTCTCCTTTTGACAGAAATGGCAACAAGTCAAGTCCAAGTTCTGGTGGAGTTTACAAAAAATATCCCAGGTTTTATTCTTCTAAACGACACTGTATCTGCTTTAGTAATGCTAAGAAAGACCAAAGAGGAAGAGGTATTAATTGTGTTTTTTCCATGTCTCTTCTCCAAGGCTTTGTGTCCCTGGATCATGAGGATCAGATTGCTCTGCTTAAAGGTTCAGCAGTAGAAGCCATGTTTCTGCGCTCTGCTCAGGTTTTTAGCCGAAAGATGCCCAGTGGACACACTGAAGTCTTAGAAGAGAGGATACGTAAGAGTGGTGAGTCCACAGAAGTAGTATGGTGGTCTAAATGAATTTCTTTCAGGAGTTTATGGGGACTTATTTGGATTAAATTGACCCCCAAAAATGACTTTTACAAATGTTATCCTTCATGAATCTATTGATGCATCATCTTATTATTTGCGGCCATTGGAGTGAGATCCTCCATGTACATAATTCATCAGCTGAGACGAACGTCTTGGTGACCTGTTGATCTCTCACCAGGTTTTGGTTACACTGGGTCACATACTCATACTGGGTTCTGTTTCATTCTGCGTTTGTGCTTGTGTGTGTGTGTGTGTGTGTCTGTCATTGCTGGCAAGACAAAAGGGTCAATAAAGAGTGAAATATTTGAAAGAACTTTAGGATAGGTTTAAAGGCAAACAACATAGTAAAAAAATATAGACAATACATAGATGACAGCATGTTAAAACCCCATTTACACTGACCAACAAAAAAAAAAAAATGTGAGAGTGAATAGTTGTTTGTCTGTATGAGCCCTGTGATTGGCTGGCAGCCAGTCAAGGATGTACCCCACCTCTTGCACCACAAAGCTTTTTATTTATGCGAGCCGAGGTATCAAGTTGGACAGCTGACAGAGTGACAGCAGGAGAACGTCACTGGCTCCCTCTGCACTGCTCAAATGTGATTGGTGGTCAGCGGACATTCATACATAAAGGCCAGTGGGGAAGAGTGAAAGAGGCAAAACTGTCTGAAGAGACCATTGTTCCTTATCCAAACATCAGAAATGCTATTGTCCAAATGTGTCTCTCTCCTGGGCCCTGCTGGCATTTGTGAATGAATAATGATGTGTCCAAGCAGACATACATCTTTTTTTAATCCAGTGAATTTCAAATAAAGTTATTTTAACATACAATAGCATTGATCATAAATTGTAACTTTTGAGCAAGAGGTTCATTTAAAAAGAGACTGACACTTGGACTACCCATCCATCCATGTTCGATTCTGCTATTCCTCTTTGGGATCGTGTGTGAGCTGGAATCTTTCCAAGTTGATTTTGGTTCATGTGATTACCTTCATTAACTCATTCGCTGCCATTGACGGCTATAGACGTAAAAAAAAAAATTCTATTAATTTCACATTTTTTTCCACTTTTGCCAACAAGAGTATGAAAACAGAACAGATAGAAAATTTGTGATTAATTGTGAGTTAACTATTGAAGTTATGCGATTAATTACAGTTTTAAAAATTAATCGTCTGACGCCCCTAATTTTTAATAATATTTTCTTTTTTTTTAAATTAGGAGCGTCAGGCAATTCATTTTTTTTATTGTAATTAATCACATGACTTCACTAGTTGACTCAAGATTAATCACAAATCACGTCTATTGCCGTCAATGGCAGTGAATGAGTTAAAGGGGAAGTCAACACCCCCCCCCCCCCCAAAAAAAAAATCTGGACAGTAATATGTTATATGTGACCTCACTAGTTTAAACATGACATTCTGATTCATATTACATTTGTGGAATATGAGTTAAGCAGCAAAATCCCGCCATTTTTATCCATCTCAGGAGCGGCCATTTTGCCACTTGCTGTCGACTGAAGATGACATCAATGTTGCTCAGGGCTCTGGTAACAACCAATCACAGCTCAGCTTCAGAAAACAGGCTGAGATGGACAAAAACGGCTGGATTTTGCTTCATTACTCATTACACAAATGTAATATTAATCAGAATGTCAATTTTAGACTAGTGACATCACATATAACATATTATTATCAAGAAATGTTTAAGGTTGACTTCCAATTTAAATCTTGTCAATTTGTTCTAAATGGTCGTTTGTTTGCTTTGTCAAATCAGCTTTTTTGCCGTTGTATAACTGCATGTTTTTGTCATTCAGGCATTTCAAAGGAGTTCATCACACCAATGTTTAACTTTTACAAAAGTATCGGTGAACTCCACATGTTGCAGGAGGAGCAAGCCCTTCTCACTGCCATAACCATCCTGACACCAGGTGAGTGCCTATCAACTGATCCAAACGCAGCTTTCTTGTGTCACAAAGTTGAACATTCAAACGTCTCAATTAATAATAAAATCTACTGTAGATCGACCTTACGTGAAGAATCAACAGGCTGTAGAGAACCTGCAGGAAGCCATGCTGGACGTGTTGAGGAAGCTGTGCGTTTTGCAGCATCCGCAGGAGCCTCAGTACTTTGCACGTCTGCTGGGCCGCTTGACCGAGCTGAGAACACTCAACCATTATCATGCAGAGATGCTTACGTCATGGAGGATGACCGATCACAAATTCACACCGCTCCTTTGTGAGATCTGGGACGTGCAGTGAAAGGCCGCATGGGATGTAACATGGACATTTTCAAATTTAAAAAGAGAGTCAAGGTCCACAATGGTGTATATGAACTGGTGTACATATACTTCAAATAAAACTCCTGTACAACTATTTTGATTGATAGTACCTGATTGCCCTCAACAAGTAAAAATGACATTGCATACTAGGCTGCTTTGTATTTTTTGGACCGTAAGTCGCAATTTTTTTTTTCATTGTTTGGTGGCTTCTACAACTTGGATGCTACGCGTTTAAAGTTCAGACTGGCACCCAAAACCCCCGTTCCCTAATCGTGTTGACGCCGATAAATCACCTAATAGTTGACGACAAGGCCTACTTCGTACGCTTGTGTTTCTTCTTCTACCTTCTTTTGGCGGTTGGCAAATACTTTTTGTCCACTACTGCCACCTTGTTTTGTATTTAAAATTGACAGCACTAAAAGGCACAATAACAGATCTTTGGCCACAATGCAGCGTGGGATTTTAGTTAAAGAAAACCATTTTAAACTAAAAAATTAAAAAGTTCCATAGTTAGAAGAAGACGCTTTCATATCCAACTGGAACACGTTCACTGCCGTCACACGATCGGGGAACGGGTATTTTGGGTGCAAGTCAAAGCTCTACTTTTCTTGGTCTTGGTTATTATAAAATAACACCCCACCTCCAACAACAACAACCCCCCAAAATGCAACTTATACTTCTAAATGTTTTTTTCTTCTTCTCTACGATGCATTTTTCAACTGGTGCAACTCATAGTTTGAAAAATATGGTGTGTCTTCTGACCTTCTTTTCCTTGAACCATCCATTTTCTATTGCTCTTGTCCTCAGTCAGGGCAAGCTCCGGATTTACTTACTTACTTACTTACTTACCAAAAGGTGGGGTACACCCTGGACTGGTTGCCAGCCAATCACAGGGCACGTACAAACAAACATCCATTCAGACTCACAGTCACGCCAGTGGACAATTTCGACTCTGCAATTTACCAATCTTGCATGTTTTTGGAATGTTGGATGCAAAATCTACACAAGTCTGGAGGCTGGAGTCAAGATTCAGACCCATAACTTATCTGTGATGCAGATGTGTTAATCACTCAACCACTGTGCTGCCCATTGAAAAACTGTTTTGTTTTTGTTTTTAAATATGTATATATTAAATGTGCAGTGTTACGGCTATTTTGACTTTCTATTTATTACAAATCTAAGGTATTTTAATTTCTGATGTGGTTATATGAGCTTATGTTTGTTTGCTTTTTTTTTTTGCAGTGAAATGGCCGATGCACAATATTACCAATTGTATATCATGTGTTAACTATTAACCTACTGTACATAGAAACTACATAGCTGGTTAAAATAATTTCTTATAGCTGACATCCTCCGTAGCTCTAAATTACTGTACCATTTTTTTTTATTGTCAAGAAATTACAAATTATGAAATAACTTGTTCATTTGCAATGTTTAATCATGCATCAAATACACACATCACTATAAAAAATAATAAAACAAGAACATCTTAGCTCATAAAAGTCCCTCATATTCTCCAACTCACAAAAACAAGTAATAACTATACAAATTTTACATGATTAGGGTTATGCTCTTGCAGCGTTTTAACTCTTTGACTGCCACGACGTTTTCAGAAAAGGGATGCCGTGGGTGCCAGCCGATTTTAAGCATTTTTGACTGATCTTTCAAGGTCCACAGAAAATGTGTTTGGACTATGGAAACACACATACTACCAAAAAAAAGATTGGACTCTCATCTTTCATCAGAAAAAAAAAGTTTGTTTCTACCTTATTCCGTTTTTCAGTAATCAACAATAGAAAATGGTTAGTTTCACCTCTGTTTTGAAAAAAACGTCTTTGGCACTCATCCATAGGGTTTTACTAAACGTTATTTAACGTTTTTGGCAGTCAAAGAGTTAAGTAAAACTCAAATCATAGGCCGCACTATAAATCTAATTTTGTCTCATATGGTCCATGCACTGTGCATGGCATTTTTAGAAACATATCGAGATTTCTGCTAATGATGTCACAGCACCACCTTGTGGAGATACACGTTAATGAACAACCCACTGCAATTAATCTTTGGTCAGTTATAGATACATAAATATATACACGTTGCAAAAAAAAGAAAGAAAGAAAATAGTAAAACACTTTTGTTTAACTACTTGTATAAAGTTTTTTTTTTTTTTTTAATAAACAACGATGGTGGCATTTACAGTTTGTTTTCTGTCCTTATTTATGTGTGTGTGGCTTCAGGATACACCAAGAAGCCTGAGAAGGTGGTGTACCTCCCCTGGTTGCTGTACACAGCGTAGCGATGATCGTGCTGACTGTACAGCCACACAGTGTCGCCCTGGCGAAGGGACAGCATCAAGCTCTGACTCTGCATCTCTCGCCTCTTGGATGTGTCGTCGTCAAACACCATGGCCTGCACCACGCCATCCCCAGTCATCAGCTTTACAGAGACAGCCTTACGAGGGTGTTTCCCCACCGTGAACGCAAAATAGTAAGCCCCCGGGAAGCGGCATGTGAACCTGCCTGAGGATTTGTTAAAATGCCCCCCGATGTTGACGAATTCCACGTCGAAGGTCAGAGGTGACTTGTGATGCTGCTTGCGACTCGGACCGATAAACGTGGATGTCCGTGCCACAGAGAAGGCCGATCTGGGCTGCTCCAATGGCTGATGTCTGACCCAAGATTCAGCCTGAGGGGGACAGTGAGGGTGAGGAGTCAGCTGGTTGCTGATGTAGCTGCTTGAAGAGGTGTCAGGATAGACGAGGTAACCGGAGAAGCTGACGTAAGGGCCGACATTGCTGTACAAAGCATATTGAGAGCTCTGCTGCAACAGTAACCACACTGTGTCCATTTCCTCCAATGCGATCATGATGCTTTGGCTTTGAACTTTCCTGCCCTTCTTGCGGTAGTCATCATACGCAATTGCTTGCACCTCTCGCCCGTTCTTCACCAGAATGACAGACAGCATTTTATTTGGGAATTTTCCCATTGAGAAGGAGAAGTAGTACACTCCTGGGAGGCGGCATCGGAAGTAACCAGTATCTGGATTGAAATCCCTTCCGATGTTGACCAAGAGTTTGTTAAAAGTCACAACACTCTGTTTGCCTCCCACTATGCTGCTGGTGCGTGTAGCAGAGAAAGCTGAGCGCTGACCTGGTGTCACTGGAGGGTTATGCAGGGGTGAGACTGGGCCACAGCAGGTGATCGTGATGAGTAAAGCTGCGAGGTAAATAGGTGAGCACCATTCTGCTGAAAAGGAAAAGACAAAGACACAAAAAACAGGTCAAAGAATCGTCCCGCTGTGGTTGAGTAACATGCCGACAGTGTTTTGACGTGTCAGATTGGGTAAAGACCCACAATATTGCAGCTTAATGTCAATCACAAGAAGAAAGACTGCAAACTAATTGAATTGATGTGAGCAGTAGCGCTTCCATAATGTGGCTGATACTGTCTGTGCTCTTTGTGAACACATGGGACTCAATTCAGTTCTGCTTCATCTGCTCCTGTGTGAGGTGAACAATGGACATTTTTAGGAGAGTTTGGTGAGGCGGGGTGGAATGGAATGACCGGGTGCAACGAATGAAAGTTTTGTTTTTTTACATGAATTTTTCATTGACTTATTAGAATTGTAAAAAAATAAAATAAAATGTGTTTCTTGCCAAAGACACATTCACAATTGGTTTAAAGTCACAATACTTTTTAAATAAATAAATAAATGAATAAATAAATAAATAAATAAAAATAAAATAGTGCATATAGTGACCCAAATGAGGATAAGTAGCTTTGAAAAAAAATTATGAATTACATTTTGACAAATGATCAAAGGTATCTTAAGATCAGTAAAATGTTAATAATTTTATGACAAGATTAGAAACCTTTTGATCCTATAATAGGAGTGGTAATTTCACATTTCACTTGGCTTCCCTATCCTTGTTCCTTTTATATACATATTTCACAAAAATCAAATTAACTGTCTTAAGCAGTAAGAGGGGAATAGGACTAATATTCTGGTTCATAATTACTCGGTGGGCTGCGGTCAAATATGCTTTCCATAAAAAAACTAAAAAAACAAGGGAAGAAATAATAAAGAAACTAGCACCGTGGAAATAATTTTTCAGGTCGATGTTAGACTCAACAACTTGATATGGGCGTTCACCTATCATCTAATAATGCCACAATAATTGTCATCCTGCAGAAACAAATACAGCTCAACATTCAAACTTTTTTTTTTAAATAAAAGATCTTTGTGATTACAATCCGTCTGTCATGACATGTTGTTGTAGTAAATGACAAAATTCTTGATAAAAATATAAAACTCACCTGTTGAGCAATGCAGCGTATGAATTCCTAACATATTTATATTTGTAAAAATAACAAAGTTCCAAAGAGGTGATTGTTGGCCAAGTGCTAATGTCCCAATAAGTTCTCATAACAGGCCTGAAGTGCAAACGGCTGTCCTTTTGTCTGCATGCATTTGTCAAGAGGAGGAGCTCCACACCATCCTCCAATCTTTGGCCTGCTGAGCATAAAAAAGGTCAAATTGAAGGACAATCTTACATCCCCCTATTTGCCTGCAAGGCTGCAAGTCTAAGTCACCCTTTGTTTTGTCTAAAACAACCAGCTGTGATAGAAGAGGCCCATACTAGAGACACTTGCTTTTGTGCAAGGCAGATATTTTAGATAGAAATGTATGACTGTTTAGAAAAATAATAATGTGGCTTTGGTTTATCACTGTTTTGCAGCAATGAATACAACCGATCCAAAACTATTCCATTACTGACCTGCGTCATTGAGAACTTGGATCAATAATAACCAAGTCAGCTCTAAACTTTGACTTATAGTACTCCGAAAATTACGACAGCCTTTGTCAGATTTAGTTCTTTTACTCAGGTTATATTGGACAAGGGGACTTCAACGTATTTCAAAGCTATATTCTGCCAAGGTGATCGTACTTTTACTCAAGAATCGCTTTCAGACAAGAAGACTGGTCGTTGGTGTGTACAGCAGATGGTTTGCAGCAAGTGCTTCCATCTGTGGTCATGACGCAGAGAACCCGGAAGTCGTAGGTGTGTGCGTGTGCTGTCAACGAGAGCAGGCACTGACTGAGCTAAAGCTCGCATTTCAGACAAGATGACAGGACTGCCTCGCAGGATTATAAAGGTAACCACATCACGTTCCAAAATAAGACCGTGGGACTTTTTTGTTGCGGTCCTTACCTAATATAATCGACTCACACGCCCAAAATATCGAATATGGGCTTTTTGTGCTAACGGTAGCATCCACCACGACACCGTTAGTTGTCCGTAGTGACTTCCGTTTTCTTTCCGTGCGGGTAACGGTCAAAAGTTTTGGTTAAAACGCAAGCAGCCCGTGCTAATCGTGTTAGCCTACGCTAATAGTTAGAAACACATTAAAGAATGAGTTCTCCATTATATCCGTTAATAGAACGTGTAGGGAATGACGGTCTTCCCGGCTAAGCAGGCTAACGAAGCTAACCGCGCTAACCATGTCTACCCTCGTTGTGTATTTAAAAATTGAAAACTCGCAATACTAATACAGTATTTTTCTCTCTCTCTCTCTCTCTCCAACACACTGGTTTTCACTCAAATCTAAATGGCAGGTTCTGAAGTTGGCTGTTTTACAAGTAATTTATTTGATCGTGCGGCCTTTTTGGTGGAAATTTGCGTGTTAAAATGAAGGAATAATAATGCAATGGGTGATCGCTTGTTGCCAGTGTGTAGTAACGTTGTATTTTAGAATCAAACTTTGTTAAATAAAATGTAGGCGCTCTGTTGGGTTTTGTATTCTTCAAGGCATTATTAGAATGGGAGGCTAAACTGGATTAAAACGGGTTTGACGAATAATTTACATTGTAAAAAAAAAAAGAAGGATATTTCAGAAACCAAACTCTTCTTTAAAGGTTTATATTATTATTTATAATGATCTGTGTTCTGTTTTAATGTTTGTAATTTGTTAAAACTCAATGAATGCCATGTATGATACAAATTGTATTTATCCATACTTTTGACTTGGGGTGTTGGCATATTTTAGTAAATTATGTATTCCTGGCAGGCCTCATAAGAGTCAAACCCAGATGATCAGGCTGAACGACACTATAACACAGTGTTCTTTATAAAGAATCTGGATCAAATTGAATCGCCTCATAACAAGCCGGTTATCAGTGGAGTTCAGGATCATTTGGTTTGTAATACCCAAACGAGCAAAGTTGGCAAAAGGTGTTGCCACTCAAATGCCCTCTCCATTGATTACGAATGTCCTAGTCATATGGCAGCACCATTGAAGCACGTCTCCCTAATTACACACATACTGCATTGAGTTAAAAGTTTATTTGCATTTTACACTGCAATTTGAGTACTTTGCTGCACTTCATTGACATATCAAGTTCTGATTTTAAGGGCACATACTACACACACCATGGTGGTCAGTAACCAATGCCATAATTAGAAACCAATCCTTCAGTCAGAAATATTATCTGATATCTACCACTTTGAGGGTTCAATGACAGTGTTAAACATATTGTTGACTGGCATATTAAGTTAGGCTTACACAGTGGTTGGTTTGCAGTGGTCTTTCATACCTGTGGTGGTGACATAACCTACAAGTGTACATAACTTGGAATAGCTATCAATAACGTGATATCTACAGTAGATTAAAGTCATTACAGTAAATATTTAACACTTTTAGGTAGGGCTGGGTGATTTTTGCCTAAAAATAAAATCTCCTACCCCCCATTTTTTTGCCCCCCTTGCTTTTTAAACAAAACAATAAGTTAAAAAATACAACTTTTTGTAAAAGATAAACAGTGCTGCTTGTGTCCCTCCAACCCAAACAAACATCACATTTTGGCTGTGATGTAGGAACTGAGACTGTACTGGATTTCACTATTACAAGTACTGTACTGTTGAACAAACGGAGGTGGCTATTAGGGGTGGGAATCATTGAATGTCTCACGATTCGATTCCGATTTTTGGGCCTGCGATTCAATTCAGAATCGATTTTCGATTAAGAGCTATTTTTGATTCAAAATGATTTGATTGACAATAATTTTTACTTCAATCTATAGATGTGCAAGAAATTGTAATGACTCACTAATGCTAATTAGCGCGCTACTCGCGGCACTTTTAGCACTCAAAAGAACGGCTCCACACTGCAAAAAAAAACAACTTTTATTGGAGTAACTTGATCGTGACTTTTTCTTTCTACTCTCTAATGTGGCTACAACTTAACAGTGTATTAGACCACATGGAATCACACTGCCCCTCAGTGGCCAAACCGGGTACAACATGAACAGCGCTCCAAATAAAGGCACACACAGACAAAGGCAAGACAGTATAAAATAATTTAAATAAAATCGATTTTGGGACATTTAAAATCGATTCTGAATACTAAATGAGAATCGCGATTCTTATGAGAATAAATTTTTGGGGTACACCCCTAGTGGCGATTTTCCCATGACCAGCAACTTTTCTACTAGCGTTACTTGATTGGTCAATCCCCAGAGTGAGAAATTCTTGGCCTGCCGTAAATCGGCTTTTTTACCGTGATTATAGCTTTCCAATTAAAGCAGTTGGCGCTGGAGAGGAGAGCAGCCACGCAGTCCTACACCCGACGAATGATGAAAAAGACAATCAGACAGCAAGGCTCGACACTGCGACCAATTTACCACAAATGCGTAAACTTTACAATGTTTAAATTGCTGGTAAGAAAAATAAAATAATAATACAATCTTCCGTTCGCAAATGCACATTTTAATTAGTAATGCAACAGATCTTTAAGCCATGACTTGTTTGGATCAAGTGCGAGGACGAGTCAAGATAGCCACCACGCGCTGCCTGCTGAAGGCCAACCAAAATAAATGGCTACCAACTAATACATGGACGTCAATGCAAAAGGGTTGGTAGGCTTTTATTTGGAAATGGACCCTTGAAGCGCACGATTGCGTGTCTTCTAACTTGACTTGGCCGCTTCTTTCAATATCTTGCAAATATATCTTGAGTCACTGTCAATCTTTACGTCGAACGAACCTACAGTATGCAAATTGAGACAATTGTAGACAATCAGCATATATGGCCACGCTGCACCTCCCCAAAAATGGTGCGAGCAAATCCTGTGCAGTGCGCCAACTAAAAAAAAAAAAAAAAAGGAGTTTAAAAGTTAGTGTCGAGCCCTGCAGACACCACCAGTAGCAGTTTTTGTGCTAACGATTCCCTTATCGGTTCTTCACGATAAATCTGTTATTTCTGGTAACTATGGCTACAGCTAACTATTATTTTAATAATTGAGTCATCTGTTGATTGCTTTTGGTGATTAGTTGATAAATCAGGTTTAAAAAAATAATAATAATTTCCATCCTTTATTCAAAAACAGAAACTGACAAATTCAGTATGATTCAATTACTATTTTGGAAAAAAAATATGCAGAAAGGTTGATCATTGTCTTCCAAAGTAAATGAAATTTGAAGCTTGCAAATGTTTTATTTTTCCATTAAAAGGAACCCAGACTGTAATGACAAGTTGACTCTACATTATTTATTTGGTTGTTGCTAACATAACTATGAGATTCACCCCAAAAATCATTTCCAGTTGAATACATTTTGTAAAAACGTTATTTGGACGTATGCTGCCATTGTTATTTACTTCGCAACGCACTCAGTGCGTAGTGACGTAGAATGGCGGCTGGCTCTCTGCCGAGCAATGTGAAACGTCTATAAAGAAAGCAAGGTAAGCCTTGTAGCGTTTCTACAAAATGTATTAAAATAGAAATGATTTTAGAAAAATGGATTTCATAGTTATGTTAGTAACAACCAAATAAATAATATAGTAACTTGTCATTACAGTCAGGGTTCCTTTTAAACAAAAAGATCATTAGGCTGCTTTCATAGATTGAAGACTACAGAAATTGATTTGGACAATTAAAAACAAAAAAAAAAAAAACAAGGTCTTTTAACAATTGACTACAAAAATAATTATCATTCATATGATTAATTTGGGAATTGGTTAGTTGATTAATCATTGCATTTCTACTTGTAATGTGTCATTCTGTAAATAAAATTGTCACTGCATTATTGTATATTGGAATAGTAATATAAAGCTAGCACATCGTATTACATCAAAACTATAATTTTTCAGTAATAGTGGTTGTGATGTTAAATGTTAAATCATCAATAAAAATGTATACTGCCGGGAGAAATACTACATGCAAAAAACTAACCACATACAAGTAATATTTTCTTAAAGGCTCAAATAATAGATCATAATGATAATAAATAGGGGTGTGAATTGCCTAGTAGCTTGCGATTCGATCTGCATCACGATTCATAGGTCACGATTTGATTCAATACTGATTAATCTTGATACGAATTGATAAGTCAATTATTGCGATTTTTTTTTTAACAAAAATTTAGAAAATGCTAATCAGTAAACTTGTACATGTTCACTGTAAGATTTGTATGAAAATGTACTTCAGGCTTATAACTGTGAGCCACTGTATTTAACAAAAAGGTTAACATCTGTATAATGTTTGAACAGCATTGAAATAAAATATTAAGGCTTAATATAACATTTTTCCATGCTTAAAAGTGTGAAACCTAACCCTAAGTAAGACATTTTGTTGAATATCAAAAATTGATCTTTAAAAATCGATTCGGCTGCATATGAATCAATACGAGAATTGTGTGCTGTAATATCGCGATATATTGCCAAATCAAATTTTTTTGAACACCCCTAATAATAAACATAAAATAATCATTGAAACTTATGCTATCATGATAGTATTGGTTCTGACAGGGCGACGACTCAAAAAGGCACAATATCAGACCTCGTTATAGGGTGTTTTATTTTATTATTATTATTTTTAAATGTGTTTACATCTACAGTAATTGCATTTGTATTAGAGGTACTCATGTTAAAGTTTTGCCTTGTACAGTTAATCAAATGTTTATGACAAATTATTTCATCATTTTGTTTTGAATTTGATCTGGATGGTATTTGATTTAGGAGGTGCCAGTGTAATTTCTGTTGAAAAAAAAGTAATAAAATAATTTAACCCAACAGAAAAGAATAGAGTTCATTTTCTTCACCCTCAAATTTGTCTACGTGTAAAGTGGGAGGTAGTCGTGTAGAGAAGAGAGCCTAATAGGAACAGAAAGATGTAAGCTTGTACAGGTGAGTGACTAAACTGGCGACAGACTGACATTGGTGGGAAAAAGGTGGGAAGATTGGAGCCCTTGAGCCTTTGGAACGTGTGATTGGTCCTGGGATCCCCTCTTGTCTGTGTTTTCACTGCATGGTTTTGTCTGCGGGTTATCTAAAACATTTCAGGAATTTCACTCGGAGCTACATTCAGGAGAAGCCTGTCAAAAAAAAACAAGTGCGGTTGCTGTTTAGCATTCCTTTGCATTCATTCCTAGTTAGCGGGTTCTGTCATTGTCAGCCATAATGAAGCTTCCAGACTGTATCAGATGAAGACTGAAAAGGCAGAGGCGTCCGAAGACCTCCTTTGTGTATTGTATTAGTTTGATAGTCTGATGGATTTTTTTCTTGGATAGCAATAATGATTGGTTTGTACAATTGTATGTAGTTGCATTATTATAGTTCATACAAACCGAACAACTTAAAAAGGTTTTGTGTTATTGGTCACTTTGCTGTGGTTGCTAGCAGGGAGTATGTAAACTTGCTGCAGTGGCTGATGAGTGCGGAAGTAATGGTCTCCTGTGGCTTGGTGTCACCTCTAAAACACTGTGACATACTGCGCAGTTTGTATTCATAGCACACAGAGGCAGACACTTCCTTCCCTTGTATTTTCGTTTGTTGTTGTTGTTGTTTTTTACAATGACATCCACCAGAATCCACCACTTGGCTACTCACCAGTGCAGCTCTAACACTGTAAGAAAATCAGATTAAAAGAAAGTAAAACAACCTGAGACGATCAACCCTCTGCACTGCACACGGTTTGCATCTCTTGATTATACAAAAGCGGAACGTCATAGGCTTTGATTCACACACAATTGCTGAGCTTACCTAAGGTCGAACTTAACTGTCATGTTTATTCCAAACAAGCGACTTCAAAACTGGGCAGGCACTCAAGAGACTATTCATTCATTCATTCATTTTTTTGTTCATTAAAATAATGGCTTGTTCATTGTTCAATTAGAAAGAAAAGTAACTACTAAAAATATAAATCTGTTGAATATTTGCAAAATTCCCCATCTTAACTTCACATGGAACATTTCTGGAAATTTACTGGACATTTTCAGCCGATTTGCAACCGTAAGTGTAAATAATAATAATAATAACTTCGATTCATATGGCACCATTTAAAAGACCCAGGAACGCTTAACAGTACAGTACAGGGTGTTTCATCTCAATATGTCACTTTATGATAACTCTTATCTCAATAACTGTTGAAGATATGAAAACCAAACTCCCCCCCCCCCCCAAAAAAAAACTAATGATCTTAAATTTAACACAGAAAAAATTCGAACACAAACATCCAAGATATAAACGTTTTATTTAAGTTTTCACAAATGTTCAAGAGGCAAACCCTTGGTTACGCAGCATACAACCGTATTCCATTTCTTGCCAAAACTCGGAACAAGCACATCGGGATCGATGGTTATCAAGGCCTCAATTGTCCGAGTCTTCAGATCATCCAGTCATGTTGGAATGCCTTCTCCTTTTCAGTAAAATACATTCCAAGCAAATAAGTGGCAAATCGGTGGAAATGGCATTTTGTGCAAAAAGTTGACACCATGATTGTAATGTCACAAAGGTCTGGCAAAATGAAACCAGTTTTATCCTTCTATGTTTACCAGTTCCTGAGATACGAGATTTTGTAAAGTGACATATTGAGATGAAACACCCTGTATTTCCTGGCGTAATTAAAGTGTGTGCGCCAAATGCAGGGCTACAGACTGCCCCAAAATGGTGACGTTTGAACAGCGATTATAAAATTTGAGACAATACAAATAAATGCGTCATCTACTTGCGCCTGCGCGACCAGTAATTCTGCTGTTTATTTTTTTTCTTTAATTGCTATTCGTGAATATTTCTTGTTACTGACCATCTCCACACTTCTGCCAATTTCTCAGTAATACAGTTCAAATGAATGTCTACTTACAGTGTCCAACCCTGATTTTTTTTTACTTGATTAGTGGGCACTGTGAATCTAGTCAAATTTTTAGTCTGGAGCCCTGAAGTGTCCTGTTTTTGCACGAGTTGCCGGGGAACAATTGTGTTGACTGACTGCTAAACGGAAGTCTTGGGACCACATTTACCCTTATGACTTAATTGAGTCTCAGTGGGTAAGAGCCGTATGGAAAGCAAAGGAAATGGCGTCCTCTATGGACCTGTTTGATAAATAGTTACTAAGGACGTATCTGTGCTAATCTAAAGCGAGTTGTCTGTGACAGTGTCTTTTAATCTTGTGCTTTGTTTTGTTTTGATTTTCCAGGAAACTCAGCGCTTGTTTGCAGAGCCTGTGCCAGGCATCCAGGCACAGCCAGATGAGAGCAATGCTCGCTACTTTCACGTGGTCATTTCTGGACCGCAGGACTCACCTTTTGAGGGGGGTACATTTAAATTGGAACTCTTTTTACCTGAGGAATATCCGATGGCAGCACCTAAAGTCCGCTTCATGACTAAAATATACCATCCCAATGTAGACAAGCTGGGAAGAATATGTCTAGACATTCTGAAAGGTAAGTCACAAATCATGTTCATGTCAATAGTTACCAGTTTGTATGTTACTGTGCACTTTTTGCCAGAAGTGATAGAAAGTCGAGCCTTTAACAAACAATTATGTTGGCGTTTGGTTACTGAAGGGAATCCTCTTGACAATGTGTTGTGTTATTGTTTATCTGCAGATGAATTGAGAGATGTCACTTTAAAATGCCTTTCAATCTGCCAAAAGGTCTTTTGAATGACACTTTCTCTAGGGTCAAGACTTGGACAGCTGTCCCCTTAGTGCTTGTACACCACTCACCTATTGCTGCCTTTTATAACAGCCGTCCGTCCGCCCTTCCTGGGCGTCTATTTTCATTGCCTCCTCTGTTTTGTCTTCTGTTTATCCAATTCTTATTCCAGACAAATGGTCACCAGCTCTGCAGATTCGCACGGTGCTGCTCTCAATCCAGGCGTTACTAAGTGCACCAAACCCTGATGATCCCTTAGCAAATGACGTTGCAGAGAAGTGGAAGAGCAATGAAGCTGAAGCTATAGAGACAGGTAAGACATGCTAGGTTCAAATCAAGTTCATTACTGTAGGTTCTTTCCTGATCTTGCTTAGCGTTCTCCCACTTTAATCTCATCTGTTGGATTAAAGCACACCTGGGCAAAGTACGGCCCACTGGCCACATCCAACCTGTCCAGTCTCTGACCGGACCCCGCAGTCTTTAGGAACTGAACATAAAACAGCCTGGTACAAAATTGAGGAAAAGCAACCACTTAAGAGTGTTTGACTTTTCACGACTCTTCTAGTGACTCTTTAAAAAAAAATATATATATATATATATACACACAGACGCTCCCCAACTTACGAACGAGTTACGTTCCGAGCGATCGTTCGTAAGTTGCTTCAGTGCTATATTTTGTATTATTTATGTTTAAAGCCTATATAAGTATATTGAAGGTTTATATAAGTATGTTTAAGAATTGTACAAGTAACCTGCATTGGTTTGTACTGAAAAAAACTTTTAACAAAATGGAGAGAATACGTACAGTACTGTATGTTAGAGAGAGAGAGCGAGAGACACTTAATGGAAGAACACTTAGGAAGAAGTTGAGGGTCGCGGAGAAGAAGAGGGTTGATGAGTATCTTCCTTGGAGGATTTACTAGAAACTGGCCGAAAGAAGCGATCCAACGACGATTGCACAGTTTCCTTCATCATAAATGATGCGGTAGCACTGTATGGCATCATTCAATTGATTTGCAACCTTTGTGCAACGTTCAATATTTGGGTCTTGCTGCTCGAAGAGTGCGATGGCTTTATCTATGAGCGAAAACACTCGGAAAAAGGCGCGCAATACAAAATCTAACTTACAGCATCTCTTTCCGGACATTTTCCGACACACGCGCAGACATGTTCGTATGTACCGTTGTTCGTAACTCGAATGTTCGTAAGTAGGGGAGCGTCTGTATACATATATATATATTTTTTTTATAAACCCTGACGACTGACGATGCCAATAGTTGTCTTCATGCTAGCAACATCTTCATTTCCTCCCGCAGTGATGACCTGTTTCTAAAAACCGGAATATGACCCCTGGGTTACCCCCTTTCTAACCTAAAGTCTTCATCCTAAAAACGCATATCAAGGTACCTCGATTGAATGGGATATTGGTTTGCCTTTTGCACATGGTCAATTCACAAGGAATGTTGGCCTTTTAAGTACAGAAAGTACATGCATGCGAGGCCGTCTCTAGCGCACACGTGCTATACCCACAAGGAGAGATAAACAGAAATGGCGAAAGTTATACTCTTTATGAGAGAGGAAAATGACTACTTTTATTAACGTGGTGAGTGACATTAAAATACTGTCTTATCAACAGTAAAAAAATGCCAAGCGCAAATGACGTCTATTTACGTCATTACGCTGTCTGTGCTTCGCGGTTTAGACAGAGGAGTCGATCTTGTTATCATGTGACAGTTACTCGCTAGAAAAGCAGAAAGCAGGGTAAAGGGGGGAGACCTCACGAAATTTGACATAATGTATGCAGTCAGAAAATTATAACGCAATTTGATCCATGTAATAAAATCAAATCCAAACTCTGCCAAGCGTAGCCGGCCGCACTCTTTGACTTGAGTGCTCGTGTGGTTGAAGCTCTCTAATGTAATCATTAATTACCGGGTCAATACTAACAGATCCCGCCATTGACGGAACTACCATTTTAATAATGAATGACGGAAAAATTGATGGTTGCCCATTTCGCTGAGAAATGACGGATTGACGATTACGATGCGGTTCGGCTTGAAATATTGATAGTGTCCCGACTGTTGACGACTGCCAAATGACGGACGTTCAAAATTGACACCCCCACTTCTGGACTACAGTTTGTACTTTATGACACATAGTTGTATTCAAGTGCTTTATAACTTGATCTGAAAAGGCTGTGCATCACCATGATGATGACTGTTTATTTCTAACTCTTTGACTGCCAGACGTTTTGAGAAAAGGGATGCCGTGGGCGCCAGCCGATTTAAGCATTTTGACTGATCTTTCAAGGTCCACAGAAAATAATGTGTTTGGACTATGGAAACACACATACTACCAAATGAAAGATTGGACTCTCATCTTTCATCAGAAAAAAAAGTTTGTTTCTACCTTATTCCGTTTTTCAGTAAGCAACAATAGAAAATGGTTAGTTTCACCTCTGTTTTGAAACAAACGTCTTTTAACGTCTTTGGCACTCCTCCCTAGGGTTTTACTAAACGTTATTTAACGTTTTTGGCAGTCAAAGAGTTAAGATGCCCCATCCAAGTAATAATTTCTTCCCTGGCCTGTAAGTGGTCGTATTGCAGTAACATTTTTTTTTATTTTTAAACTCTCTTTTCATTATCCATTTACATTTGATTAGGACAACTATCTGGAAATATTCTTGCTGACCTTTAAGTTGTTGTTCCCCCCCCCCCCCCCTCCCCCTTCTTCAGCCAAGT
The DNA here is from genome assembly GCF_051991255.1 of Vanacampus margaritifer. Lineage (NCBI taxonomy): Eukaryota > Metazoa > Chordata > Actinopteri > Syngnathiformes > Syngnathidae > Vanacampus > Vanacampus margaritifer. The sequence goes on along the minus strand of NC_135437.1, from coordinate 25,407,865 downwards.
CATGGACCAGACTTTATGCCGGAAACAAATGAAGCGACGAAACAGCCTGTCAAGTGAATACACACACGGAAGTCAAGTGTGAACGCAACAAGTCCTCATGTTCTGCCAATACCTCCTTTATTTGCATTTGAAGGACACGGTCAAATTTCAACACATACACGCGCACACATATGCTATAAATAAACATTAAAAGGGAAAACTGCTGGCAATTAGTGATTGCATTCTAGTAAAATGACTCGTCTTTGTCCTAATTAACTCACTACTGTTTGCTCTGAGGTTTAGGTCAGCTCACCTTGGCTTTCTTTGTACATCAATAGTCTGTCAACTGCTGCTTTTTTAAGCTTTCCAAGAAGGAGAAACGTGCGTCCCACATCTTTGCTTTGTTATGGAGGGTTACAAGCAGAAAACAGCAGGTGGATGGGGGGGAGGAAAGAAGGGCTAGTTGTGGCCAGTAAGGTATATTTTTATGTTTATTTTAAGTTTGTGTTCCTTTGTCAAGGTTGATTAAAAGCAACTAACAACTGCTAATAGTTCCCGCCTGTAGTGTAGTGTGACGCCCAGATGGAGCTGCAATGTCAGTCTGGCCATTCACAAAATGTCTCCTTATTTAACTCACAGATAATAGGACTGAAAGCCAAAATTGAGCCTTTACTTTTACAAATCACATACATCACCATCACTTTTTAACCACTGTTAGACAGAACTTTGTGTTAAGTGTGAGTCAGTGCTGTTAGGATGGGCATTATGGACCTTGACTTAGTTTGAGCTTTTGTTTCATTTTAAAATATCTAGTCCTCGTGTATTGTATTTTTTTCTTTTTAGTATAGTCATACTAAACTCCACTCAGCCTTTTTTTTTTGTTCTTTGTGCATTGTCAGTCTGACCTTACAAGATTCAGTTGTGTAACTATGACCTTCTTCCCAATAGCATTTAGATCACCAAGCAGGGGTTCCATTTGAGCTTTCACCTTATTAATAAATAAGTCAAGATTGGAATGGCATAATATGTGATGCTGGGGTGTTGTATGATCGGTCTCCTCCAATTTAAGTCGGTGTACGATTTGACACCTGACAACATTTGTGGCCACAAAGCCCAAGTTAATTGTAAATGTATTATTTTTGATCATCTGGGAAGGAACATTTTTTCCCTGTTCTGAGAATGTTATGGAAAACGATCATCTGCATACATTTCAGTTCTGTAAATAAACTGTTAGTTAATAAACACATGATTGGGTTTGATTTGATCTCTTTTGTTGTCTTCTCTTCTAATCGAAATAAAGCTCAATAAGCAATGACCAATAGTCAAAAAATTTGAACATCCCACAGACGTTTCATTATTGTCACATAAGGCAATAAAAACAACAGCAAATTCTGAATTTGGATCAATTTTAAAAACTATTTCACCCATTTTAGGATATGAGGGACTGCAACCAGATATAGTAAAACAAAAAAACATCCATGCACTTTGTAACGCTTGGCCTCACAAGGTTCGTGGGTGAGCTGGAACCCTATCCTAGTTGGTTTTGGAGCCAGAGGCAGGGTTCATTCCTGACTGGCCGCCAATCAATTCCATGGCTCATATACAGTAGATCGACAACAACGACTGAGACTCATTCACATGCGTTATGGGGAACTAAGATAATGTGAATGTGTTTCAATGGGAGGAAGCCCAGGTAACTGGAGAAAGATGAGTAAGTAGCCTATTTAGGAGATTTGAACCCAGAACTCTGAAGCAGACGTGTCAACGAGGTCGCTGTGTCCTAATCTATTTTTAAACTCCAATGTTTCATTTATTAAAACTATCAAAGTATTGATCTTAGTGGACGTAGATATCCCACACAGACAGCAATACAATGTGTGCATTGTACTTAAGTACTGTACACCAATAAAAAAATCATTGCATTAGGGAATATTTATGTATTGTGTAATCTGGCAAATTGGCACACCAAATTACCTCGAGTCCAGTGACCAAGATAGCGCATCACAGGGTTTCCATTTGACTACAGCATTATGTACATCAAATAATAAAAAACATGTTCCCTGGGGTACATGCCCAAAATGATGATGGTGATGCCAAATGATTAATCAAAATCAGTTTAATGTACACATGTACATTACATTTTAGAAAGGAAAAAAAGAAAACCCTCATGTAACATGTCTCTGGCTCTGGTTATTTTTTCAATATTTAATCTTCGTGTCAAATAATTTCAATTTTATATCTTGTAACAGTCATTGGTAATAAAAGAAAATACAGGCATTGTGTGATGCTGCCAATTAGAAACATAATAGCCTAAACATTGATAATCATCTTATTCAGACGTTTTTTTCTACCTGTATTAGAAACATAATAGCCTAAACATTGATAATCATTTTTTCTACCTGTTTTCCAATTATGTTAAAGACAGAAGCATTAACTTTGTGCAACTTGCAAAATGACATTTACTAAAATAAGTATAGTTATTTTTCAGGGCAGGCTCTGCCACAGCCAATATGGCCGACTTGCTGACGAACAGCAGCAACCGGTCAACCCGCTCAATGAAGTATCTATTTACGTCTATGCTCCTAACTCGGGTAGTAAAAGAAGCCCGCCGACTTCAGACATGAGTTTGTGGTTTGTGTGACATCAGAACCAAGCATCTATCTCCAATTAACTACCAGACGCAGCCTGACGCGGATGAGAAAAGGTCGAGAGATGAATGACGCATTAAGTCCACATTTTGTAATTGCGACAATAATATTATCTTCTGGACTCGCGGACGACTGAAGCTCCACGCACTTCCAACCTATGAAATTACTTTTATTTTTTTCTGCGTTTTTACACCGAGGACAATTTTACATGATGAAGTTTAAGCCCAACAAGAGCAGGACGTATGACGACGAAGGATTCAAAAGACGAGCGGCGTGTTTGTGTTTCAGAAGTGAGTCCGAAGATGAGGTAAGACCTACTGCTTCTTTTTGTTGTTCAACAACTGTTCAAAAGTTGTGTACTTTATATTTGACAACATAGTTCTCATACATGATTGCAAGAGCTTTTATTGGGCTGGTGGTGCGTTCAATGGAACGAGTGCAGTAATAATATTTAGACTCCATCCAGAAACCATGATCATGTGCTCACAGCAATTTTCCAAATTAAGACTTAAATCTTTTTATTATAACTTCACGCAGTGTTGACAAAGGCTGTGTTGTTAAAGGTCTTGTATTCTACCTAATGAAGTGGCCGACATGTTATTCTCATGGCACCCCTTGGTGATCTGATCCAGGTTGTTTTGTTCCCAGCCGGACTGGAATAAGTAAAGACCACAAAAAGATATCTGTTATCTTTTTGGCTATTATTACTAGGGCCCAACAAATGTGGATTTTTTTTTTTTTAGGCTGATGCTGATTCTAGTATTTGGCAGAATAAAATTCCGATAAGTGATTAATTGGCCAATTAATAATGATAAAAAACAATAATTATCTTTTTAGTCCCTTAAAGCTGGCAAATAAATATATATATTAATTACAGGTCATATTACAGTTAAAATTTTTATTTATTTGTCATTTAGTATTTGTATAACTTGACAATTTTTTCCCCTGGTTTTCATTTTTGTTTTTTGACGGGCGAATGTTTGAATATCATTATCTTTGTCTTATGTTGTGGCGTTTTTTAAAAAAAAAAGGGGGGGGCGTTTGTTTATTGTTGTTGCCATTTTTAAAAGGGCTAATATCGTCTAATGAAAACGGATAGCCGATTTGTCAATTGCTACTACATTGAATTTGCACTGCTTGGACTGTTGTTGACCATCCCCAAAACATCACGATTGTTAAAAAAAAAACAGGCTTTCAAATAATGATAAACCATTAAGAAAATGTGAACGTCAGCAAATAAATACATAATAAATAGACTTTAACATTGTTACGGGTTAGTCTGTACAATTTCATCAAAAGTCTTTAGCTTCTGTGTGCTTGTGTCTGCAGGGTGGACCTTTCCCACCCCATCAGAGCTCTGCTAGAGAGGTGGTGGTGGTGTTGGTGGTAGGTGGGTGGGTGGGGAGGTGTTGAACGTTACACGGTGTTCTAAACACTAAGTGACTTATGAGCTGCAATTTTTAGAAACATGGTGCAGGCTCTTGCTGTCCCCTGCAGATTTGCTTTCATGGCCCCCCTGTGCTGCTAATCTCTCCACTCTACTCTCATTTCTCCTCATTGCCGGCCGGGTACTCTTCACTATGTCCTGTCTTGTGAAAAAAAATCACGTACATGTACAGTATTTGTATTTGGATTGTAGTGCAGGAAGAAGCAGTCATCTCACACGTCACACTACATTCTGTTCTAGTCTTTGCTTCCATTTTGCACACGTCACTATTTCTGTGGAGGAGTCCCGTCCGCATACCAGTGTTGACAGCCATTGCCCTATTTGTTTTGCTTTGATGTAATACATTTACATGAATACGATGCCCGAAAAAGTAATTGCCCCCTTCCTGATCTTTTGAACACTTTGTGCGGGATCACTTAAAAAGCATCACTTGACCTTTGCTGGACCCCCTGCACTTTGCCTAGTGTAGTTTGCCAGGTTGCAGTCAACATGGGGCTGCACTTCATCCTGGAACACCTCGACAGCGCACGGACCTAAGCCAGAATCCTGTTTATGGACTTAAGCTCTGCGTTCAACGCCGTCATCCCGAAACTCCTGCCTGTGTCACGTCTTTGTCATAGTTGCTGCAATAAAAGCGTAGCTCATACTATCGGAGACAAATTCCTCGTGTGGTTTTACATATTTGGCCAATAAAGATGATTCTGATTCTGATCAACCTGCAACCTAATGCTTTTCCAGGCCTTGTGTGTTTCTGGTAGAGGTGCACCGATCGATCAACCTGCCGATTTATCGGCAACGATTTCCTTAATTTTGGAAGATCGGTGATCGGCCGATCCCGTAAGAATAAACTGATCTCATCTCCCTCCTCAGAGGTCTGAAAAAGTCAGCCACTGTCCTGTTCTGCTAAGGTGACTAATAGGATTTTAATTTTTATTTGAGAGAACTACTTCATGTGCAGTTAAAACAACCCATTTGTATTAGTTCACCGATATTGTTCAATGTTCCAATAAAACAAGATTGGAATACTGAAGGTACTGTATATGTTGCTTGTAATGAAAAAAATCGGTATCGGCAGGTCAGACTTATTAAAAGATCGGTGGTTGGCCAGAAAATTGTGATCGGTGCACCCCTAGTTTCTGCCCCCCACCTTTCAGTCTTCTCTTCAGGAACTGTGGTATGCCCTATTGGGTTAAGTCCGGTGATTGACTTGGCCACTTTTTCTCCCTTTGTTGTGTTGGCACTGGTAGTGCGTTTTGGGTCTTGTTGCATGATGAAGCTTCTCTCAATTAGTTTGAATACATTTGACATACATTAACACTCTGTGTTGTTGTCCCCTTTTGAGTATGCTGATGCTGCATAGGATTTAATGGCAGCCTCGAGATGGTGTGGATTTCACGTACCCAATGTGCTTGGCAAGCAACCACATGACTTCTGCCGGCAGCCTTTTTCTTGACTCTTGCGTAGGTTTATAGAATGGCTATTAGTATGTTAATAGTATAACCTGCCAGGGGAAGGAAGACTGTGTATACCTAATAGAGAAGATTCTGTTTTTTTTTTTTTTTTTTAAGTGTACAACCAATAGGCCTTGAGGGTTTGCCACAATGTACAAAGCACTGGTAAGGTAATACTCTACAAATGAAAAGTTAATACATTGAAAGTGAAAGCGTAGTACAAGTAAATTGCACTACGCGTTTAACAAAAGTTCACGTTCTCAACAAGACCTGTCCTGAATGACCTCTATTTGACTACAGGACTGATTTAAGCACACGTACGTAGTAGGGGTGGCAATCTTTGAATGTCTCACGATGAATTTCTCATGATTTTTGGGTGTGTGATTCAATTCAAAATCAATTTTCAAAGAGCGATTTTTTTTTTATTCAAAATGATTTCATTGACAATGATTTTTGCTTCAATTTATAGATGTTCAAGGAATTGTAATGATCTACTCCAGTCTGACTCGCTAATGCTAATTAGTGCTCTACTCGCCGCACTTTTATCACTCAAAAGAACGGCTCCATGCTGCAAAAAAAGAACTTTAATTGGAATAACTTAATTGTGACTTTTTCCTTCTACTCTCTAATGTGGCTACAACTTAACAGTGTATCAGACCGCGTGGAACCACACTCACCCCAATTGGCCAAATTGGGTACAACATGAATAGCGCTCCCAATAAAGGCACACACAAAGAAAGGGAAGACGGTATAAAATTATTTAAATCAAATCGATTTTGGGACATTTAAAAGCGATTCTGAATCGTACTAAATGAGAATCGATTTTTTTGGGGCACACCCCTCGTACGTAGTGTGACCTAATTGCACAAGAAGATAACTAGGACTGTGTGTTGTCACTGTTGACAACTATCTGCTGGGGTCATTAACCTCCTCTGCTAAGCGCTCTTGTTTTCACGCTAAATGTAACTGCTGATCCAGTGGTTTTAGAAAAGCCTGTTGGCCGAGTGTACATGCGTACAACTGTCTGCGTTTTGAGCATGTGCTTGAATGCCATGCGGATTTGTCTGTAAGACCGCTGTCAGTACGTTTCAATGCTATTGGAGAGCATTTTGTCATTTGATTAGTCTGATCGAAAGTGGACTTTAATATGAGCCCAGAATTGGAGAAGGTTGGTGGGGGTACTCCTTAGCAAAGAACCAGAATTGTGTTTTCATGGAGGATGGTTGAAGTCAATGTCATTTTTCACACACCAACAAATGCATTCTTGGGATTTTAACCACACAGCCTCACACATTGGTCAGTCCCCTCTGGGGCCTTGCAAGGTTGTGCAACATCACCATGGAGATGGATTCATAACAAAACAAAAAAAAATCAAAGATCCCATACTCAAAGCTGATATGACATTGCTTGTATTTCATTTGGCAGTCCATCTCGCAGAAAAAACAAGTTATAATTCTTCTTTTACATCTACTGGAGGTGCTACTGGTGAGCAGCAGCCGACATCCGGAACGATGGATTGTGCCGGGGGGAGGAGTGGAGCCCGAGGAGGAACCCTGTGGGGCTGCTGTCAGAGAAGTTTATGAGGAGGTAAGGTCAGATCTTCAGAAAGATGGACACTCATTCATGCAATATGCCAGTAGCAAGATCACATACTGTGATGCAGATACGTGTCAAGATAATATTGGTAATGCTTGACAGCTTCCATCCATCTATTTCCTGTTCAGGGTCACTGGTGAGATGGAGTTTATCACTACTGGACTGTTAATCTTTTCTTCTTCCTGGGGGTGGCGTAACATGAAATCATTGAGAAGCACTGGTTTAAAGAGAAGTTCTCTGACCTTGCTAACAGTTTCGGCTATCAGCTAACAGCCTGTGAGTGGATTTGTCCTGAAACGGGTCGGGGGCCTGGAACAAGGGAACAGCCCTAAATAGAAGCAAACATTGCTTACCCGATGTCGTGTTTGTATAAAATTGGGTTCTACAGATGGCAAGAAGTGTTTTACCAAAGCAAGTCATTTCCCCCCTACATAGCAATTTTCACAACGCTCTCACCTTGGTAAACATCGGGGATGTTTTAGGCATCTTTTTCTTTTCTTTTTTCCCTTCTCCATTTTTTGTAAACGTCACATGAGAGGAGCTTGGTCACCTTGCTCACTCGCTCATCTCTGTTGCGCCATCTCACCTGCAGATGGCGGTGTTGACAAGGCATCGTCTGGTCTTCTGTTGTTGTTGCATTTCTTGTCCACCTTGTTCTTAATTTTATTCGAATATTATCTATCATGAGTATTCCAATGCGCACTATCATTGACTGGTGAGTGGTGACCAGTCCAGGGTGTACCACACCTTTTTGCCAAAGTCAGCTAGGATAGACTCTAGTTACCTATGACCCCAATAAGGTCAAGCGGTCAAGAAATGGATAGCTCATTCAATATCCATTTGGAAATCTCTCAAATTGTAATGCTGGCGGAATGTGTTTTGCAGGCTGGGGTTAAGACGAAGCTTGGCAGACTTCTGGGAATTTTTGAGGTAAGCCTGTAAAACTGTCACAGGAATTTTTTGTTGAATCCACACATGAAATATAACAACATTTATTGTAATTAAAACACAGAACAGCTCTGAATCTGGTTACCTTCTTTTGATACTGTTACCCTTATTTTGTTATTGTCTTCAGTTTTTTTGCTGCTAAATGGTTGTGTTCCTTTTGTGTCTGTTAAGAAACAAAATAGTAATAATTACAGTTTGTGCACCACATTTATCCAACAGCTTTACACAATGCATTGGTACAGCAGAAATTAAAAAAATAATGTTGTCATCGAAACCTTTCCAGGACAACCAAGACAGAAAGCACAGGACACATGTTTATATCCTCATTGTTACAGAAATACTGGAGGTCTGGGAGGACTCTGTCAGCATAGGTAACGTTCACATTGCCGCTTTTACTCGCACATGAATATGACATTTGGATTGCAGTATGTTTGCTTATATTTTCTTAGGACTAGGAATAAATAAAACCTGTTACTTTGTTGCTTTTCACATGAACTGATCATTGACAATATGAGACCGGTTGTCTGAGTTCAAACTTCTTAAATAATATCTAGGAGAGCTGGATAAGTTAAAAAGATGAATTCATATTCTTGCAAAGAAGGAACAACAAGAACACTTCTCTAAGCTTCTCTTTTATGCATTTGTAAGTCAGCCCCCATTATTTTCATTAAACATGGACTATGCTATCTGTCTTCCTTTGTCTTCTCACATTCTAGGAAGATGGTCCTGTGTGACTTCAACTTCGGATTATATCAGGAACAGGAACAATGCCCCATTCACAAACCAACTCAATCAGTCATTAATCATTTCTAATCAACTTATGTGTGTTTATTTGACCTCCGAAGACCCTCCTAATTGAGTTGTACGGGTTATAGGTCACATTAATTTAAATTGAAATCCAACCAGTGCTGCTTGTCACAATCTATGAACGCAGAACAATGAAATCAAAAGCATGACAAGTGTGATGTAGCTCCCCCTGCTGGATGATCAGTGTAGTGCAGCATGCTAACAGTTTCCTTTCTCCCCTCTGATATTGTATGCAGGAAGGAAACGTAAGTGGTTCAACGTCGATGAAGCCATCCGTGTGCTGCAGAGCCACAGGCCTGTCCATGCCGAATACCTGCACAGATTCAAGAACACGCGTAACTCCACCTGCAACCCAGTGTGTAACGGCAACACATTGAGCTCGCAAGTGATGGACATCAACACTCCTCACTATGTTGTCAGTGCAACATGAACTTTGGATCTCGTCAACTGACGAGAAAGTCTTGAAGAACTCCAAAATGGACCTAAACGCACTGTTGCCTACATGACTTGCAGAGTTTTACACGATGAAGCACGGATGCTCACGAGATTGATTTGAAAAGCATTTTGAGGGTGGCTTGCAGAGTGCCAAAATGTCTTCAAATAATAGTTACAGTTGTATGTGTATTTTTTATAGCGATCATCACCTACTGGTTGAGCAAACGTGTGTCCCTTTAATGCTTTCTCGTTATTTTTATTAGAGTGTTGCGTCTGCACTTTAAAGGTCTTTTTATTCTTGATGATTAAATAATACAATATTTGATTGTTGTTGCAGCTAGTGTTTGCTTGGTTTCCTGGTGCCCAGTACTGACACGTGCTGCCTCTCAGAGAAAGTCATAATGCTCAAAATGCCTTGTTGACAAGTCATTAAGGAGTATATCATGTGCTTGAAAAAAAATGCAAAATTATGTTTGTGAACTGTAAAGATGTAAACTAAAATAACCTCATGTAGCAGACAGCGAAGGGATTCTGGTGGTAATATTTAGTATTAAAATTAAATCACATCTGAATGAAGTCTAACATAACATAATTTATTATGCAGTGTACGAGGTGTTCCAAAAATGTGAACCATTTGAAATAAGAATATTTGATTAACTAAATAAAATCAAAATTCCCAAAATATATTGAAAGTGATATAAATTTTATAACTTATTTTACAAAGCATAATGAATTGACTGATTAAACTGAAATGTCATTTTTTTGGGACACTATTAAAAATATTTGCTTGTGTGTTTTCGACAAAAATGACAAACCTTGCTTTTATCTCAGTGTTTTACGATTTTGCAATTTGTGTTCATGCTGACAAATGTGAATTGAACATATGGAGTTTTTGAACTGTTGAATTTAATGAATGGGGTCAACCTTGAATTATAACGGAATTTAAAGTATTTTTGTGACTAAAAAGCATTTATTTATTCAATTTTCTCGGAAATCACCCCTACTATTCTGTCATTAATTCACAATTACTTTGCAAACATCATTTGGAAGGTCATACTGTTTTGTCATCAAAATTAACACAGAGCATTTTTCCTCTTCATTGATAAGCCCTCGATCTTGTAACAGGCAATACATGTTCTTAGAGAAATGTGCTGGTCATGTTGTTGGTGAAAAATTTCTACTAAAAATAAATGCCCACCAACGGTTAAATGCTTTTGTATTTCCAGACGATCTGACATGTGTAGCGTCCTGTTCAGAATAACCATCCCTCCCATGACCCGCCCCTTCTCTGTTTCTGCCTGGTCTTGGTCAGGTGTCTGGTACAGCGACGTAAACTTTCCTTTTGTGAAACCGATTCGGGTTCGCGTTGGGACAAACGCTGACAAGGTCATGCTCAGACGGATATTACAAATGGTAAGCTTCCACGACAGCAATCCGAGCTATATGACGTTTACTGGAGCCAAAAGTGATTTATTTTTATTATTTTTTTGTTGAACGTAGGCCCGTCCTTTTCTGGATTCTACCGGGGACGCGCCATTTAGATAAGAGCATGTCGCGGATGGGCGGGGTTAATGTGTTCGAGCCGGCAATTTACGGACATAGGCGGAAATAGCACATCCCGCCAAGTTGCGGGAGATTTATCAAGCGCTCCCAATGCTGGGGTGCCAAAGTTAGCATTAGATGCTAACCCGTTTAAATTGACAGTGGTTACTTTATTCAGTGGCGTATCAATATAGTACGTGTACGTAACAACACACCAAACCACTACATAATTCGGCGGCGTGGCATCGTCAGCGTCGTGTCTTAAATGAACGACATCAACACATCATTGGCCACCAGATTCTCATATTTGTTTGGTTTCCGTTAGCATTAATGTTGGCTTGATTCATCAACCATTCCATAAATGCTAATCGGCGTTAGCCCCATACTGACTGCTGCTACATCCTTACTTTGCGGTTTGACCAATCGTAAATTACCACGTGAAGGTTCATTAAATTCCATTCATTGCAACATATAACGGTGATGTGACCTTGGTTGTATGGATACAGTGTCTACCGCATAACTTCAAATGTGCTGTCACGTATTCTTGCGACACATATGTTCCGTATGACTTCATTTCCCATGATTCAGTGCAATTTTGTGAATTGCGAAATCTCGGCACATACAAGACAACATCAGATCTAAAGTTGGCTTCATAAGTGGGTCCTGTACTACGCCCTCAATTGCATGTGTCACATGAAAGGTTAAAAGTTATGGGCTATCTGGAGCGTGTCCTAGCATACTCTGGAGAAGGATTAAAAAAAAAATATATATATATATATCTCCATCCATCCATTTTCTTAACCGCTTTTCCTCACAAGGGTCGCGGGGGGGGGGGGGGGGGGGGGGTGGGGTGGGGGGGGGGATGCTGGAGCCTATCCCAGCTGGCTTCGGGCAGTAGGCGTGGTACAACCTGAACTGGTTGCCAGCCAATCGCAGGGCACACAGAGACAAACAACCATCCACACTCACAATCACACCTATGGACAACTTGGAGAGTTCAATTAACGTGACATGCATGTCTTTGGAATGTGGGAGGAAACCGGAGTACCCGGAGAAAACCCACGCAAGCATGGGGAGAACATGCAAACTCCACCCAGGAAGGCCACAGCCCGGACTCGATCTCACGTCCTCTGCACTGGGAGGCGGACGTGCTAACCAGTCACCACCGTGCTGCATATATATATATATATATATATATATATATATATATATATATATATATATATATATATATATATATATATATATATATATATATATATATATATATATATATATATATATATATATATATATATATATATATATTTACAATTTGGAAAACTGCACCATTTAAAGCTATCAGTGAACACGGCCTTTCGTGACGTGTGATGATGGCTGTGGGAATATTTCTGTGCTATAATCTGATGAAGCTATTGGAAAGATATGACACGGTTTTATCTTTTTGTCTGGGCCTTGCACTTACACCCATGCATTCCTCCTTTTTGTCCATTTGTCCTCATGTGGCAATTAAAAGGGGGGGGGGGGTGTAGCATAGTTATAGAGACAGTATATCACACACCCAAATGCATATGCGATAAGTCAAGAATTCAAGGGTCCAACTTTTCCATCCGTGCAGCATGCAAGCTTGTCATGATAACAATTTTCTCAGAACGGTTACATGTATGTAATGTAATGTGACCATTTATTGATTCCGAAAAAAAAAGCTGTTGTGTACATTTTATTCATCAAACAAGAAGTTGCCATAGTCATTATTGTGACAGGCCTAACTGCACTGTATTTGTATTTAAGCTGTGTCTAATATTAGACACCTCTCACACTGTTATATTTGTCTGCCCAGAATATATATTTTTATATAGCTTTTGTATTAGAAGTCATTAGCACATGCTGGTATACTCAGTAGATAATGCCATAAAGGTACATAGTTTTTCCCTTTAATGTGATTGAAGTGATTGCCTTTATACTCAAGTTTAACAGATCCTTCAAAAATATTTTCTGTTTTCCAGACTCCTGGGAAAGGAGGCTCCCAGAATGCAGAGTCGGAGCAGCCCAGTACAGAAATTAACCATGACCAAACCTCTGAGGTAGTTAAAAAAGATTTTTTTCCCCCCTCCCCTTAGCAGCAGAGCTGTAACAGTTAACTTACCACGTCGCTATCCATGTTTAGGGCTTCATCTGTCCTCAATGCATGAAGTCCCACAGCTCAGCAGAGGACTTGTTCAAGCATTACGAGCTGTTCCACGACACTGGAGACCTTCCTGCTCATGTGGCCCCTACCAGGTGGGATTAATTTATCAATTTATTTCGATACCACTTATTAGGAATGGGTTTTTGACTGCGGCCTGGTACACATATATATATTTTTAATTATAAAACTGATGAGAACAGACACATCTGGAAATATTTTTCGAGTGTTTCTGAAGAGAGCCGGAGCCTGAAGCATTATAAGATGGTGACATCAACGAGAAAAGACTAGCTTTGGAAAATACTACTTGTGTCTGGGATACCCACATTTATTTAAAATAATGATATCTTGTAGCACATATTTATCTTTACTTGTCGCCACTTCCTTGTCTCTCAAGTCAAATGGACATGGAAATATTGAAGGCCGAGTACACATCTCAATTTTGCCTGTTTCCAAACCAAGGGTGTCAAACTTCCCACAATCTTATGCCTTATAAGATTGACTTATCCTAATGTCTGAGGTGTGTTAAGAGCGGATTTGTCACGATAATAGGGTCCATAACAAGTTGGGCCGACAATTTTAAATATTGAACATATTCATTGATCAATATTCACGACCAAAAATCTATGTGTGTGGGGGAAGTCGACAACTCTTGCACCATTTGACCGCGCGGACTGTGACGTGAATGGGATGTTGTCAATCATAGAAGCACCCTGACTGACTAACAAGGGAGCGGGGGTTAAATATAACAAAATATGTCCTAGCCGATATCCATCCAACCATTTTCTGAACTGTTCATCCTCCCTCTAGAGTCGCAGGTGTGCTGGAGCCTATGCCAGCTGTCTTTGGTTGGTAGGCGGGCTACCCAATGTCATTTTTTTGTATAACCGTGGGTTGCCAACATTGCTACACTCACGCCTCCGCTTCAGAAACAGTTGGCAACAATCGGCGCGTAACCAAAAGTGTTTGCTATTCTTTACTTTGTGTTTGTGAAATGATGTGTGATCATACGAGAGCTCCGCCTCAAAGGACTGGATTTTCTTAAAAGCCAATTTCAGATATCAATGCCTTCTTAAAATAATCGCCTTAGTCTTTTTTTTTTCTAGATCTTTCAGGAAACACAAAAAAAAATGAACCATTTGCATTATGAGGAGAGGATTTAGGCAAAAAAAAAAACTACTTTTACGATGAATTATTTTAAGAGGGTGACGATATGGACCTCCGCCTGAGTAATGAGGGGGCATTTAAGTCACAGTGATGTCTTAAGATACAATTTTAATTTGTTCTTTGACCACACTTGCTTACAACTTAAAACACTTGTATCTCAAATCCCATTTCCTCATTGGAAATGAAGGGAAATGTTGTTAATCCGTTCCAGTCCCCGGAACAAACCCCAAAAAATGGTGTAGAGTTTTTAAGATGGAAAAATAGCACTCTAGAAGTATAATATTGTACTTATAAAAACAGAGTGGTCCATCCATCCATCCACCCATCTTCTACCGCTTATCCGGGGTCGGGTCACGGGGGCAGCAGATTTAGCAGGGAAGCCCAGACTTGCCTCTCCCCAGCCACTTCAGCCAGCTCCTCCGACGGGATCCCAAGGCGTTCCCAGGCCAGCCGAGAGACGTAGTCTCTCCAGCGTGTCCTGGGTCGTCCCCGGGGCCTCCCGCCGGTAAGACATGCCCGGAACACCTCCCCAGGGAGGCGTCCAGGAGGCATCCAAACCAGATGCCCGAGCCACCTAAACTGGTTCCTCTCAACGCGGAGGAGTAGCGGCTCGACACTGAGTCCCTCCCGGATGACCGAGCTACTCACCCTATCTGTAAGGGAGAGCCCGGCTACCCTGCGGAGGAAACTCATTTCGGCCGCTTGTATCCGGGATCTTGTTCTTGTGACCATAGGTGAGGGCAGAGTAGTAACATAATTAAATAGAATGTCAACAACTAAACAGTTTGTGCGTCATGAGTTAATGCTGCAATCCAATTAATTACACGGCTCCTTATGATGTGCCGCCTTGTAATACTCGACCATACAGTCGTTTTGTAAAGAAGAAGAAGACGTTCTTCTTTGATTGTGTTTACAAAGAAGAATAGTGTCTCTTCTTCGTCCACAGCGCAATTACTGTAAGTGACTCAAGCTGTAATATTAGTCATTTTTCATACTATTTAAAGGATATATTCCTTTGAGTATTGCTATATTATCTATGTACGTGTTGCTCTACTGTTTGTTTTCAAATAGCCTTTGCTTCAAAACCCACAAAGCATCGATGCTAGCACGTGAATGGTGTTTTGCATTGTTTGTTAGCACTAAAACACAAGGCAAAGCCATGTGCTTGGTTGAAATAAAATTAAAAAAAAAAAACATGTAATTTTCTTTGTTTTTATAGCTTTTTTGTTTAGCTTGACAGTAAACTTGAGCAAGGAGTGCCAATAAACAGCTTACAGCCACTTTTTAATTTTTTATTTTTTTTTTAGGATTGGTCGCTACAGCTCATAGGTCATAGCTATATTGCTCTTCTCCGGCACAGCTCCAGATTTTTTCTCTCCCGGGGCTAAAGGGAGGCTTGACCAGTACACAGGGAGGCTGAGAAAATTATTTATATTTTAGAAAGTCAAATATAATGCTGAAGTGGGGCTACACAAATTTCTGACTTGGTTATAGCGCCCCCTAGTCGCAGTGCCGTGCCTGGCTCTTTCTTCTTCAGTTTGCAGTTTGAACCTCTGCAATCCATTTAGTCTTAGATCAACAATCACTTTCACACAGTGGACTGAATTCTGCATGCCCATCTCTATTGATGGAGTATCCTGTTCCGTGTCACACGATATCAACATTTGACTATATTTTAAGGTACAATCATGACTAATCACCAGTTAATTGCAGGGCGGTTGGATATTTATGCACTAGAATTATGGCAGGTTTTTTTTAAGCAAAAGTCAACCCTCTTCTCTTTTTAGGGAAGATCTAACAATGTTGCGGCAGGAGGTTCAGGATCTTCATACGTCACTTAAGGTGTGTTTGTCTCCCTGCACTGTAATTTTAGATACTGTAGCTGCACAATAGTTTTTCAAAGATTTCTCTATTTTCCTTTCTATTTAGGAAGAAAGATGGTTCTCTGGGGAGCTGAAAAAAGAATTAGACAAAGTCCAAGGACACCTGAAGCAAGTAATTCCTTCAAGATGTTTTAACTTGTGTTAAAGAGGTTTCACACATTCTAAATGTTGTCGAATATTTAGTCATAAACATTACGGTGATGCTTTGTCATGCGGTACAGTGTCACACTGTTCTCCCTCAATCCCACAGAATGACGGACAGATGAGCTCAGAAGATTCAGGTGGGGGGTTTGCGCAACACCCACGTGTATGCATACGCAA
The DNA here is from genome assembly GCF_051991255.1 of Vanacampus margaritifer. NCBI lineage: Eukaryota > Metazoa > Chordata > Actinopteri > Syngnathiformes > Syngnathidae > Vanacampus > Vanacampus margaritifer. The sequence goes on along the minus strand of NC_135437.1, from coordinate 25,391,456 downwards.
GATGACAACAATGCCACTAATGTGTCTTTCTGCCCCCTCAGTATTAGAAAAGAAGTTAAACGAATCAGAGACAGAGAAATTTAACATCAAGCAGAAAGCCGCGCAGCTGGCCACAGAGATTGTAGGTTAGTGTGGGCATGGGACTGCCATCCCATTGATGCTCAGTCCATCCATTTCCTATGCTTTTATTGTACATTGATCAACTAAACTGGTCGTGTTGCATCCACCAGATATAAAGTCCCGTTATGATGAAGAGAAGAGTTTGAGGGAAGCTGCAGACCAGAAACTTTCCAATGTAACTGAACTGCTTCAACGAGAGAAGAAAGAAAACGACAAACTCCAGACTGAACTGGTACAACACACAATAAAATTGACATTTGTGCTGATTCTCAATAGTTGTAAAACACAAAAATCTTTAATTCAGATTGTGAAATCTTTTTAAATGTCAAATATTCTCACAGTGCAGGAAGGAGGTCCTCCTTTTATGGCAGAGTGCGCAACAGTATGTCAAAAATCGATGCTATCCCAGTACTCAATTCAGAATGGCATTAAATATTTGTATGAAAAACACCTCTAAACTATTTGTATACAGTCAAACTATCAAATGAGAAGAGTGAGCACGTCGGTAACCGAGTGCGCCTTCTTTTGCTGCACAACTTAGTCTTACTCTGCATGCAGTACGTAGTAGTAGCCTTGTGGCTGTATGAGATCTCATTGAATATTTAATGTTTGACATTAATTTGAGGCATTGTAACGTAAGTGACCAGATGGACCAGTCATTGTAATTAAGTAAAATAGCAAGTAACTTCACCCCATTAGTTCTTCTTAATATATGTCAGCTTTTATAGATTGAATGAAAACCGCCATTGTTTAGATATGTAAAGTTCTTATTAATGTTTAGTTTGAAATGTCCTACTGTGTACGTGGACTTTCAATGCACCTGGTGTCTTGTGCCAAACGTGAGTGATGTCGATAGCGAACTCGTGTCATGTCAATGTCACGTCATGATCTTGAGTCTGATTTATAGACCAACCATAAATTACAAACAATGAGACAAATATTGTCAAATAGGGCCTGTTGCATTCATTTTTGATGCGGTACTGGTACCGGTATTTGGTGCAACAGTAGTGGAAACAACATCCTTTTGAGCAGTGTGCCTTCAGCGATGCTAAGCTAATGTCCATGTTTTTTCATTACTTGCCTTTGAGTGTCGGCATAGCAAACATGTTCGCCACATATGTCTATGCATTGCCTTTGAAGGGAACATAGCCACTGGCAAAATGGCCGTCACATAAGGTGCGTCTTGTTAGCCTGCTCGAGTCGTTACTGTATACAGGGATGTGATTTTTCCGCTAATTCGCGCAATTCCGCTTTTTTTTATCCCCCCCCCCCCCCAAAAAAAAAAAATCAGATTTTTTTATTTTATTATTATTATTTTTTTTTATTATTTAGTAGTTCATTGTGTATGCACATGACTCCGACAGATAACATCTTCTGCTATAACAAAGACATTTGTGGTATGCTCTAATATGAGTTACTTTTCATTTGGTCATGATACAATTATTTGTTCATGAAATTTGAACTCTTCAACATTATTTATGTGTTAACTTAGTAATCACATTAGTTAGATATGATGATATTCTCAGTGATAGTTTTTAAAAGCAAAGGCAGTCCAATGTTTTTGAATGTGACTGATTTTGAGTTGACTAAAACTGCCATTTTATATGGGATAGTTCAATATACATTGAAAATTTATGCTGTTGTTTTGTCTATTTCTTTGTCATGTGAGTGCATTGAAAGTACTTAAAAACACGGAAAACCCATGAGCCCCTGGACCTAGCTGGGTGCCAGCGGTCCCCAGACCCCCGGCTAAATTTTCAGATAATTTCACTTTGGTCAAATCACATCCCTGTGTATATCTGTGTCAACAGCAGCTCAACCCAGAAATATGTGTACCAATCTGTCTGTTGATTTCAATTGCAGCAAATTCTGCATCCAACAGACAGTCACATTTTGAGTGGACTGGCCACTATATTCTGTCTGTTAAATCATTAGTCTGTTGTTCCCTGGTCCATTAAATCAAGGCTCCACTGTGCTGCAAAAAATATAAAACTAACAAAAAAGCAACATAATAAATGTTTGCTTGAAAATCTATGAGAGCACGAATGATGAACGCGTGAGGGAACGCTGTATTTTTGTCACTAACTGCCTCTACTCTGCCCTCTAGCTGCAGCGTCCGGGAGTGGAGGACGTTGAGGTACTGCAGAAGGAGCTTGTGCAGGTGCAAACATTAATGGACAGCATGACTCGAGAGAAAGAGGAGGAGTCTGAGCGCCTCAGAAATCACTATGAGCAGCTGCAGGCTAAGTTCACTTCCTCAGAGGTGAGATTGGGACACTTTATCAGCTCTCTTATCCTTTCTCATCACAACCTCCAGCCAATGTGCTGCAACGCATTGCCACTCTATTTCTCTGTATGTTTGGATTTCGGTCGCACTCACTGTGAACGTCAGCAGTGAAAGTGAAACATTTCTTCAACGATGGCTGAAAGAACACACTTATAACTCAAAGCACTCCAATCTGAAATCTTTCTCCGTTTAAATGAATGGAAATTATATTCTATTGTTGTATTATTATTCAACCTTTGTATTGTGTTTTTTGTATTAAAAAAAAACAACTCCATAAGCGCTACAGGATTTTTCTGTGTAAGAACATATACTGTAGTAGCAACAATGAAATGTAAACAAACTGTTTTGGTTAGTTTTTATCATTCTTTCATTCAGTGGACATTGCGCTCCTCCTACTGTGCACACCTTGGCCACTAGGGAACAGTATCATACATGCATATTTCATGGTGCAACATATAGAACATTAAGTAGCAGAAATAGATGTTTTTCGCATAGCTGTGTTTAAATATTTGGTGTTTAAAGCTTTACAGCAACATTGATGCTTGTTTTGCCAACCTGTCTATGACGCTTTGCATTATTTGTGAGCATTCTTCTAGTAGACTTTTGTAAACTCTGTTATGTGGTTTGGTTAAATACACCAAGCGTAATTCTTTTTCTTCTATGACACTTGGCATGTTTTTTAAAAAAATTTTTTTAAGAATCACCGTCTAGTTGTCTTGTCATAACTCAAATCATTGCTTGCAACACAAGGCTAAACGATCGTTATGTATACTTGCATAATAATAAATAAATAAAATAAATAAATAAAATAAAAAATAAATAATAATGATTGGCAAATTATAGTACAATCCATATCAGTACGAATGTGTGGTCACAACCACAATGTGTCTACTTGGTTGTTCTTTGTACATTTTTGATGCATTCCAATGCACGTGCTGGACATTATTACTGCCAATAGGTCAGCATGAAATGAATTGTGGTCATTTTAGTCTGTTGTCTGTCTGTGAAACATCTGGCGGTGACTGTTGTATTGTGGCTTACCTTTTGTCTACATCTGTTTTCCTCCCCTTTCTCCTCTGCATCCACATACTGAACAACTCACCAAATCTCATTCTTTCCTCAAGATTCGTAAACTGGAGGTAAAGACCGTTTGAGCTGTGTATTTGTGAAATAACTTTTCTTTCCACCCCGCCTTTCCTGTTTACAGTGTTACCATTGAACGTCTGGTTGGTTTTCCATGTTTTTTTTTTTTTTTTTTTAAACGTTCTTCAATGCTCACAAACCGCTGGTACTTCTCTGTTCCGGTGCAAAAAGGGTTCTAATTCCTTTCTCCAACTTTTCTTTCAGATGACTGTATCGCAACTGAAAGCGGAGCTGGAGAAGGGTCCACAAGAAGCAGCTGTCTATACACAGCAGATCCACCAGCTACAGAGTGACCTGAATAATCATCAACAACAAAGCCAGGTAATGGGCACAGAATCATTATTTGACAATTTTCCGATTGTGCGCCTTCACAGTTGGATTGAGTGGATTCATACTGACTATAGTCAACATTTTTCCATTTATTTAACTTGAGTTTACTATGATTTGTGATGATACGCCCTGCTTGACCATCGATGACTGCAGGTGATCATGAAAAACAGCCATGGTTCTATTAAAAGTGTGCTCTAAATGTAGTGTTGAGTTGAGTGATGGGAGTCAGCATCCTAACTGCGTGATTTGCAATGTAAAGTTGTGCAATTCTAGTCTAGCACAACTAGCTAGCTAGCAAAACTAAAGCAACACTTCTTTAAGCTGCATGGAGATGGGGAATACGAGAACACACTTTTCTGAATCCAAGGTGAAGAGAGCCAGATTACAAGGTTAAGAACCACCGGTTTACACATTCTGTGTAAAAGAACAACTGGAGTCTGCATATGTTGTAAATGTCCGAAAACAAAAGTAAGTGTTAGGTTAGCAAGAAGCAGAATGCTGAGCAAGAGTTAGCAGCATTAACCAATATGAGCAATTCATTTGTTCTTTATCACCCTGTCGCCATATTTGCTGCCAGGGTTGACACCAGAGCGAGTTCTGCACACATACATTCCACAGTATTCCAAGCGTGCTGTCGTAAAACCTTATCTTAGAAATGCCATACCATTCTTTACTCAGAAGTGTTCATGGGTCAGTTCTTTACGTAAGAGGAGGAACAAATGTGTTTCCTGGCTGCCTATTTTTTGCTACAAGCTGAATATAAAAACAAATTGAGCACATATTCCAAAATGATGCCTAAATTAAAGTTATGCACTTTCATTCCGCAACACTGTTTTTTGAAAGCAACTATGTACTTTAGTGCATGGTAACATAATTGGAACAATGCTGTATTTGTTAAACAACTTGTGTAAAGTACATGGTGGTCATTGATAGTGTAGTGATTCATTTCCAGGCAGCCAGTGAGGGATTGATTCCTGCTCAGTGACTATATGTGGATGTGTAAATGGTTGCCTGTCTACATGTGGCTTGAGAACCGATCCAGGGTGTAGGCTTTCACCCACAGCCAGCGTTTGCATTTTAGCGATTCACGAATATGTGCCATAAAACGGGAATGTATTGTACTTGCGTACAGTGGCCCCCCACATGCTTGCAGTTCGGCACCTGTGGATTCACTTATTCACTGTTTAAAATAATTGAATGGGCATCAGTTATTCGCCCACGAATAATGAGAGGGTCCACTGCACTCACATATTTGGTGCTGTATCTTTTTTTTGCATATTTGGCCAGGGCTTTAAATCTGTGTTGTTGTTTTTTAACCGTCAACCACTATTCGTTCTCCCGCTGATCTTATGTCTTTCGTATGTCTCCTTCTTCCAGAGTCTTTCTGAAAAACTGGGACGCAAGGAGAAGGAGTGTCAGCAGCTGGAAGAGCAACTAAAGACAGAAAAGGCTGCCAAAAAGTCGGCCCAGCACAGCCAGAGAGAGAAAGAGCGGGAAATCCTGGAGCTGCAGGCCCGAGCCGCTGGAGCTGAAACATCCCTGCAGAAAGCTAATGCAGAGCTTGGAGAGAAAGCTGAGGAGACGGCCAAGTTGAAGGGTGAGATTACAGACCTGGAGGTGAAGCATGCCGAATTGAAGGTTGAGAGAAAACAGTTGGAACAGCAGAGGGAAGAGAAGGACAGCCAAGGTGCTCAGCAGCAGACTGAAATCAGTCAGGTGAGTCCAACCTATCAAAGCTAATTGCTTTGCTACGTTAGAGATTTGATTTGGGATGAATTTCCAAGATGAAAAGGCTCATCAAAAGCAGCAAAATTGCATGAAGGTTCCACATCATTGAAATACAGTCATTTTTTAAATAGACTTAATTAATCGTGTGAGAGAAATTAAGACTCTCCTGTGATGTAATCATCATTGTTCTCCCTGTGGGCTGTCTAGCTTCATGCAAAACTACTAGAGGCAGAGAGGCAAGTGGGTGAGCTGCAAGGTCGTCTGAAAGAACAGAGGCAGCTCTCCGGGGAGAAACTGAAGGACAGAGAGCAGCAAGCGGCCGACCTGCAGCTTAAACTCTCACGTGCTGAAGAACAGGTAGACATGAGAATAATATCAACACAGATGCTGCATACCACTGAACAAAAATGAACCTAATTATGTCAGTTGCTGTACTGTACACATTTTTGCTGTATACCACTGTAAGCTCAAAGTCTTGTATTCATCAAAAAGAAATAGGTAAATGAAAGGCTGCCCTTTCAAATAAATGATGCAAATACATGGATAAGTGATGCAAAACGTAGTTTCAAGAATACAGACCATGTGTAATTGTTTTCCTGGTAGACCAAGGAAAGTTCCAGTAAGAACACAGACCTACAGCACCAGCTGGAGAAAGCCAAGCAGCAGCACCAGGAGCTGCAAGCACTGCAGCAAAATACCAACGGCAAACTCCGCGAGTCACAGGTACAGTGCACAAGAATCAAAGATTTATTTTTTTATTTATTTCATTTTTTAAATTTATTTTTATTTATTTTTATTTTTTTAAAAAGGAGAGCAATGATGATGTCAAATCGAATGAACAATACTGAGCTCTCCTGAAAAAAAGAAAAAAAAAAGGATTTATTTGAACCTTCAACTTTGCAATGTGGCTATGAATTCCCAAAACAAGTATACAGGGAGTCCTTACTTTTCTGACACCTTTGTCCAATGGCAGTGACATAACCCCAATCTGTACGCAAGTCGGAATGTGCCGCACTACGCTAACACAGTAATAAAGTCATGATTAAGAGTAAATATATGAGAAATACTGACAGTATAGGCTATGAATATAGTTATTAATAATTATGCCACTTTGCAAATATTAATATACTTTTTTTTGGGGGGGTATTTGATGCATCACGTACATATTTGCACAGTCTCTTAAGTTTTCAGTTATGAGCATGGTATTCTGATTAAAATGCTTGTATTGGATTTATTAAAAAAGTGAATGTAAAAACACGCGCTCTTTCTCAGTAGCCTGCAAACGAGCGGTCGCACACGTCCCTTGAGATCAGTCTTATTTATTAGACAAATGATCTCTATGGAATTCATGTCTCATGAGAACTCCACGATCCGGAAATTAGGGCCACCTGTAGACTTCACTGAATCACGCCTCTTTGGTGGTTGCTCATATATTTGTAGTTTACGCATGGTGGATGTGTCAGAAGTGTGGATAGGATAGTCGCAAATCGGGATATTTTGAAAGTGCAAGAAAGGCGCATAAGAAATTGACGTAGGACAATATTCCTCTCAATAAAGTTAAATCATTTCTACTACTTTCCTTTTTTTTTTTTTTCTTTCTTTCCAGGAGAGCTCAGTATTGTTCATTCGATTTGACATCATCATTGCTCTCCTTTTTTTTAAAAAACAAACAAACAAATAAATTAAAAAAAATTAATAAATGTTTTTTTTTTTAAATATATATACACAATAAATTTAAATTTTAAATATATATACACATATATATATATATATATATATATATATATATATTTTTTTTAAGTCACCTAAAGCCCATTAAAATAAATCCCATACAAATAATATAATATAATAATAAATTGCCAAATGCAGAAACATCAATGTAAGTTATCACGATGTAGTGGCTCTCGCTAACAGACAGAATTAAGTAACCGGAATTAGGTTAAAAAATTCTATATACGTAGACCATGTTTCTACTACTTTCCTGATACTCATGGGCCCTTGTCTTATTGCTGTAGACCGACCTGGAGCAGGTATTACGCCAGATTGGCGATAAGGACCAGAAGATCCAAAACTTGGAGGCCCTGCTGCAGAAGAGTAAGGACATTGTGACACAGCTGGAAACTGAGAGAGAAGACTTGTGTGCCAAAATTCAAGCCGGGGAGGGAGAGACTGCTTTGCTCAACCAACTAAAAGAGAAAAATCACACACTGCAGGAACAGGTTAGTGAGGTGACACACTCACACAGAAAATGTCCAGTTCAGTTGTCAAGGAATAAGTGGCTAATTGGAATAGTAGTCAGTTTGTTTGTTTGTTTGTTTGTTTCATTCATTCACTAACAACTTGCTTTGCATTGCATTGTATTGACTAAATTAACTAACTCAATGAACTCATTTACATGCAAGGACAACACCAGGACAATCGGGGGCCAGCCACTCATCAGACCGTAAAATACACCAGCCAATTCTCAAATTGTTAAAACAGCAATCACTAATAATAGAATCCTATAATGAGTTTGAAGATATATTTAAATCACATTAGTGTACATGGGCCTCACTTGATCAAAGAGTGCTTATAAGTGTACATACGCATAGATGTATAACAAAATAAGAATGAAAAAAATCTGACCTATCAAACCTCTACACAGACCTGTAGAATATTTTTCCCTATATGAGTCACAGTGCTTGGGAACGTGGATCCCACCCTCTACACACCCAATTCTAACCATATATTGTATGATCAATGCAAAGCAGTACACAAATATGAATTGAGCATACTGGCCTAAGATTCGTGAAGGGCGAATCATGAAAACAATGCTTGGTGGCCTTGGCAGAAAAAACGGACACGACAAAGAGGACAGAAGAAATAAAAAACTAATCGGGCTTGATAGTCACTACATCACCAAACTGCATCTCTAAATTTCCTTGTTTCTAAAATATGCAAGTGGTAAAGCTTTTTGTTCATTTGTACACATTTTCCTGTAGATTTTTATTGATAAGCCTCTCTCTCTTACACCCTATCAAAGTTTTTAACCACTGACTTTTTAAAATACATTTACTTTTACTTCTGATGATTAAGAACATTTAATATTGGAGAATACATTTTGATACTTAACTGCTGATACTTTGACTTTTAATTGAGCAATATTCTACAAGGTGGCTTCTATGTTATTAACACCTAGGATACTTGACCTCAATTATCACTTTCAAGTATTATTCCTTTTCAAGACTGTTGAAAATAAATAAGAGAATATGAGCGGACTTCATTATGATTCACCAGTTTAAGGCTGCACTTTTAGTCAGTGAAACCTGAGGCAAAGACTTCATAAGGTAGTGTACCTACCATATTAGTGTGACTGGTGAGGTATGCAATCTATTACTGAGTCACTAAGTTCCAAGTTCAACTTTTACAAAGGAGTGCTTTATCAAATATTTTGTTCTTTAACCCCTTCGGACCCATAGATTATTGTAGTGGACGTGATATATTTGTGTGTCTAAACCAATAAAAACACACAATTTAGATGATGTCAAGTTGACAACACTTCTGGGTCATGATGGGATCCTAGCTAACCAATCACAACGCAAGTTGATTTGCATAATGTTCATATTAAAAATGTTACATATAAACTTGGTAAGTTTATAATACGTTACAGCCATACTATCCTGGCATCCACTATAACAAATAAAAACATGAGATAACCCCCCCCCCCCCCAAAAAAAAAAATTCAATGTTGTTCTCATGTGGGAAAATAGTCCAAATCAGTATAAAAAAATAAAAGCCCAGCAGAAAAAATGCTAAGCTAATGTTTTCCACGCTTTATTGAGCCAAAGCATCTATTTTACTGTAGAAAAATCTCACGCCACCTCACAACTTCATCACCACCCTCATCAGATAGGCATAGCCAGCTCACCCATGACCCCAATGAGGATAATTGCTTTTTTTTTTTTTTTTTTTTTTTTTATACAGGAGAGCTCAGTATTGTTCATTTGATTTGACATCATCATTGCTCTCCTTTTTTTAAAAAAAACAAATAAATTAAAAAAAAAATTATAAATGTTTTTTTTTTTCAAAAAAATGAGAATAATTGCTATAGAAAATAGATTTATACATTTTCCTCTTACTTATGTTGTAACCTTATAGATAAATTAAAACAATTCTGAATCTGAATGTATGATTCTGTATACAGTAGCTTTTACCATTCTCTTGTTTTCTCGATATGAAGGTAATCCAGTTGACAGACAAGATGAAGAATCAATCTGAGAGCAACAAGCAAGCCCAGGACAATCTACATAAACAGGTTCAGGAGCAGAAAACTCTCCTGCGTTCATCCCAGGACCGAGCCCACACGCTGGAGACTTCTGTCACTGAGCTCACTGCTCAGCTGGCAGACAGCAAGGGGAAGGTGACCCAGCTGGACTCCCAGGTAGCTATTGGCCGAGGCGCCTCTTTAGTTTGAAGGGCAGTTCTGGATAAATTCCTCCTTTGTATTTGGCCTGTTTTCCACCAGCTGAAGGCAAAAACAGAGATGTTGCTGTCTACAGAGGCAGCCAAGGCTGCACAGAAGGCCAACCTGGAGAACAACCTAGAGTCTGCCCAGCATGCACTGCAGGACAAACAGCAGGTGACTTGTGCTTCAATGCTTTTCCAATTTGATCTTGTGTTGGGTTAAAAATAAAATAAAACATAAGGGCTTCATTAATTTGTTTTGAATGCTATATTGTGAAGGAGCTTGTTAAAGTTCAGAAGACTGTGGAGGAGCAGGCACAGAGGCTCAAGGAGAGGCAGGAGCAGTGCAGTCAGCTGGAAGCCGCTCTGAAGGAATACAAGGACAAACTTCTGGCCTCGGAACAACATGAAGAGAAGCTGGAGGGGCTCAATAAGGTCAGTGCTGTTAAAGGGTAACTCAACACTAAATTAACCCCCCCCCCCCCTCCCTGATAAACTGGTGTCTACTAATACTGTCTACATGTCTTGGTCATTATTTGGACATTTTAGTGCATGTTTGTTGAAAGCTTGAATTTGGGGCAAAAAACGTGTGTTTGGTGCTATCGTAAAGTTAAACCCTGAGATAAACACAATTTGGCTGTCAGAAGTGTCCGACTACGTCTCTTGTGGACCGTGACGTAGTCGGCCCCCGCCACCCACCGGCTCAGTCTCGTCGTACATGCCTCCTTAAACACCTTTTGAGCGCCAATTTCAAATCTTAGTGAGCAAGAGTCTGATTTCCTGTTGAGTTACCCATTTACTGCCTCAAATGGATTTGATGACTCACTCAAACCCATGTGCTTATTTCTCAGAAACTGGAAGCACAGGTAGCGGAGCAGCAGGCTGCAAGGGATCAGACACTACAAGAAATGAAGAATCTGCAGAAGGAGGCATTGGAGGGCAAACAAAAAGCGAAAGAGCTGCAGCGTTTGCTGGACAACGAAAAAGCAGCGTGAGTATGAAAATGGATGTATGGTTCACAAATGGGATGCCCAGACCACCCGGGGTCCGTAAAATATATTTTTAATAAGTTAATGTTGTATGATTTTAAGTGAATACATACTTTATGTCAACCGTGTCAAAAACTGATATGATTATGCCATCACAAATGTATGCATTCAACATGCATTATTTTGATCTTGTCATTTTCACTTCATGTTAACAATTTACAGTGCGTTGCTCCATTTAGGAACATGACACTTCAAGAGGAAATTAAGACAAAGAGCTCCCGTTTGAGTAACACTCAGAAACAGTTGGAGTGCTGTGAGGAGGGCAAAGCTGCCCTTGAGCTCAATGTGGCCAAGCTGACTCAAGAAGGGAAGGCTCAGCATGCAGAATGGGACAAGAAAGCAAAGAGCCTTGCCGCAGACTTACTGAAGGCCCAACAGGAGAAAGAAACTCAAATGAAAGAGTTGTCCTCCACTCAGGAAAGTCTCGGCAAGACCCGAAAGGCCCTGAAAGAATGTCAGAGTCAACTAGACAACGAGAGGAAGACTCAAAAGGCAGCCATGGAGGAAAAGGTCAGTTCCAATTTATTAATTACATAGTTGCACAAACGCATGAAGCGGTGGATTCCACAGACTTCTGTGAACAAGCATTTAGTCGGTATGTTCAAGTATTAAATGGTTGCTCTTAGTTGTTATTGAATGAGAGGCAGCGAGAGGAGGACAGTTATAGCCACTTAGTTAGATAGTTCCAATCAGTCACTGACATAAGTGTGTCTTCAATTCGTAGGAAAAGTCCTATGAAAAGGCAAGAGGGGACCTTCAGAGGAATAACGAGAGCACCAACAAGGCAATGATGGAATCCAAGCAAAAACTGGAGCAGATGAGAGAGGTAACGGCTGAAAAAAGGTCCTATCCACACACATGTTTTTCAAAATGTGTTTTACCGCTATATCGGGGTTCATCGTTTGCGCCCCGCTAGGCAGCCAATATGTTTCTAAGCAGTCTTTTTCTTTCTTTATTTTTTTTACTGTAATGTCCTTGTATGTTGGAAAGTGTGTTTTAATAAGTTTAAATGTGTTTAATCAAAGTGTGTGGGATGGGTAGAAAATGTTTCATACGCACTAATAGAGTACAGAATAGATCCCACTCTATAAAGGGGACTTCACTGTACATCAACGTTATAAGAATCTCTGCTTACATGAAAACACATTTGTCAGCAATTGTATTTTGGCCAGTGAAAATGCTGGAGGGGGGGGGGGACAATTTGATTTGGAACCATATTCTGACGCCTCCATTCCTAGATTGATTTTATTTTTATTATCAGCACTCTATACAGAATCTGAAAAAGAGCAGTTATTTATTTATTTATTTATTTACTGCTTGTGTATTCCAAGTCACGGTTGCATGATAACACAAGGCAAAAAGCTCTATTTTCTCAGTCTACACACAATAAAGACATAGTTAAAAATAAATAAATACCTTTATCTCCAAACTTGTGTTTGCTAGGTGACCTAACAACAACTGACTTACCACATAAACAATTTCAATCTACACTTGTAGCCCTTACTATCGCTAAAAAAACAATTCTTGTTAACTGGAAAAATAAACAAACTCTGAATATCGACCAATGGTCTAACCTCCTCATAAATCACATTTTAATGGAAAAAATATCTGCCTCAAATAAAAACCAAATATCAAAATTTATAGAAACATGGTCTACGTATATAGAATTTTTTAACCTAATTCTGGTTACTTAATTCTGTCTGTTAGCGAGAGCCACCACATCGTGATAACTTACATTGATGTTTCTGCATTTGGCAATTTATTATTATATTATATTATTAGTATGGGATTTTTTTTTAATGGGCTTTAGGTGAACTGATGAATACACACGCACGCACATGCACATGCTCACCCACATACAAAAAAAAAAAAAAAAATATATATATATATATATATATATATATATATATATATGTGTGTGTGTGTGTGTGTGTATATATGTATATGTATATATATGTATATATATTAAAAAAAAAGAGAAAGAAAAAAAACATTTTATTTATTTATTTATTTTTAATTAATTAATTTTTTTTTAAAAAGGAGAGCAATGATGATGTCAAATTGAATGAACAATACTGAGCTCTCCTAAAAAAATAAAATAAAAAAATTAAAAAATAACTAAATCTTCAGCCTGGTTGGAGTTTGCCAAAAAAGTGGTGTTCAGGACAGCAACCTACGCGTGGATGAAAATACCTGTATACGTGTGGCAGATTTTTTTTTTAATGAAACAGTGGAGTAACTTTTGTCTCTCCTTAAATGTCAGGTAGAGAAGAAGCTGAAAGTGCAATTGGCATCATTGGACCAGCAGAACGCGAAGTCTCAGGAAGTGCTGAAGGAGAAGGACCAAAACTTGGGGAAGCTGGAGGCGCAACTTAAGACGGCCACGGGAAGTTATGAGGAGGAGATGAAGAAACTCAAGGGACAAATGGCAGAATTACAGAAAGCCAGCGTTAAAAAAGTAAGCAGGAGACAAATATGTAGGATTGAGCCATCAAATTGTGACACCCTGGTTTTGGTTCATCTTCTGAGTGTTTATAAACTATTGGATTGTCTCGTCGAGGTGGAGGAAGAGCGCCAACTGAGGCAGCAGGCAACAGAAGTCAGCCAGCAGCTGACTTCTGAGAGGAGCCGGACAGCAGAACTACAGAAGGCCTTCGAAGAAAGTCGCGAAAGCCTCACTAAGATCCAGTCGGACTTGTATGGCAAAGAATCTGAGTTTTCGGCACTACAGCAAGACCTCAAAGTAGGTTTAGGTTTTTTTTTTTAAAGATGAGTTTGTGTATCTGTTCTGAACATCTCAAAGTAGAAATGAATCAGAATGAGCATTTCATTTTATTTTCTCTCTGTGGTGAAAATGCCACAATGTACAGACGCTCCCCACCTTACGAACGAGTTACGTTCCGGACGATCGTTCATAAGGTGAATTTGTTCGTAAGTTGCTTCAGTGCTATATTTTGTATTATAATTTTATGTTTAAAGCCTATATAAGTATATTGAAGGTTTATATAAGTATGTTTAAGGCTTGTACAAGTAACCTGCATTGGTTTGTACTGAAAAAAACTTTTAATAAAATGGAGAGAATAC